>NW_015094509.1:16277703-16332162 GCF_001431845.1 Calidris pugnax
GCTTTGCCTGGAAAAAAAAAAAAAAAAAAAAAAAGTTAAAGATTTAATGAAGACAACAAAAGGAATAATAAATCTGCTGACATTGTTACTGAAGAGGATGTTCAGGACAACAAAGAGTTCTTTTTTGACATTTCAGTCTCTAATTGTATATAAATTCAAACTTATTTTGGCTAAGCATTTAAAGGACATATCTCAAGTTGTTTAGTGCAATAAACATTGGTAAGCAGACTGATGATTTTTTCATTATGATCTGCTTATTTTTTTAACTAGAAATAACGGATTAAGGGATCATCTAATAGGATGATGCTTATAACATATTTATGAACTACAGGAAAAAACAATCATGTATCATTGTGGTTTTCCTTTAACTCTGTTCCAAATTTGTGCTCCTTGACTTCTTTCTCAAATGTTTTCTGAACTAATATATTTGTAGTGACTTCAAGAGATATTTGAATACATCTCTTTATTTTTGATCCTCCTATTTTTAAGTTTAGTGACACACTGCTAAGTACAGAATTCAAGCTACATTCTTTTCTTTTTCACTAACATACATGTTAATAGAATATCAGTAGCTTGGCTGAAGTTGAAATTTTTTTATACGCTATTATATACCATAGAAAAATGGATTTTGTGACATAAAAGTGCTGTTCGACATTCTTGGGTAAAGCTATACAAAACTGTTAAGTTCTTAGCAATATGGCTATAAGGTGTTGCACTGTATCCATGTACTGGATATCTCGGTGCTTTCTTAACATTCTCTCAAAATGCTTCATTTTTGTTTTTTGCAAAGTTTGTTATACCATTTGTCCTTCACCGGGGTTGCAGACAATGAATTATTCTTATGCACAACTTAGGCTTATTTTTAGCCTATTTAAAGTGTCTTTTCTTTTTTTTAAAGAGATTGCACTTTCTTGATACATGATGCAACACCAGTTTTATGGGCTCCAGTCTTTTGGTTCATTGCAAGTAGATGCTGCATTACATGTTTTCTGCCAGTTATCAGGATAAATGCTTCCATTTCCTTACAGAACCTCATGACAACATTTTCTATGTTCAAAACTGTTGATGAAAGACCTTCCCATGGTGGCTTTTCATACCAGTTGGTTTGAGTCAAAACACTTCCACTATTTTTAGGAGAAGATGACAGATTTTAACCTACTGCATAGCAGATGATTTGGCTAGCTGTTTCCTTGCCATGAAAAATCATCATCTGTTATGTGCGAAATAATAGACATTAGATTACGGGCTAATAAAAACCACTTCCAGGATAATAAATAGTCATTTTCTCCCTGTTATAACTTCTTGGAGACCTTTGGTGAAGTAATTTGGACAATAGATACAATAAATCTGTTAAGATTAGCTCTCAAGCAATATATACCATAAGCTCACCTGCATCCCAACCACCACACCCTAAATTAAAAAAGTTGTATACTTACATATCCACATTCTAGAGCATGAACTGATAAATCATTTTTTAGATAATATAAAGAGTAGAGAATATGCAAATAGTTTCAGAGGCAAACACGATGGCAAAATTGCATTTCTTCCTTTACCTTGATCATCTCTGAGACCAGGGCGTGAAACACAATGTTTCCAAGGGTTTCATCTACACCTGCAGTCATGAAAATAGTGACAGAAAAAAAGACCACCTGTGTTTCTGCTGACTTCCACTTTTTCTGGATAATAAATGTCAATGTAGAACATCTGGGACCCATACTAAAGACTTATAACACTTTTTTTTGCTTCTTAAATTCAGAAGATTACCACCTTTCCTGAGGCAAACAATAATTTGACCAAGACAAGTTTAGTGTTAGATCAAAGCTGGAGTACTCTTTGACACTAACGTCACTTTCAAAGATCTTCATCTGATCTATGTTCATGGATCAAGCTGTCTCATGACAAATATTTTCCTGCTGAAACATGAAGGGATAACTGATGCATAAGAAAAACATTCAGAGAAGACAGGGCCTAGACAGTGAGACTCATTCATACAAAAATGCATGCTTCAGAAGGAATTGCAAAATTTATTTCTATATTTCAGACTTCATAAATAACTTTTTTTCATCCAATATCATAGCATTATTTAAGGCCTCTTTTGGGACTCTCTCCCTAGACGAGAAAATAAACAATTTTTTTTAATCTATTTAGATTGTGGCATTAAATTGGAAGCATTGATATACTATACTCTTAGGGACTAGACAGATGAAGTTGTTAAACAAATGCAGCAGATAGATGGAAAAACAGGAAAATGTTTGACTGTATCTGTGCTGCCACTAATTGGATGTCATCCCAGGCGATGTTTGTGTCAACCTCTGATAGTGGCTTTCAAACTATACTCTGCTCTAGAGCTTTCGAGTTTTAAGAGAATACTATCTAAACTTCAGTTCAAAAATGCATTACTTATTTCCCAAACTGCTTAATTTTCATTGATTAATTGTTGGAGCAAATCACATAAACACATTATAAAATGGCGCATTCACACATGTCATATTTTGCATACAGTTTGAAACAGATGGTGTGTGATTTTTTCCATTAAAATGACAGTGGGTTTTAAAATCTGCTCCTCTTTCCATCATTCTAAAAAAAAAATATCTTTAAAAGCTAAAAAAAGCATTATGCCAAATCCCAAAGGAAGATGTGTCAGATCAGTGAAATTATACAGTAAGGTTTATGTGATAGAAACACTGAGCAGCAGAATCAGTAAAAGGTGAAGAGGATTTTTATAACTTTTTGAAAATGTATGGAATTCATGTGTCAGACTGTACCTTGCCTTCTGTCTGAGAAATTCAAGATGCAGTCTGAGTGTTAATTTTCCTTTCCATTTAGATACGCTGTGTTATCCTGAAGCAAAAAATTCTGAAACAAGACTGTACTACCCTTACCATTGTAATGATCTGTGTCCATCTGTAAACAGCAAGACTGTCAGGCAAACTTATGCATTCAGCATTATAAACAGAATTGATGATCTCCATCCTCAAAAGCACACACTTTTACCAATATAAGCCAAATAAGTAACTTAGAAAGTAAGAAATGAATTTCAGTGACTTACAGATGTAGCTTTATTCAGAACCAAATCACAGCATAACATAAAGGATGGACAGAGAGAATGTCCAGCTCAAGGTAACTGCATTAAAAATGCCAGCTCTCTGTTCCTCATCCAAAATCCACTGGAATCTATGCCGATACCCTTTTTGCTGTCACAGTCCTCAGACTGATCTTGCAGAGTCAGAAGACAATGCAGAGGTACATTTTGTCAGTACTTAATGAGTAACTTCTGTGGAAAACAAGGATAGGAGAGAAAGCATTTGCAGCAAAAGGTGAATTGAGTTGTCCTTTGGTTGGAAAAAAATGACACGTAATACTTCACCTCTCTGAAGCTCCCTTAGATGGAGATTGGAAACAATCTGTGAAGGATGTAAAGATTGTTTTTTTATTTTGTGTTGTTTTAAGAACGGCCTCTGATAGTCCCAACATGGACTGTGTACCAGGCTCATAAGCAACTTCAGTACGGACAAACAGAAGTTGTGCAGTCTTCTGGAAATACTTCTGTTCTTCTAGTGGTTAGAGAAAGTGTCTTGTCGCCAAACACATCTGTGTCCTAAGAGAACATATTTTCAATATTCAGTTTTTCAGGGCATAACAGCTCAATATTCTGTTTTTCTTCTGGGGTTAACTGGAAAAAAAGCTTTCTTTTCCTTTGTTCCCTACCTCAGCCTTCAACCCTTAGTCATGCATGCACCTCTTTTTTTTTTTTTTTTTCCCTGTGAAAAGGTGTTCTTAAAAGCACAGAAATACCTGGTTAGAGAAAGTGTCTTGTCGCCAAACACATCTGTGTCCTAAGAGAACATATTTTCAATATTCAGTTTTTCAGGGCATAACAGCTCAATATTCTGTTTTTCTTCTGGGGTTAACTGGAAAAAAAGCTTTCTTTTCCTTTGTTCCCTACCTCAGCCTTCAACCCTTAGTCATGCATGCACCTCTTTTTTTTTTTTTTTTTCCCTGTGAAAAGCTGTTCTTAAAAGCAGACAGAGATCGTGCACTTCAAAGCAGCTGGGAGTTTTGTTGATTCGGGGCACAGTCATCTATTTTGACAAACTGCATAGTGACTCATTGGTGAATTCAGGAAACCTAATTCCCAGATTTCTGCAGAAGTTTTGGCAACATATTTCTGTGTGCCTTAGTTTCCACAACTACTAAATGAAAATAATAAGTGCTTTCTGTATAGATACATAATGCAAATGAATTAGAGTGTGAAAGCCATGATACTGCCAGATATCTAAAATGAAGCTATGTAAAGTGACATGTCATAGAATTCATTTTTCATACACTGTAATGTCCAATACTAAGTCAGGCTGGTACTGAAAAAATTATTTCTGTATTCTTGGACATGAAAGTATAATTTAGGAGAGAAGCAATAAAAACACACCATAGTGGAACACAAAACTGTCTTAAAAATCAAGCCAAAAATTTCTACTTGTATCCAAAGCATCTTTAAAAAAAACATGGAATCACATAACGGTTTCAGTTGGAAGGGACCTTAAAAATCATCTAGGTCCAACCTCCCCGGTCATGGGCAGGGACATCTTCCACTAGACCAGGTTTCTCAAAGACCCATCCAACCTGGCCTAAGGAATGACAAGGATGGAAGTTGCCTCCCTGGGCAGCCTGCTCCAGTGCCTCACCACCCTAAGAGTAAAGAATTTCTTCCTAATATCTAATCTAAATCTACCCTCTTTCAGTTTAAAACCATTAACCCTTGCCCTAACCATACATTTCCTGATAAAGAATCTCTTCCCATCTCTCCAGTAGGCCCCTTTAGGTATTGAAAGGCCACAATAAGGTCTACCTGGAGCCTTTTCTCCAGGCTGAAAAACCCCAACTCTCAGCCTGTCTTCAAAGGAGAGATGCTCCAGCCTTCTGATCATTTTCATGGCCTTCCTCTAGACCCGCTCCAACAGGTCAATGACCTTCTTATGTTAGGAGCTCCAGAGCTGGATGCCGGAGACCCCTCCATGTGAGTTCTCACGAGAGTGGAATAGAGGGGCCGAATCACCTCCCTTGACCTGGTGGCCACATTTCTTTTGATACAGCCCAGGATATTGTTGGCTTTCTGGGCTGTGAGTGCACATTGTCAGCTCATGTCCAAGTTTTCATCTACCAGTACCCTCAAGTCCTTCTCAGCAGGGCTGCTCCCAATCCTTTTATCCTCCAGCCTGTATTGATACTGGGGATTGCCCCAACCCAGGTCCAGGACCCTGCACTTGGCCTTGTTGAACCTCATAATGTTTTCACATATGTCCCGGTTTGAAGCAAAAACCATAACAACATAGGCCCACTTCTTGAGCTTGTCCAGGTCCCTCTGGATGGCATCCCTCTCTCCAACATGTCAACAGCACCACACAGTGTGGTGTCATTGGCAAACTTCATAAGGGTGCTCTCAATCTCATTGTCCATGTCACCAAAAAAGAGTAATGTTAAACAGTATCAATCCCTCAGGAACTTGACTCTTCGCTGGTCACCACTTGGACATCAAACCGTTGACTGCAACTCTTTGAGAGTGGCCATCCAGCAAATTCCTTATCCACCAAGTGGTCCATCCATCAAATCCTTGTCTCTTCATGAATTTGTAATGTAAAATAGACTGTAAAATGTAGATGTAAAATACCAGGCCAAGTCCTATGATCTTACATAAAAATCACAATAATGACTAGCAACCCGAAATGGGAGTTCGGGAATAAATAGTTTGTCAGCCAGGTGGCACTTAGTGAATTTTCCTGAGGCCAAGGATGCATATGGCTTAGAGAAACCCATTTGTTCAAAACCTGGCCTGCTGAAGCAGAATTGCAGTCCAAGTAGGAACAAGGTTGTCAAAGGTTATTTGTCACTCTTCCCTAACGAGCTATTCAAACTTTTCAGCATTCATATGCAATGTTAGTACTGATGCAGGTCTCCCAGATCAAAGTTTGATATAAATGATAGTCTCACCTGAGCTGAAATGCTTTAGCCATCTGTATACCTTTCTCACGGTCATTCCTTCTTCTGTGGAATGGATACAACTGGCATATGCTTAGGCATTCATTCAGCAGCTATATCTTTTCAGGGGAGTAATACTGTTACTCTATACCTCATCACTGTGCATGAAAGTAATTTTCAATTCTCTCTTCAACCTGTAATGCATCCTTATAGAGCACAAGTCCACAAGTACAGCTATAATGAAAGCATGTTTTAAAATCTGAATATTTGATCTTAAACAGTTAAGAAAACAAATTAGTGATATAAACTTCAAAATGATGCTTGTATATACACAGATGAGGAGATTCCTGATAACTAGTATGTTTAGTTTTGTTTAACTGTGCTTCAGGTTGAAAAGCTGCCATTTAAAAGTTAAGATATGCCAACACTAAACGTTGTTTAGTGTTCTCTTCCTAGTATATTTGCATATGATAAAATAGCTAACTACATAATTATGTGCTTTTGGTTTTTTTTTCTCTCATTAGCCCTTTATCTCACCCTAGAAACAGCTGAACATATCCTTTTATCTTCTTCAGTCTGTGTGTGACTCCAGGCATTATTTTTTATTTACTTTCCATTCAATGTATGAAGGCATACTGAAATTAAATTAAAAGTGGTAACTCCTATTGCCAAGGTTCTGTCAAGGTAAATACTCTTGTTTTTTCAGAGTAATTCCGTGTAACTTTTTTTTTTTTAAATAGATTCTCTATTAACCTTAGATACAGGCTTGAATATTAGGTACTTCTGCAATAGTAACCTAAATGTCTCAAGTTGAAATAACTAGCAATGAAGAACTAGATTCATGAAACCAACTCAAAGAGCTAGATTCACAAAAAGATTAAGATGCACTTACACCTACCGTTTGAAAGCAACCAGCACAAATCGCTGCTTAGCTACTGCTTAGTTCACATCAAAGCATGTACCTTCACATTCAAATTACTCAAAGTTTCATTTAGACTTCCAAACTGACATGGAGATGGTAATCTTTTTGGATGCAAGACGCATCTTCCTTAAAAAACTAATTATTATACAGAAAGATCATCTACAAGAGAAAAAACAGCCCACTGACTGGTGGTAGAACTTGAAAACGGGGTTTCAAATCACCTCTCAGAATCCCTAACAGAGCACTGAAAACATATAGCTCTCAAGGAAAAGAAGCAGAGGATGAAAAAAATAATAATTGAAAATTGTGTGGTATTGTCTTTCCTTGGTTTCCTATTTTTATGTAAAAAGAGTTGCACTAAGAGTAAACTGGAGTTAATAAGTTGCTCAATAACTTTTGTGTCACTTACACATCTTTTTTTCTTCACTGTATGCTGCTTTCTTTTTTTTCCTTTCTCCTAACCATACCACTTCTTTGTTTTGACAAAGGAAATGCAAATATAGGGAATAATTGTCTATACTGTAAGTCTGCCGTAGATATGCAGTAGATACAAGAAAAAATAATTTCTATTAAATTATTCCTAAATCATGTGTTAATGTAAAATATGAGTAGTCCTGATTTTTGAACAAAACCCTACCAAACAAAAAAGCTAAAGCCCCTACTACTTGGAATAACGTATAAAGTATACAAATTGGCTTTCAAATTCAAAGCAGCACAGATACTGAACGTACTCTTAGTCTGTGTTAGGCATCTGGCTTCAGAGGCGCAGCACCTCTGGCGTTGTGTACAGCTAAGGGAGAATATGATAAACAGATTCTTTCAGAAGACACCTCTGAGTGACTTAGGCTCCTACTCTGGATCATCTAACTGAAATCTTTTTCGGTTTGAGGATAAAGAAATTCTAAGAATGTGAACCTCCTAACACAAACACCTTAACTTCATGCACAAAATTTGGTGGACTCGTATCTGATGAGGCAGAGAGGAATATCAAATAAGTGGAATCTCACACAGGGCAAGTGGCGTAAACTGAGCAAAACAAGTAGTGTTGTACTAATGACCATTTCCAGATTTACCATTGAGCAAGTTTTACCGTGATGTACATAGCAGGAATTTAGAAAGTTTTTTTGGGGTTTTTTTTGGTTTTTTTTGTTTTGTTTTGTTTTTGGGTTTTTTTGGCAAAGAAATAACCTTCTTCTGTGTGGGCAGTTTTCTCCTCAATGAAAGTATATTTTCCATTCCACTTAAGTCATACAATCAGTGCCCAGTCTTTAGCAGACTGAATCTGTCAGGGAAAATTATTTCTAAAACTAAGAAAATAGATTTAGTGCCATTTACTTAGGATCAAAGAAAGTGATGTAAAGCCTAAACACAGTTGAATGAAAATCCTCAGAAAGCAGTAGGAATAGGAAAATGGGTGAACAGGACAAAATGTGATTGCAGAAAAATTGGTCTGTATGTTGTTTTTTATATACTGTACATGGATATTTAAGGCTGTTATCTGTATAAGAAACACGTTAACTTTTGAAATATTTCTTTATCATTCTTCCACCTTTAGTAGTAGAGTTACATGACCCACTTGCCGTGAATCATGAATCAAATATCAGTGACATCCTGAAAAAAACTTATTGACAATCAATATGTTGGAGAAAATACGTTGATGTCAATGAAAGCAAATACTTATTTATATGCAGTACATTCTGTTGAAGATAGAAAGTTTATTAAACTGTCTGCTAATGAAAATTAAAATTGACAGCTGCATATCTTAGACTAGAGTTCTCTCATTCTCCAGCATAATCCTTTACACTTGATCAGGAAGTAACTGTTACAGCTGTTCCTAATGCGTATAATAGGAAATCATGCTAGATTGTTTATAATTAGGGCAGCCAAGGTCAAACATGTCTTTCTCTTGAGATAAGTAACGCAACTAAACCTACTAGCTAGTACAAAACTGAGCGCCTTGGAGCCTTGAGTTAGGCTACTAATCTGCCTCTAGGGGCAGAGTTAGTTGCCCAGGACAGTTTAATGGAAGCCAGACTGCTGAATGGGACATTCTCAAGCAGAGCTTTAGAACTACAATTCAAAGTGAATTAGGCAGCCATCTCTGGCTGAAAGAAGGCAACTCTTTCCACTTTCAGTTCACAGTTACGAAAACTCTCACTAAACCGCACACGTGTGTCTTGTAAAATATGCCAGCACCTCTTGATGCTTTTCCTTTTTTATTCAGCAGCATTTAGCTGGCATATGGGATGAAATCTTCTCTTCTCTGAGAATTTAGTCTGTATCTCGCAGCCCTTTGATAAGTACTCCAGTGGCTGGCTGTAAAGTATTCTTCTGTTACTTTTGTCCTTTCTGTTCAGTCATTCTGCTTTGCACGTGTAGTTTAAGACTCGGTATGCTAAGGAGAAAGGAGAGACAGTACCCAGGGGCTAAGGCACTCACATCATGTTTTCATGGACTAATCAGTGTGCTCACAGCACATTTTCCTAAGCAGATACCACAATCTAACAGTCAAAAAAATGTCAAATTTCTAACTCTGTAAGTCTCCAGTATGAACAAGGTACCTAATGAGCAGCACAGCCTGGGCATAGGCCATTCTTGGAGTGTCCATGAGGAGACATTTAAGTATCTAGACAAGTATCAAGAAGCTTTTATTCCTAAAAAATTGGAGTGAGCTGCAAAGTTAGGCAGCAAGAAACCAAACTGGAGCTTGGAATTTGATGCTACTTTAAGTGCCAAAGTATTTTTGTGGGGCCAACTCAGAGCATTCAGCTATGCTGAGTTTACACTTGTCACAGCTGAGAGGAAAAGGTAGCTTCCAAACCAGCTTTATACCTCCCTTGTTCCTGGGAGCAGTAAGGTGCCAAACCACCCACTGGCACAAATAAATCAAAAAATCAAAAGCTAGCATGTGGAATTATGGGTAAATTACATGCAAATAAAGCTGATCAGAACTGGCTTTTCTTCTTTCCCCCAGTAAAAAAAGCAGAGTGCTCTGTCCTCAAGGCATTCTGGCCAAGAATCATACAAAAGATAGTCAAGTAAATGTCTATAATAGTTTACTATTAACTGGACTAGACTGTGCAAATCTTGCTTCTGTGGATGAATACTTATTCACAGTAGTCATGGAGTTTTTTATTAGGTTGTTTTGTGGTTGTGGGGTTTTTTTCTGCTATTGAAACTGGTGAGCCTGCCTTCCTTGATAAGTTTTTATTAATATGCATAAAGACTGTGCAATCAAGCCAAAAACCTTATTTCACTACTCAGAAATTCAGACTTGTATTTTTCCCTTGTTCCTGTCTTTTATGTTGGGAATGAGCTTAATCTCATTGCAGCCCCCAGCCATAGGCTAAGAGTTCATAGGAGAAACCAGCCTCAAAAATGTCAAACACAATGTAAACGTGAGGAAGCACATTCACATGAGAGCCATTCCTGCAGGTCCAGATCTCAAGCACTCTGCATCTTCTTGTTCAAGAGTTTGACACAGAAGGGACAAGTAAGTATTCCAGAACAGTTTCTTCTGGATTCTAGCCATCTTTGCTGGGAAGCTGGTAATATAGAAAATGTTTCTTAGCATGCCCAGATTTTTAAGATGTTTGAGTATTCATGAAAGGGTGCATGGTGGATACAATATTATCATTTATCTCAAAGTTTTAAAGATTTTCCAGGTTAACTCCCAAATAGTGGAGAGTAAATAAATAAATTTTAAAAAGTAAGAAACATCTATTGCAGTTTGAGAAGTAGGAGGCCTTAGTTCTGACAGAGACATGGTATCAGGATGTGCTTTCTTCTGCTTTGATTAAAGAAATCCAGCCTTGCCTACAGAGCTTCATGTCTACTAAAACAGCATTTTCAAATACAGAAGTTATGCAGGCAAATCAAAGACTTTTTCAGCTTTCCATACCCAAGGGATCATACTGAATCCTCTTAGAAAAATAAAACATTTCCTGGAGAAACATCTCCAGCTTTCTAGATGGAATAAAGTTTCAGTTCTTTACTTAACTGATCTTGGATAACTTTCTAGTAAATAGCTATAATGATCTCTACATTGATCTCTTTATATTTGGTCAGAATTTTTTTCCAAATGTAAACTATTCCTCTCCATCATGCAGACACACTTTACCAATTCATTTTATGTGAAGGTATTCTCCATGCAATACAAGACATACTGGAGACATAAAACAGAGGGAGGATAAACTCCTTGCAAAAAAATCCAGAATTATGTCTTTTTTTCACCTTCCACATGGTAAATAAAGATTTCTCTCTACTTTCCCTTCATATAACACTACTGATAAATGATAGTTGAGTTGCAAGTTATAGCTGTACAAGAGCTAGTTGTTCTTCCTCTCTGGATTTTAGCTTTGGGTTTCTTTTAAATATATGTGCTTGGATGTTTTTATTAACTTTATCATCCAACAGATAGATATTTGAATGACCTGAATGCCATCAACTTACAGTTTTAAGTACACCTATATTGGTGATATATTAATCATGAATTCAAGTCTTAGAGGCAAGGCCACTCCATGTTACTTGCACTGGTCTCTCTCTTAGAAAGAGAATTTGAAATCCTGATGGCATGCCTGAACAATCAAATACTGGAAACTATCCAAATTATGCAATAAATCTACCTAAGCAAAAGAAAGAAATTTTCTGAAGCAGAGTCAGCTTCTTCAGCCAGAATGCAGCACTTCATTCCTTGCTTTGCTGGAACTGTCATTTTCTGGTCACAGTAGTATTTTTAAAATTCTGAGAGTTGGCATATACTATTATTAAAAAAAAAAATCAGAAAAGATAGAAGCCGTCAAAAATCTGGAGTTTGTATAAGATTTAGAAAGAGAAGTTTGGTTTTCTAATTCCTTTTAAAAAATCCTGTCACGTTGAAGACTATTTTTTCTCTCTGCTCTTCATATGTCAGTAAAATTGTAATCAGCAAATCATGTTATTTTATTACCAGGCCAAAAATTGATTTCTTTTTGAAAGGGTGCTTTTTCTTTAAGGGAGCCTTGCATAAGAATAGTGGATTGATTCAAGTTATGGTTCAGTGTCATTACTGGTTTATTTCATTTCCTTCAACAACTTTCAGGACTATGAGAATCTAAAATAACATCCGAAAATTAAACCCATTCATCCTAAGATCCAGTGCATTTCTCTACTTACAGAATTTTCCTCTGCTCTTTACTGCATTCTATATGTTAATTAACTTCTTGTTGCTTTGAAATCTATGTGCTATTTTTGATAAATACCAGAATTTTATAGTAGCTTGTCAACAGTAATTGCCAAAAATTGGGAGACAATAGTAATGTGCCTCCCATTCCTCTTTAGCACCAAAATAAACAAAAATAACAAGACCAACTGAGTAGATGAAAAACTAGAAAACCTTCTCAAAGCAATGGAAGGCAGCAGGATTCCAGAAAGCACTTGGTTTCAGCCAAGAATATTGTTTCTTTTTTTGCAGAAAGGAATCTGGTAACAACTCAGAGTACAATGAAACAAACTGGGAGATGGTGCAACAGACCTCCCATGTGGATCACAATGCCTAAACGGAAAATGACAGCTGTGACCATGTTCAGAACAAGCAACATCAAAAGGAAAGAGCTGCATCAACCAAGAAACATCTTCTCCGTGATGAATATGGCCACCTCTAAAATGAGCTATCATCCTTGTTAATTTGAAAGAAAAATGGGAGGAATTTAAACATAGGAGCATTAAATTTGGAAATGTTTTTTATGACCAGCAGTTTCTAGATTTTGTATATTTAAGTTTTGATCATATTCCCCAATATGCTCCCTGCCATAAAGCTCTAGGAGCAGCTCTGGCTTCTTGTTTAATAAAGTTTTAATAAAGTTTTAATGCATACACCAATGGCAGGCTATTATGGGCCATCAGACACAAGAGTGCTTGAATTCAGTTAAAAAAATATGTCCACCGTAGGACATAGGTTGAAGGACAACTTGATACAGTGAGTAAAATACTTGCATCTCACTGCTGAGATCAAGGTTCAAGGCTGCGAGTGACCTTTATTAAATGGATTTAACTCAACCTCTTTATCTGCCATGCAAAGGAATATATCACCATGCAGAACCAACATGACAACTTAAATTGAAACAAGACATGAGCCTATGAAGAAATGAATAATGAACTAGTTCGCAACACCTTCAAAGGCTGTTGCTTTCAGGTAGAAGATGAGGTCAGTGTTAGGTCAGTGTTCTGAAATTCATCTGTCACAGCTTTAGAAGTA
Source organism: Calidris pugnax (assembly GCF_001431845.1). Lineage (NCBI taxonomy): Eukaryota > Metazoa > Chordata > Aves > Charadriiformes > Scolopacidae > Calidris > Calidris pugnax. The sequence goes on from NW_015094509.1 coordinate 16,290,834, forward strand.
TTTAACTGTTATCAATTTAGCAATCTTTAAAAGTAGAAATATTCACAATACACAATTAAAAATAATGAGATCCACCTGAATACATATTTACAGCGTGCAAAAGAGCAGAACAGCTTTGACATGACATTTATCAGGTAAATAATACGTGTTTTATTTATAAATATTTACTTATCATACCAGAAGACTTACTAATATCCTTTCCAGTTCCCAGTGCACATGACATGCTTTTAAAAATAGGAGCTGATAATATATTTACCTGAAGGACCATAGCACATTGAGAAGATAAACCATTTTATATCTTTTACAAAATATTTTTAACAGTAGAATAATTATTAAAACGACAAGTGGATATTGTTATAGCAATGACGGAAACCTGAAGGAGATAAAATGAGCCAAGTCTACACTTCTATGTTAGATCTCACCCAGTTTCCATCCAAATGAGAACGCTCTAGGCTGGAATAATTTACCTGGGTGCACTGTACAAGCTCTTATGGGACTCCACCCCAGAGTGTGGTGCAGGATGAGCATCATTTGGGCACACTACCAAACTCACAAGTAGTAGCAACTCCCTGGAAGAACCCTTCCAACACTTCCTTTGAGCCATAAAAATATGCCAGATGACACTATCCCACCAGCCAGTACTAAAATATACCTCATAAATGACTGAAACTGCTGCCCTAAAGGTTACAGGACAAGTTAAGGATATCTTGGGTCATAAGTCAAATGTTCTATACTGGGCTCTAGACTTCATCAAACTGCTCCTACAGGGTTTAGGGGCCACATGGGGCACAATATCATGCTGATGGATTTCGACACCTAAATTTTTTTTTTTTTTCTTTTTTAGAGCTAGAGTACTTGGGTGAGCTTCTAAAGGTTCTTTAGTTATCTATTCTAGTGTCCATTAAAGCATAAACATTTTTCCATGGAGGTAAACTACAGGTATGTTTGGGAATCCAGGCATTTGCCAGTGCAAAGAGGTATGACACAGCACAGTGCAAGTTGCGAGATTCAAAGTAGATCTGTTCAAGGTCAGGAGTCACGAAACAGAAGGCCCTTTCCTATGTCAACAGGTCAAAGGACACAGTACATTTTACTCATTTTATTCTGTTGGCTTTTGACTTTGTGACAGTTTACAACCGAACATTTTGTTATTCTCTGCCCTACAGACTTCAGACAAGTCCTCAGATAACAGGAATCCCTACAGTTCAGTGCTCTGTTTTCAGACAGATGCCACCAAACCTCCCCATGATAATTCTGAAAGTCACGGGGGAATGAAACCTAACTTAGCTTTCCTGTGAAGGGAAAGCTCCATGACAGGTAGGTAGTGTCAAGAGAAGTTATTTTCAGGAATTCAAGCAGTTTGTGTAGTCAGAAAAGTATAGCCTATGCTATACTAAGCAACCCAAAATGTAAAAAATGCATTCAACACTCCTTAGGCTTGGGTTTGATTTCCCCAAAGGATTAGACTCACAGTCCTTGTATTAAACTTTTCCAGATATCTCAGATGCATACCTTTTCTGTACTTGGCTCTGGAGATGATACAAGAAAGGTTTTGTATTATACAAGATACAGAAAGTCATCTTCTCTTTCAGACCAATCATCAACATGGCAATTTTAAAAAAGAATGAGACTAAACGAGCCTGTGAATCTTCCCAGAGAACCATCTTTATGCTATTAGTTAATCCTCATCTGTAACAGTTTTGGCTTTAAAAAGACATACATATTTCCAAAGACAGCCATTTGAGAGCTGAAATAACCCTGCAAAGTGGGAAAGCTATTTGCACTAGTGGAAGCTCTTAAACGGCAGGATGACTGTGCCTGGGGCTATGTGTGCTATGGCTGACACAACCCCCGCTTTGTAATAGCAATGTTGGAGAGATACTTTCTCAGTGTGCAACCAATGGCAGGCATGGCCTCCTTTGCCCCACCGAGGCAGTAGAGGAAGTGCTGGCAAGCTCCTGCCCCAGAATAGTCCAAATTATGTGACAATGCCAATCTAATTGCCTGGTATTTCTAAACAGCTTTTGCCCAAGGTGAATGTTGAAATTAAGATGGATGAATGGAGATCAGTCTGTGGTACAGATCTCTGTGAGACTGAGCTTGATATTGGACAAAAATAATAGGGCAGGAAGTTAATAAAGATCTTTTCAAATAATTGTGTTAACCTAGGGCTGCTAAGACTCTCTGACTCTCTGTTTTACTGTAGACTCACTCACCAGCATCTTATGGCTGTTTCCCATTTCCCCCCACACTGTCACTTGGGGATGAGTAAAAGCTTATCTCTGCACTGTACAAATAATACCCAATTGTGTTATGTTTTTCTCTATCCTGCGGAGGAAACCTATCACCTGTTGAATAGTGATTCCACTTGCTGTTTGGGTGCTGACCTCTGTTGGTGAGTGGGATTGCCAGGAATTGAATTAATGGCAAATATTCACAGCAAAGACCTGGTTTCTTACACCTGGTGCCACAGGCAGAAGCAGAAATGACAAGGATATGCTTCCACTCACATTGCTTGTAGGGGGTTCCATGAAAGGCATGAAGCCTTCTCATTTCTTTTCTATTATTCAACTAGTTGAACTGCATGGTTGCCACTGAAACATAAACCTAAGTGCAGTTTTCAGGGTATTTCATGTCTAGGAAAGCTACAAACAGGTAGTACAGCCGTTTACTGACTGGAAAATCTTGGATTTTACTCCTTTTTCCCTATAAATCCTTTGAATAGTATTCTTGCAAGAGCTATCCAAAACTCAGGAGCACACAATAGCATTACCAAGGAAAGGAAAAAGAGAGAGGAGAGAAATGGAGGAAAGAGGAAAACAAGGAAGGGAGCAAGGAAGAACAGACTCTAGCCTATGACAGAGGGACATATCTGTCTGCCTTCAAGGGGCTGGCCCTGAGAAACATCATGGGCACAACCTCTGTGGAGTCTGATAGCTGAGGCCACTCTCTTGACTGAGAGCGAATATGAGTCAGAGAGACTGACTGCTGTGAATCTGTCAGTGTAGATAGAGTCACTGCTGTGAATGGAAAACAGAAAAACGGAGGAATGGGTTCACTTGCCAGAGGCACATGGCCAGTGATGCTACCTAGGTGGGCTGCAGAGCATCCCGGCATTGCCAACACACAAGTCAATAGTTTAAAGCCTTCTGATTTCTTTAAGCTCCCACTTCTAAACCACAAGGCCTAAGAGGGCATTTTTTTCCCTAGCTACCTATTTATGAAGAAAAAAGAAGCTTATAGCGATGGTGAAGATTTACATTTATTCTCCCCTCCAAAACACCTGGAGTTACTTGCCTCAGAAGTTTCATACCTCAAAAGGAAACAAACCCAAACATTTAGGCGAGACAAAACTTGGAAAATTTTACCCCCAAAGAATGATTGTTCTGAAATTCATCTGCACATAAAACCAGAAGATCCTAATGAAAGCCTCAAAACAACCTATAATTATAGTTTGCACTACCTCTCAAGGAATAATATGTCTTATTACTAATGAAGCAGCAAATAAAGTGGCACCCACTAGATGGAGAAAACCTTTTGTAGTTATGTGTAATTATACATAATTTTTGGCCATGACTTCAGAGTAACTCTGAAACTGAGTGGAATTTTTGGTCCAGCTATTTGTCCTTGCATGATTTTAAATTACAGTACTCCATTTAAGAAGTTAAAGAATTTATCATGTTCTGCAGTTTAGATTATAATATGATATATGTCTTAAAATCATAAAAGTAATTTTGCTAGTGTTCTTTACATGACTCATTCATAGAATCATAGAATAATTTGGGTTAGAAGGGATCTTTAAAGGTCATTTAGTCAGGGACATCTACCACTAGATCAGGTTGCTCAGAGCCTAATCCAACCTGACCTTGAATGTTTCCAGCTTTGGGGCATCTACCACCTCTCTGTGCAACCTGTTTCAGTGTTTCAGCACACCTATTGTAAAAAATTTCTTCTTTATGTGTAGTCTGCATCTTCCCTCTAAGTTTAAAACCATTACCCTTCATCTTATTGCAACAGATCCTGCTACAAGACCCCTTTAGGTACTGGAAGGCTGCTATAAGGTCTCCCCGGAGCCTTCTTTTCTCCAGGCTGAACAACCCCAACTCTCTCAGCCTGTCTTCACAGGAGAGATGCTCCAGCCTTCTGATCATTTTCATGGCCTTCCTCTAGACCCGCTCCAACAGGTCAATGACCTTCTTATGTTAGGAGCTCCAGAGCTGGATGCCGGAGACCCCTCCATGTGGGTTCTCACGAGAGTGGAATAGAGGGGCCGAATCACCTCCCTTGACCTGGTGGCCACATTTCTTTTGATACAGCCCAGGATATTCTGGGCTGTGAGTGCACATTGTCAGCTCCAAGTTTTCATCTACCAGTACCCTCAAGTCCTTCTCAGCAGGGCTGCTCCCAATCCTTTTATCCTCCAGCCTGTATTGATACTGGGGATTGCCCCAACCCAGGTCCAGGACCCTGCACTTGGCCTTGTTGAACCTCATAATGTTTTCACATATGTCCCGGTTTGAAGCAAAAACCATAACAACATAGGCCCACTTCTTGAGCTTGTCCAGGTCCCTCTGGATGGCATCCCAACCCGCAGGCATGGCAACCGCACAAGTCAACTTGGTGTCGTCTGCAAACTTGCTGAAGGTGCACTTGATCCCACTATGTAGTTGATGAAGATATTAAACAGTACTGGTCCCAATACTGACCCCTGATGGACACTGCTTGTCACCAGTCTCCATCTGGACATTGAGTTCTTGACCACTACCCTCTGGATGTGACCATCCAACTAATTCCTCATCCATCAAACAGTTCACCCATCAGATCCATAATTCTCCAGTTTAGAGAGAAAGATGTTGTGGGGGACTGTGTCAAAGGCCAAGTTCTTCAAAAGAATTCCATACTAACAACATCCATAGATTTTCCCTTGTCCACTGATGTTGTCACTCCATCATAGAAGGCCACTGGGTTGGTCAGGCAGGAGTTGCCCTCGGTGAAGCCATGCTGGCTGTCTTGAATCACCTCCCTGTCCTCCATGGGCCTTAGCATAGCTTCTAGGAGGATCTGTTCCATGGTCTTCCCAGGCACAGAGGTGAGGATGACAGGTCGGTAGTTCCAAGGGTCCTCCTTCCTAGCCTTTTTAAAAATGAGTGCAATGTTTCCCTTTTTCCAGTCCCCGGGGACTTTGCCTGACTGCCATGACTTTTCAAATATCATGGAGAGTGTCTTGGCAACTCCATCAGCCAATTCCCTCAGGACTCTGGGATGCATCTTGTCAGGTCCCATAAACTTCTGTATGTTCATGTTCCTCAGGCGGTCACAAACTTGACCTTCTCTTGCAGTGGGAGGCACTTTGCTCTCCCAGTCCCTGCCTTGTGGTCCATCCACTTGAGAGGCATGGGGAGAGAAGTTACCAGTGAAGACTGACGATAAAATTTGTTGAGTACCTTAGCCTTTTCCCTATCTGTTGTTATCAGTTTGCCAGTTTTGCTCATCAGGGGAGATACACTTCTTTTGACATTCCTTTTCTTGCGGATATACGTGTAGAAACCCTTAATATTATTCTTCGTGTCCCTTGCCAAGTCCAGCTCCAGCTGTGCCTTGATCTTCCTGACCCCAACTCTTCCTCGGATACCTGTCCCTGCTTCTACTACCTTTGCATTTCCTTCTGGCCCTTTAGTTTGACCAGCAGGTCTCAACTCAGTCATATTAGTCTTTTGCCTTCCTTTCCTGATTTCTTACACCTGGGGATCAAGAGCTCTTGTGCTCTATGGAAATCAACCTTAAAGATTTCCCAGCTCTGTACTGCTTCTGGGTTTTTTTGGTTGGTTGGTTTTGGTTTTGTTTTTGTGCAAAACAGAAAGATTAGAGCTGCTGCTAATAACTAATGTGCTGTAACATGTATCTTGCTGTAATTCATTATCAGTGTAATTCATTATCATTATCATTTCTGAAAATTTGAAAAGAGAAAATATAATTCTTGATATTCTTTTGAAGGCAGTTGGACAGTTCTGTTAATCTGTATTGTAAACCACAATACTTAAAGCCGATTCTGCTTCATAAAAATGTGTTTTCTTTTGTATTTTTGCTTTTGTTTCATTTGGTTTCAACTCATGGAGATATGAAGTACTTTGTTTGCCTTTTCATAAATGCAGAAGGATGACAGAGGCTCGTCAAAACAGGAGAAAAAATTCCAAGCAAGAGGAAAAACATCATTCCTGCCCATACCTGGTTTCCTCCTTCTTCCTGCTGGAAGGAGCAGGTAGTTCCTGCCTTCTTGGGATGGCATGGAGCTTGCAAATCAATGTAAATATGTTGTTAGCTTTCAGAGCCAACTTACTGTATAGGTAGAATTAGCAGCTGCCTAGGATGGTAACTTGTTTCACACAGGCATGCTTTCTGATCTTCTTATGCCCAGGATGTAGAAATATCTCAAATAACATTAGTGCTATGGAGAAGTGTGGAACTGGGCAGAAGGAGGAGGCAGAGAGATGTAAAGAACAACTAAGTATTTGCTACAGGTAATGAACCTTTTCTGCAGCACCACCGCAGATATAACCAAAGACAGCAGAGGGAGAAGAAAGTCCTGTAGCTTGGACCACTGCATCCTAACACCTTTGGAGCAGGCTATTAATCTACCCACTTTCCTCTTCTTTTCCTCCCTTTCCCTTTCCTTCTCCCTCAGCATGCCAAAAGATGTAAGAAATTAAATAGGGACTTTTGGGAGGAATACAAAGATGCATAAAGGCCTGCGGGAATATGGAAGTAGGGGTGGACCAGAGGGAAGAAAATGGACAGAGATTTTGGGGAAGAAGATGAGGGAGATAGGAGTGTGGCTGGGAGAGAATTAAAGAAACTACGCACCTGTCTATGTGTTCCCTGATGTTTCACACAGTCTGATGAAAACCCACTGTCCCCTCTCCTCCTCTTCTCCCCACTTTCATCCTCCCTCACTTTGTGCCCAGACTTTTCACTGAGCAATTTCCTTCCTTATACCTCAAGAACTTCCTTGATAGTAAAATTTTTATTTCTTGCATCACAAGAATTGTAGAGCTTGCTCTGTTCCAGCCCATCGTATTTATAGACAGCTGAAGACTTCTCTGTATCATGAATAAAAATTAAATTTTACCATTCTCAAAACAGGGACAAAGATCTTTCATGTAGTCTAATTCCTGTCAATAGCAGAGTCTGCAGTGGTAACAAAATGTGAGGTTGCAAAGGAAGACAGTAGAGCATTGTGTATGTGTTTCTGGGAAGTTTGCTTTGCATGAACCATTTGGGGAAGGTGGTGCTTGTGGAAGGCAACTTCTCAAGAAATAACATGTTGAAGAAGCTGCAGCTGCACCTGTGAGATCAGCAAAACCTCTTTCTCTTTTACTTAAAACTGTGATGTCATTGCTTTCCTATGCCTACTGCCATAGCCAACAGGCTATGCCTAAAGCAAGACCTTTAATCAGTTTACTAGTCTGTACATTTGAAGTTGGATTCATCTAACCAAATATAAGTACTTTTTGTGTATTATCTCTTTATAGAGAGAATTATGGACTTCTAGCAAGTAGTTTGTCTAATTCTAAAGTAATCATCTGACAGAGATGAGATTAAAAGCTCCCTGAGCATGCCCTAAACATGTTTGTCTCCCAGAGGACTGTCTCTAGGTTGCCTAACTCATAGACAGACAACTGTCCATCCTATCACTCAAAATGCTTGAGCAGACACAGAGAAATACTTTCATCACTTATAGATAACATGAACACACACACATAATAAATCCTGTGGTAACAAAGAGGAAGAGATTTTGCCCTTACACTCTTATTCTAAAGATACAGAATTTTTAGCGTTTATGTCTATACTATCCCAGCTTTCTTGTCTTGAATTTTAACTTTTTAAGTTAAGTTGTGAAGGATTGAAAGAAAAATATCACCTAGAAACAAACAAGAACATTTTAAAAATGAAAAAATGAATAGATAATTGTAATAATAACAGCAGAAATTATAATAACCATGCACATAATTATAATAATAAATAACTGAAAAGATAATAATTTACAGCATCCATATTTTCTTATCTACTGAGATGTCAAAATCCAGTTTATTATAATAGGAGGAAATAAAGATTATTACTTTGTGAAGAGGTAGTAAGCATTATAGCCAGGAGTTTTAGAAAGCAGCAACAGTTAGGAGGAGCTTTGCTAACTACTTCTGTTTCCATGTAGTGAAAACACTTCCAAAGAACTCTCTCTCTAAGGGTTCTGAAAATCTGATCTCAGGCTTTGCAATAGGAAATGCTAAGTGCAAAGAAGCTTTCACAATCTGATCTTTATTTAGGTATTTTTAAAAAAGAACAAGAAGCATAATACCTAAAATATTGGTTTAGTGACTTAACAGTTCCTGTGCTCATTGCAGGCACAGGTAAAAAAGATCCTTTTTCTCCACTGGGGAAAAGTGAGAGGTAAATCTGCTAGTTGCATCTCCAATAAATTAATTAAAGTGTTCTGGTTAACACAATAGTTGCTGCTGTCCCTTCAATGATGCACACAAAATATAAGGACTTACAGCATTCAAATTCTCCTCTTTATTGACAAGATCATAGAATCACAAAATGGTTTAGGCTGGAAGGGACCTCATCAAGTTCCAAACCACCTGCCACAGGCAGGGACATTTCCTTCTAAAGACCAGGTTTCCCAAAGCCCCATCCAGCCTGGTCTTGAACACTTCCAAGGATGAGGCATCCACAGCTTCCTTGGGCAACCTATTCCAGTGCCTCACCACCTTCATAGTGAAAAATTAGTTCATACCTATAGAAATAAGTAATTCAGATTATTGTGCTTCTTTTTTTTCTCTAATGTTATAGTTTAACCCCAGCAACTGGGACTGTGCAAGTGCTTTCTCACTCCCCTTCCCACTCCAGTAGGGTGGGGAGAAGAGGGAATAAAGGAAGGGGGAAAAAAGTCACTCATGGGCTGAGATAAAGACAGTTTAATGGAACAGTAAGGGAATAGGAGAATTATTATTATTATTAATAATAGTAACAGTAAAAGAATATACAAAATCAAGTGATAAAACAGAAGTTGCTATCACCACCCAATGATCAGTTGCCCAGTCTATCCCAAGCAGTGATGGTGAATATCTGTTCCCTCGTAAACCCCCATTTATATACTGAGCATGAGGTCTATGGTATGGAATATTCCTTTGGCTAGCCTTTCCTGTCTATGCTCTCTCTCACCTTCCATAGGAAGCTGAAAAACTCCTTGACTAATATAAACATAATCTAACAACAATTAAAAAAATATGTGTTATCAGCATTAAATCCAAAACACAACAGGTAATACAAAGAAAATTAACTCTGTCCTAGCTGAAACCAGGACACATATGCAAAGCATTTGTATTGGACATTTTTACATATTTTTCCTTATTTTTATAATTTACAGGAACAGCAGTAACAACTTTACACCTGTATTTAGATGCAATATTCCCTCTTTTGGAGGGATGATTTTTTCTATAACAAAGAAAAGCCGACTTTTGGTTAGCTGAACAATAAATTCCTGTACTCCAGATTGCACAAGTATAGGCATGTGAGCCTCAGTACAGCTTTAACTTCAGAATGTGCCACAGGCCAGTTCCTTTCCCTAAAAGCAGATTCTTGTGTTGATTCAAAAGAAACAATCTTTCTTTTTTCTTTCCTCCCTTCATCATTATTTTGTCTCCTCGCTTTGCTGGATATTCCTGATAGAGTTTCTTCCCATGTTAATGTATGTTCTCTTCCTAGTTACACTGTTGTCCAAAGATTCTGTCCTGGTTTCAGCTGCGAAAGAGTGAGTTTTCTTTCTAGTTATTGCTATGAAAGGGATGTCAATAATACCTATTGGGTTTAGTTGTTGCTAAGTGATGTTTACACTACTCAAGGACTTTTTTCAACTTCCCATAGAAGCACAGACAGAACGATGGAATGGCCAGTGAAATATTCCATACCACGGTCACCATGTTCAGTATGTAAATGGGGGTTAGCCCCAGGGTGGGAATCCGCAGTCATTGCTCAGGATGGTGCCAATTCACTGGGCAGTAAGAGTGATCCATGTCATGATTATTATTGGCTTTATTGATATTTTCCTTTACCATTATTGTTCCTATTAAAATGTCTTTATCTCAGCACATGAAGGTTTTTCCTCCCTTTCCCCCCTTTTTTTCCCCTATTCCCCCCACACTTCTCAGGGCAGGGAAGGTGGCAAAATGGGAGAGGTGAGCGAGTGACTGTGGGGTTCCATTTGCTAACTTGGGTTAAACTATGACATTCTATTTTAACAAATTCTTGTTCAGCAGATGGAAATACCACTGCTCTGCTCTAAAGGAAAAATTGGGACCTTGTTGAAAAATCCCACTAAGAAATTTTCTTTTTGAGCATTCATTTAAAAAAGTAACTTCTCCTAATGTTTTTTTCCCAGCTGAATACTACTATATTTGCTGACTTTAATTGATACAATATGAGACCAATGACTAATACTGATATCACAGCGTTCACGTCAACATCATTCCTCATCTTTTGTTTTCTTTCCTTCACACCTGGTTGGAAAAATTAGATACTGTATAGAGTGTCAAAGGCAAAGCCTAATAATTGCATAACAATAAGTTTTACAAACCCGAGAAAGATTTGATTGCCTGTCTGTAAAAGCCATTTTCTGCATTATTATTAGGCAGTTATTGTGTGGATCATTTTAATCACTAATTAAGGAGATGTCTTGTCCTGTTTCTTCAGTGATAGCTACTTACACAGAATACAGTTTTAATCAAAGACAGAAACCTCATTTGAAATGGTAACAGTAGACCTCCACACACAGACTTTTGGAGGTGGCTGGTTTCTCAGCTCTATATGGTGATGGTTTATATAATTTCTGAACCAGCATGAAGGCTGATTCTTTTTTTTTTAGTTACTTCAAAACTATTTTATTGTTATGTAATAAGCAGAAGAACTCTCAATGGTGCTTGAAAACAAAAAAGATCCAAGACGTAGGTCAAATACAGGTGAACTGCAGGCTTTGCATGCTCTCTGCACAGGGCTGATGTATTTGATAGTATAACTGCAAACCACCCATGAGGCAAGACCCTGCCTTCCCCAAAGTCTTCTGCCCAGGTCCACACAGATTGGGTAGAACAGCTTTCTAACAGCTCCTGACAAAGATGAGGCCTCCCTAAATGCCTGCTATCTGAGCAGAGCTCATGCAGTCTTCCCTATAGTACACATGAAGCATCCACACACTTGTGGATTTACTGAACTTGGCACTGGGTGAAGACTAGGTCAACTAGATCTTTTCTATCTTTTGTCTCTGTTATTCTTGAATTTGCACTTTTGAGGGGGTGTTAAAGCTGGCAGATACATAGCACAATCTGCATCTAATCACTCCAGCTGATGATTGCAGCAATAACCGGGTCAGGACAGAGTCACTGATCCATTTAGCATAGCTTTATCAGAAAGTTTGCAAAGTTACATAAACAGATGTATATAATTCTAAACTTAACATTACCAACAGGCCTAAAGATTTATACTTTAAGCAACCATCTTTCACTGCCTCATATATTGTGTGGCTGCTGAAGATGGATTTTAAATGTTTTTTATGGCAGTGGAATGATTAATATTTCAAGTTTGGATATCTTCCCAAACTGCAAATTCTCTGGCCAATGGTACACTCGTGTTTAAAGCCTCAGAAAAGTGGAATGGTTCTGCTTGGTTATTAATGATTAATGTGCTATCCTTTGAAATGTCAGATTGTTTAACATTTACTAATGTCTTTTTTTTTCATATTACAGGTCAGCTATGGTGTCTTATGTGTAGCTATGACACACCAATTACTATATGACTGTTTGCAGCATTGCAAGTGTATTTCATTTAATTCCTTTTCCTTTTCTTCCCTTTTTTTTTTTTTTTTAATTTTCAGTCAGTTTACTTGATTTCTTCTGTTATTGATACTGAGTGAACATCCATCACTGAGTGATTAATTAAAATCCCCCCCTCCACTGAAACTCCCAACCCGGCTGTTTCCCCCCCTTCTTAAACTGTCCTTGGATCAGTGTAATACAAGTGCAAGAGTTCCTCACATATAGTCTTTTAAGATTAAAATCTCTGTCTTGCTTTTTGAACACATTACTCTCTTTGGGTGGTATATAATGATTCTCACAGAGTCATGGACCACTGTGTTAATAACTGTGCAAACAATAATTAAAACAAATCAAACTTCTAAATTTCTTATTAATTTAGTACTCGCTTTCGGCTCCCCAATATCCCCTTATCTTATTGCCTAACCTACTCTGAAAGCCACACTTCAAGGCTTAAAAACTGCTCTCCAGGCTAAGATTCTTTCCAATACCCTAATATCTCTCAGTTGTGAGGCTTGTATAAGGAGTTAAACTTTCAAACTTTTTAAGGACGACCTAAATTAATACCTCTAATGCTTTAATTTTTTGTTTTGTGCTACCATTCCTCGTAATCTACAGTATTTGTTATAGTAATGAATTAAAGATTGCTGGGCAGCAGTTACAAGATATTAATAACCAGCTTCCCATTTCAAGCTAAAAATATTTGCACACTTGACAGGTGCACCTGACAATATCTGGATATGTTGAATATTCCTTTGGTCTTGAGATTGTTCTTTTTTGTTCATGGTATAAAAAACCTGTTAACATAGAGCTATTTGGGTGGAGAGACAAATGTGGAACGTGCTGTGTCTTTGATCAAGTAGCAGTAAAAGTTGGTAAGTCAAGTCCTTAGTTTTAACCACCTTCAGACTGGACATTTAAAAATAATTTCAATTGTTTTTGAACAAAGGTCTTGTTTTAGAGGATTGTGTAATTTCTTGCTAAAACAAAACAACCCAAATAAAAATCAAACTATCCAAAAGCATTTTGGTGAGTACAATTTGGTTGCAAAAAAATGCACTCTCAGAAACCTTTCAAAATGTGTTCAATCTGCCCAGCAATAAATAACCTTCACACCTGATTTGTTTTAAATTAATGAAGTCTACAGCAGCTACCAGTTTGTAGTAAAATGAAACTGTTACCCTACACAGTCGGGGTATCATAGATTTTAACAAATAGAGACATTCAAATCATTTTCACAGCAGTGAACTGAGTGATTTAATGAGGCTGAAGAAAGGCAAGATTGATTGAAAAACTCTGGAGTATATGGCATCTCTTTCTCAGATGGCAGTATGTATACTAAAGACAGAAAGGTAGGTAAATGAAGAAATAAGAGAACATCAATCAGTCCTTTATCATGTCCTTCTACTGCTGCTCGGTCTTTGTCTAATATGCCATCGTGTTGTCTGTATTAGGAAGGGAAAAGGACTTCATTCTTGTCCGTAAATATGTAAAGAGTCACTGGGCTGGTAAGGGGACCGTCAGCTACAAACTCTGACAGGTCTCTGTTTATCGCCATGTGAATGTATAAATAGATTATATCATCACAAGTGATGCTTTTTTTGTGTTGTATGTGGCCTGCATCCGTATTTTCTTGATTATAGTAGATATTTTAGTGATAAACCACTTATCCTTCACATTGATAAGAATATACTCTCCCTCCTAAAAAAACAGAATTCAAAAATAATTACAAGGAGAGTGTATATACATAAATATCATTATCTTATAAAGACAGAAGCTTAAAATATTGTGAGTCATCTTAGATTATGGTACTATAGAACATCGTCAGAGAAATGAAAGGATAGTTGAAACAAGCTAAACCACAGTGGAATTAGTCCAGTAGTTACTTTTAGACTAATACCAGCTTAAAATGCATTGTCTTACAAATTAGTTCATAATCACCATATGGTCCCAATGAAGTACACAATCTGTATATATCTATCTATCTGAAGAGTGGTATCACTTGGAGATCCAAAGTTCATCTGTCCCAGTCTTCTTTCTTCAACAATAAGCAGCAGGTTCTTAGAAAATCAATAAGAAATGGGAAATGAGAGAAGATATAAGCATCCATCTTCCGACAGTCAAACCAGGACTTCCTGAGCCAGAGGCACCTTCTGGACTGCTGTACTGGGTTGATTTGGGATGGATATAATTTTCTATGTAGCAGTGCGTACGGTGTTATGTTTTAGACTGGTGACTAAGACAGTGTTGATAGCAGTCCAATCTTTCAGCTATTGCTGAACAGTGCTCAGACATCCAATTTTATCAATATCAGACTCATTATATTATTTATGTTATATATAGCTCTTGTTCAAATCATTTCCTCAGACTGCCATTCTGTGTTGAAAATATTAGGTATTGCTAATTTAGTTGAGAGGTTTTATTCTCCTTTTAAATACGAAAAAATATGTTTTAAAAATAGTTCAGTTGTATCCTGCATAGTCATCAGAAACCTCCTGTCTCTGTGACATTAATGAAAAATCTTGGCTCAGGAATTGCAAAGATGAGGCAGGCAAGAAGAGAGGTTGGACGAGGATGCAGGAGAAAGATGAGAGCTACTTCTTCTCCCTCTGGGTGAACAGAGTGAAAATGTGGCTGAGCAAGAAGAGTGAAAGTGCAACGAGACAAAGTGCGTGTTGGAACTGCATCAGAGAGGATCACAGGGGAAACTCTGCCATTAGAAAAGGCAGCACTGGGACAGGCTTGGAAGAAAACTGGCTGCAGATTCTGTGCTCAGTTAAATATCTCCTTCTTCAGTGCCTAGAACAGAACCAAATTAATTCAAGTCTCAGTAGCCCTTGGCTCTCTGCCTGTACCTGTGACATCTGTTGCTTTGTGTGCTCGCAGAGAGACTGACAGCATGGTATTGTTACCAGTTGCTCTGGTAGCTCCAAAAGTAAAGATTTGTGTAGTTGGTATAAAGGCTGGTTTCATAATAATGTTTAACAGATTGGATGTGAGCTTTTGAAATAAATCTCCCAATAATCCTCATTTTCTGTAGAATGATTAACTTTCGGGGGTGGTTAGGAACTGGGCTCCTTTTGTGTAGAGGTAAACCAAAAAATGCATCCTGAATCTGTTCCCTTCTCTAATGGCACCCAATCCATGAGACCAGATGAGAGCTAGTCTGCAGTAAAACCTCCCAAAATGGGTACAATGGACATCAGTTCTTCAGTGTCTGCTCTGAAAAACAGTCTCACACTCATTTCCCAATGAGACATGGCTTTAGATTCCACTACTGATAATTGCCAGTGTGATATCCTATTGATATATGCTCTCTTTTAAAAAGTAAGACACATCAGAATAAAGTTAGTGTCAGATGAAAAAATTAACAGTGTAGAAAAGCTACAATTAAGTTTACACAGGAAATCTTAATTAGCACATTCCCAGTGCATAACCATGTATACATACCTGTCATATTTAGATGTTGATTGCCTTTAAGTATTTAGCTTCCCTTTTCCCTTCTACATAGGATCCCTTCTTCCTTGTGGATACTGTTCCCTTTTCTAATCGGTGTTTTATTTTCTTGTTAGTGACATCACCCCATCTTCCCTGCACATTAGTCAGTGAAAACTGAATTATTAGTTTACCTCATCCAGTGTTCATTGCTGCAATACAGAGCTCTTCAAAGAACATTAGTGGCTTTGCACATACTGCCTTTAAAGCTCCCCTCCAACTCAAACTTTCCTGATTCTATGATTCTACCCCTTTAAGATTTATAGAAAGCTTTTATTTTCTTTTCAAAATCTTTCAAAATCAGTCAACAAAGTTTTTCTTTTGTTACCAGAAGGGAAATGTTTAAAATTGCATTTAACACAGCCTTATGAAACAATTCAAAAACAGCTTTTGAATCAATAATATAGTTTATTATGTATGAGAAACCCTGGTAAATAAGGATCCAAAGTCAATCTTTTTAAGGTATATTTAAGAGTAGTAGTATTACTATTAACAAATGTTTGTATGCAATTTAGAAGCCAATTCAAAATCACTACTCAGAACTAATGTAATCTTCCTATAATCCTTTTCTTCCATCAGAGATACGGACTTTTCTTCTTTGCTTTTAAAGTGTGGGTGAAAGACACGAATCTAGAAGAATGTCTTACTGTTTGCATGAACAATTAATATCATTAATATCATGAAAGAAATTAAGATTCTGATGCAGCTAAAAAGGACAGTGGCAAATAAAGTTTATTACTTGCAAACAATATCCTATTTTACATCCCTAAAAATCAATGCTGTGTGGTTTTAGGATGATACAGGATTAGCCACTGTTGGCAAGTAGATAAATACTACACAGATAGTGTGGTAACATCTAATCATTAGCACATGGACTTGGAAATTTTATTTCACTATAGATAAAATCAGGAGTTTCAATTAGTTTAAAAAACAGTAGATAAAAAGACTCCCTCTTCACAAAGAATAAAACTCATAAAGGATTCAGAGAAAGGGTAGTGTCTGCTTTTGCTTTGAGGCAGTTATAATAATCACACTCATCAAAATAAATGCCCTTTTAGAAATCCTTTCCCTCCTGAAGTACCTACCTATGATATTCCAAACAACTCTTGGCACTTATTTAAGATATATCTGGCAAATGAAAACTGAATTAACAATAGTACTTTAAAAAACTCTAAGGTGATATTGAAACTCTATATACTTATAGAAGAAAACAGTTATTCTCCAAATGGTTGGCAGCACAATTTCCAGGCTATATAGCAACAGATGCCAATAAAAATGATTGCATATCTCTTTTCTTCTCACTAGATAACCTTCAGGTGTAATGATTTCAAGCTCTCCATTTTTCTGGTTTGCTTTCCATACATGTTACATGCAATAGCCTCAACACCAAAACTTGCATGTCGGTCACATACAGGATAATTAAAAATACACCCAGGGTTTAATTTATCGCTCTGGGTTACTGTATTCCACTGGTAAATGCTACATTCCTCTGACGAACTGAAGTGACCCCAAAGGCTGAGTCCTGTCCTTCATAGAGATGTTAACTGAAGTCCAGAAAAGTCCACTGAAGTAACTATAGTCTTCTTTCCTACACTAGCACATTTTGGGCAGCTTTTGGTCTATTGTCTAACTCTATTCTTTGCAAGGCCCAGGGAGTTCCCCAATGCTTTAGCTCTCTTTGATCTGTTTTCTTCAACTTGGCAAAGCAGTTCTGCCTTAAGGGTGGAATGGAGGAATCTTGCATTCACAGTCGTAAATCTGGCAACTGTGTTTAAGATCTTGTTAGGATCCTGCTTATCTAGGCGACTCTTATACTTTTGCTTAGCAGCTTTGTTAATCTAAATCCATGGGAAGCAAATTCTCACAGATATGTATGATATATATTAAGAAATAATATATATATTATAGTGTATCACAATCTACTGCGCATTGGAAATAATGGAGTGTTTCTTTTATGCCTTTAATATTTGAATACACAGAGGTATCTTTGTTATACTTATTTCAGTCTAAATTCTTATTGTCAGACAGACCATAATAAAGTATCATGAATATTTTACAAAGTGATATTAATATTTTCTCACTTCTACTAAAGATTCTGCTATCCACACCAATAGGCTTTGTTATCTTCAAATCACCTAGTACGTCAAGAACTCTCCTGTCTTCCCCAACTCCCAGGCAGAAAGACTTAACCATTTCTACCACCAAAGAGTTCTCTCCTCTCTATTACACTTATCTGCAGGATTATCTACATCTATTTGTGTGAAAATCTGATCCTTTCCTACATTAACAATAATTTACGTAACCTGGAAGTATAGTAAATGTACATAAAATTATTTCACATAAAACCATGATGTGATTAAACAAAACAGATCCTAACACCATTTCCTGAACTATTCATTTAATTGCTTTTGATGCTAATAACTCCTATTCATGACTCACTGTAGGCTTTGTTTATCTATCTTTCAATTCTAGCAGTAATCTCCTTCTACTCCATCTTAAATCAGAATTTGTCTTTGCAAATTCCTACTGAATGGTGTACTTTCATTGTATTATATTTGTCTATGAATAGTATTTTCCATTTATTTCAAAGGACTGTAGATTCTAACACAATATAAATCTCTGAATATACTGCATATTATTCCTCCAGTGATGGAAAATCTTCACCTCCACAGTTACCACTTAGAATATCACAGGAACCTCTTCAGAGTATAGGATTACAGTACCACATCTGATTCACAGTCTGATAGGTAACTTCTCGATCACAGTATGACTGAAATGCTGTAATCCTAACCTCCATGGACTCTCCTCTCTACAGTGAGAAATTTCTGTTGCAGCAAGTGGTGCCTGTGTTTGTCATTTCTGGGAATATAAAGATATGGAAAAGGCGGGAAGTCACCCGAATACAGATCTTAGGGGATATTTAGCTATCATAAGATTTATTTTACAAAACTCTTCAATACACAAGAAGCAGGAATGAATATGAGCAAATTAAAATACAAAGTACCTTCTGAATATGCAACAGCAGCAGAATTCAGCACTTTACAATATTTCTACACTTTATTGATGTCCCGGTTTGAAGTAAAACTGAACCAATTTTGTGTTCTGTAATTTCACATTTTAGCTAGGCCTCCTCTAACTATCTGAAATTAACAGCGTATTGTGGAGAAAACTGCTCGTTCTCAGAATGATAAGACCGATCAGGGAATGGTATGCAGAGAGGCCCTTGTTTATGCTTATTGCTATAACAACCAAGGTCAGCCAATTTTTGTTATTTGCCCCTTAGAGGGTCAGAAAGGGAAAAAACATAGAGGGGTCACACCTGTGGGGAGGAATGGACAGGACAGGTGACCCAAACCTGACCAACTGGAGTATTCCACCCTATCTGCCCAATGCTCAGTATAAAAGCTGAGGGATCAAAGGGTCAAGGTTCTTCCTGCGATGGCCGAAGTCCGAAGAGGACCCTGTCTGTTCATCTGCCTTTGATCCCGATCCGTGTGTTCCTGATTCCAGAGCTGGAATCCAGTTCCCATCCGTTGCTGAGTCCAGTCTGGGACTTCCCCAGTGCCTGCTGGTGACGGGACTGTCATCCTGGGAGCTTAGTACAGTTTTGTATATATTGTATCTATTTCATTATTTTCTTGTTTTTTATTTTAATATTAATTCTTCATTAAAGTATTTTAGTTCATTCTAAACTTTTGAATCTCTTTATCTCTTCTTCTCCTCTTGGGGGGAGGTGAAGGGCCATCCCAATTGAGTACATATTTTTTCCTATACACATACTTCACACAAGACCTGTGATAAACAGCTTTAAGTCAGTCATTGTTTGTTTTAAGAAGTACTTCAGCGTAAAAGTGGCACACCAGTACTACCTGGCAGTCATAGCAGTCCCGTAGCTTTGCCCATACAGAGTCTTAAGTACATCTTAAAATTATTTTCCAAATACAGTCAACAGGGAATTTATAACAGATTATGGAGTGTTGCATGTCAGTCCTGGCAGACAGCTCAGAGTCACACAGCCACTCACCCACTCCCCCATGGCAGGATGGGGGAGAGAATTGGAAAGGTAAATATGAGAGAACTTGTGGGTTGAGATACAAACAGTTTAACAGGTAAAGCAAAGCTGTGCATGCAAACAAAACAAAACAAGGAATTAATTCACAACTTCCCATCAGCAGGCATGTAGCTTAGCCATTTCCAGGAAAGCAAGGCTTAATCATACATAACAACAGTTATTTGGGAAGACAAATGCCATAAGCAAAAACGTCTTCCTTTCCTCCTTCTTTCTTCCAGCTTTTATTGCTGAGCACAATGTCATATGTTGTGGAACAACCCTTTGGTCAGTTGGGGTCAGCTGTCCCAGCTGTGTCCCCTCCCATCTTCTTGTGCACCCCCAAAATACTGGCAGGGCAGTGCAAGAAGGCCTCAATGCTATGCAAGCACTATTTAGCATTAACTAAAACATTGACATGTTATCAACACAATTTTGGTCCTAAATCCAAACCATAGCTCCTTACAAGCTACTGTGATGAACACTAAATCTCTCCTAGCCAAAACCGGTATATATAGGAATGAATCCTTCTTCATTGTTACATGAATTTATAGCAAACAAATATTAAAATACCAGCTTCCCCAAATTCTTTAAAGGCAGGCAATGTTATAAAAAATTGAAGAATTTATTAACTAGGTCAAAAGCTTTCAAACGGTTCTAAATGTTAAAAAGTCACATCAGAGGGTGTTTTCAGCACTTTTTTTTCCAAATGAAAATTAAAGGAAGATTCAATAACATGTTTTTTCCTAATGGCATCAGTTATTCATTTGCAATCTTTCATGACACGAAGTAAGAAATTGAATAAAATAAAGGAAAATGCAAGTTATGCCTTATTTGTCTAGATGACTCTCCTGAAGTTAGAACCATCTGCAAAGTTGACTTGCTACATTAAACAAATGAGTGATTTTTCTTTCCCAGGGCTAAACCCATTTTAATTTAAATCAGGAGCACATAGAATTTGTCCTCTGTAATGACTGCTTCAACTATTCTCCTTTTACTCTGAATTTACCTCAGATCCATGTATTTTTAAGCTGCAAAATAGAAACAGGTATAGTTCATCTAATCACAATAAGAACCAAGTTCCAAAAATCAGAATATGCGTTTCATTAAAACATACAGCAAATACACAGGGAAAAAATCTTCTTAATCCAGTATATGTGCAATGATCAACTGTGGCAGGATCTATTTCACCTAACATTGCTAAAACTTTACTTAGGTTCCATAGATTTAGAAAAATTCACTGCAGAAAAATCCATCAAAGACTTTGAAATACAAGGGAGTCCACTTTATGACTCAGTAAGCTGTTGCGAGGCCACAGTTAACCAAATGCTAGAAGACTCTTTGGGGGAAGTATCTGTTTGTTTATTATACGCTTACATTCTTCCCTTCTAACATACAGGAAAGAAAGTTAGAAAATATGTAAACTGTATATTACAGTATCAGAACATATTTGCTCTATACTTATATGTTGATAATCCTCTTGCATATTTTATTAGTCATTATTGCAGATAGGGTGCAAGCCTAGGTAGGCTTTTATTCTGATCCAGAATGGAGTCATTGTCCTATGTTCTCATATTCTTAAACTCAATTACCTACAAGGGAAACATCTGCATCAGAGCTGCAGAGCACCCATGAACTTTTTGAGGTGACTAGATCCAGGCAATTTTAGAATGGGATTCATCTGACCTGTTGAATACCACCTCTGTATCCAGAAAATGCAGGAAGTATAACCTGAAAATCCCACCCATTACTATGAAATATCTTTTTTATTTTTGCTCAATGATTATGTTTGTATCAAACCTTTTGATCCTCACTTGTACTGTGTGGCCAGCCAAAATGTAACAGGCAGCTGGAATATATTTTTGTATGATAAAATTGTTTCAATAAGTTTCTCTGGTGATTGATTTATTATGAATATAGTCAGAAGCAAGGCATTTATTCTCTATCACCAAACAAACTGAGCAGTCTTGATTAAATTTTTTAATGGAAAATGCCAAAAATTATAGCTGGAACCTAATTCTTTCAGAATTCCCAGCACCATTAACTGTCCAAGGACTGGCTGTATTCAGAAGACCTTTGTTGGGCACTATGATTTCAGTGTCGTTTGGCTTCATAAATGGCAAGGTAGAACAGAGTTGTACCCCTGTTGAATCTCACGGTAGATCTATTCTATGTTAATGAGTAGAGTTGGATCTTGAATATGTCTAACACAATGCATGGTTTATATGAGCATTCTGGCAAAAAAAAAATTTATATAAATTTTTCATTCAGAAAGATGTATAACAGCTACTTAGTACATGTGTATCAATCACTACATTTGCATGTGTCTTCTTTCCAACCATGCTAAACTCTGAGTAACTTGCATGTGGAATTTCACAACATGGTTAACAAGGAAGAATTCTCAAATACAAGGCAAGGACAACACAGTAATACCAAGAGCTATAACAATGTCTGAATAATGATCTGATTTTTCCTCCTTTAAAAAATATAATTAAAAATATGAATTCAGGAAATTCAAGAAAATGAAAGAATACTTTCTTTGACAGGACAGAGAAATGTCTAAACCTCCTACCCAAGTTCTAAATATGGGAACTATCTCAAATTAAGTATCCAATAAATATTGATGAGGGCAATTGATAACATTAAATTCTGAAACCATTAACACAGAACCCAGAATAAAACAGTCAGCAATCCAAGTTTTTAGGTATTAATTACATAATAATATGTGCAATATATTTACAACATGATAATCTTTCTGCAATATGAGTGGGTATTCAAACAAAGCATTAATTTCTAGTCTATGTCCAAATCTGTTGATAAATAAGTTTTTGTACATTTTGAGAAGGATATAAAGGTAGAAAATGAGTGAGAAGTAAATTAGCCATCAGCACACCAACAATAAGTTTTGTTGAATGCAATAACAATTTTTAGTCTATATGTTCTGCCAAAATCTGCTGTTTGGAGGTTGAATAGGCCATTTTCCCCTGTTTTGCAGTACTCTACCCCTTCCAGAGGAAATAAAATCCACTGAGATGTGTGGAAACAGTGCTCCGGATGTGTTGTCACAAGTGTTAATCAGAAAGAAAAAATCATTTCTTTCAACCTGCAGGCCACACTCTTGCTCATGTTGTCCAGAACCTGTTGACTTTTCGTGCACCTGCAAAACTATTTTCCAGTGAGTCAGACCGCAGCCCATAGCAGCGTATTGGATTTTTCTTCCCAAAAGGCAGAATTTGGCATTTTTCTTTGTTGAACCTCATGAAATTTCAGTCAGCCTATTTCTGGGGCTGAGTCTGCTCAGGTGTCTCTGAATACTAGCCCTGCCCTCCATCTTATTGACTGCTCCCTTAATTTTGTATCATCTACAAATTTGCTGTGAGTGCTTTCCATCTCATCTGTCAGGTCATTAATAAACATGTTAAATTGGTATTGGCTCCAATTGTCTCTTCACTGACTAATGACAGGCTGCCAGCCATGCTTTGTACTGCTGATCGCAAGCCACTGAGCCTAGTGGTCCAGCCAAGTTTCGACCTATCTTATAATCCATCTGTCCAAATTATGATAAATATTGCTGCAGAAGTACCATTTCAGTAGAATGACTAGCCCTCAAGGAGTATAGCCAAAATTCAGATTAGTTGGGAAGCAGTTATGAAAAACTAGAGACTGGATTTTCTCTTGTAGTCAGAGGTTTTATTTATAATGACTAATGGGGATTCAAGACAATTAGCTTAGGTTACAGATCTTTAAAGCGGCAAAATTTAAGTGAGATGAAACTATCCTCACTTAAGAAGCCTCCATTTGAAACCTAGAGAGAGTCAGTGACCTAGCAATCCTTCAGAAACAGATGCAAGTATCTGCAAATAATTGCAGAACAAATGGACTATAGAGAAGAAATCATTCTTATATTTCTGCGTCGGGTGTCATGTCATTGAGGAACTGCAAAATGAGAAGCGTATACATCACTGTTTTGACAGGATCTAAAGGACAGTCAGAATGCTCGGGAGTTTTGAAAAGATATTATGTAAGGAACCATTGAGAAATCTTAAGTTGTTTTGCCTGTGTAGATCTCTCCAAGTCCGTGGTGGAGATGGCCAAAAGTAATAAGATTAAACTGCAGCAAGATAAGATTCAGATATTATGAAAAGACAAGAAAAGGAAGTACTTCAGTAAATTGCCTGACAGTTGTGAAATACTTCAGTCCTTTAAGAACTTACTAGAGAAATTTCTAATATGCACCTCAGTGCCCTCAGTCTCAGACACTCAGCACAAGAAGGACATGGACCTGTTGGAGTGGGTCCAGAGGAGGGCCATGAAGATGATCAGAGGGCTGGAACACCTCTCCTATGAAGACAGGCTGAGAGAGTTGGGGTTATTCAGCCTGGAAAAGAGAAGGCTCTGGGGAGACATTATAGCAGGCTTCCAGTACCTAAAGGGGGCCTAGAGGAGAGATGGGCAGGGACTCTGTCAAGGAATGTAGAGATAGGACGAGGGGTAATGATTTTAAACTGAAAGAGGGTAGATTTAGAATAGATATTAGAAAGAAATTCTTTACTGTGAGGGTGGTGAGGCAGTGGAGCAGGTTGTCCAGAGGTTGCCCCATCACTGGAAGGCCAGGCTGGATGTGGGTTTGAGCAACCTGGTCTAGTGGGAGGTGTCCCTGCCCAGGGCAGGGGGATTGGAACAAGATTATCTTTAAGGTCCTTTCCATCTCTGACTATTCTATGATTCTATCTCTCTCCGTTTTATTTTATACATTTGGCAGTGCTTTGGTCATTGTGTTAGCAGATGCTTCTAGATAAATATTCCTCTATTTTGTGGCTAGCGGGGAGGAACCTTTTTCCTCTCTCACCAAGCATGCAGTGACTGTGTACCAAGCTATTTGATCCATCTGGACGAAAACATAAAATCTGGCCCTTAAGAGCTCTTGCCTTGACAGCAGGCAGCATCACAAAATTACCATTTTTCTTTCTGACTATTGGTAGAAAATAAACAAAACATTAATTATTTTATAACCAGTATGCGTTTCTATAAAGGAGTAATTGATTTATTTTATATTTTCTCATACTGTTACTTTCAAGCATGGGATTCTTTAAATAACATTTACCACTCATCTTAGCAGTCTTTAAGCATAAACAAAAGAAGTGCATAAAGAGAATAATCTTCAGGTCTACAATAGCTCAAAGTAAATAATTTTTGGTACTTGCTCTGTCATCAGTTATGACGAGTAAAATTAAATTTTAATAATTTGTTGTGTGTAACAGATATGATAAGTAAACCATTCATTATGGAAAAAACAATATTAATTAATAGTAGTCCATATCACATATTCTTACAGATACATGTTAAGTACATACATCAAGCTATCTAAGAAACACTGGTACAGTAATGCTGGATCCTGAGTAATTCCTCAGTATGCTTAACAAGGATACATGGATTATGATAACATTTGGAAGGAAATGTTCCAAATCCCTTTAATAAGTATTTTATATTTGTAATGTTATATTGTATTGGTTTAATTATCCTTGGTTTGGACTGGAATTCTTTAAAGAAATAGTCCGTACCAGTAGAACTGTATTCACTAGATCACCTTTAACCTCATCAGTTGTCTCCACAAGCAAACCTGAAAATGCAGACCAGCTAACTAATGAAAAGACATTTTAGTTAACCATTAAACAGCCCTGCTATGAATATCAGCTTGTGATCATCAAGACATATATCCTGTGTTACCTTGGATCCTCAAGGAAGAGATTGTTCCCTCAGTACCTGCATAGATTATCTGTGCAAATATCTTGCTCTCAGCAAGGTGCTCCAAGACAAGTTCCTACAAATTAGCAAAAAGGAGATTCAGTCTGGAAAAAATAAGGATCTAGCATAATAAAAATTATCAGGCATATTCTCTATCACAATATGGAGGCAACAAATACATATATGCCTTTGTTCAGTTCATCTTGCCAGACTGTGAGGAAGTCAGGCTCAAAGTCAGCTATTACTATAGAAATAGAGTAGTTAACACTCAGTTATTGTGCAAAGTCTGCTGGACTGTATAAATGAAGGAAAATCACTTTCTTCAGAAAAGTTATGGCATCACTCTGGATTTACAGTGCCACAAAGAGGTTCCATGATTCGCATTTTCTGAACCCAAACATGAACGTTTTGTGCTGTATGAGTGACATTTGCATGGTCAGGATATGAGATTTCACAAGCTTTGAATAAATTGTCACATTTTTCCCATCAGAATGTGAGACCATCCAGTGGGAGTCTCAGAGTTATGTAGAACAAGGCATGGACAAGATACAAGGCACTTTCTTCGTATGCAGAACTGCTGTAGAGCAGTGCATCAAAAATCACAGAATTTCCTAAATAGCTTTCCTGCTAATATCCCCCAAGTACTCATCATTCCAAGAAAACACAAGCAGAAATATAATGACATTAGGATTCTAAGGGATATATGAATGTCCATTCATATGCAAAATCTAAGTATGATCTTTCTACACAGTATTGTGATCTACTTCCTGAGCTCATTCTTAACAGCTACCTTTTTACTAAGCTTTCCTTGTGCAAAGGTGGTTTGCATTTACTCCAGATACATTTTGCTGGTATTAGAGACTTTAAAACTAAAAGAGCTGTGTAAGCAAAAAGCTTATTTTACTGTTGGGTTAAAATAGGGAGTTCATGTATAGTTTGAGGTTGGAAGGTAAGGAAAGATGAAAGTGAGGCCCCTTCATTTTGACAGTTGAATTCCAACAGCACTTGGAAGAGGGAGATAAGATTAAAACCTCCACCATTCATAAAATGTTCCATTTAGCAGAAATAGTCTTTATCTTTTGGCTTTATAAGATAAACCTCTCTAACACAAACTGTAATTGTAGGAAGTATTTCAGGAAATTGTTACATTACAGGAATGTTTTGAAAGAATATGTATAATAAATACTGTAAACATTAGGAGGTTTAATTCTTCTGAGGAGTCCATACTTGCCCTGGTCATTGGCTGATGTCCAAGGGGAGAAAACATTTGTTTTTAAAGGTGATTGATTATTTTTGATAATGCTTTGCCAATACTTACTTTGTAAATCTTTTATAGTAAATCTTTTCTTCCTCCACCACAAAAGTAGTTCTTCAGCCATTTCTCATTTTCTATGTTTTAAATTAATATATCTTCAACTCCTTTTCCTGTAGGCCTTATGACATCTTAGACTGCTTGAAATTAACTGTGAGTTGTACCAAGGAATAAGTCACTTAGTCGGTGTTCATTTTTGTCGTTTATACAGCTTAATGAATCTGAAATGAATTGAAAGTCAAATATTTTTTATTTTACTTATCTTACACAAAATCAGTAGGAATTTTTGCAGAAATAGGATAGCTAAATTTGATCTTACCAACATATACCAGCTTGTTAATTCAGTATCAGTCATACATTTTGCAGGTTAATAATTAAGTTATTGCTATTTATTTCTCATGACCCATAAAACTGTAATTAACTAAGATACAGCAACACTACAGAAGATTACATTTGAGGAGATGTGCAGTATGTAGCTGTGATTGTCTCACCCCTCCTTTCCCAGGTGGTGGTGCAGGACATTCCCACATATGAGGCAATTGCAATCCGCCCATTAGGTCTGTTTTGAGGGTGCCGTGAGCTGGAGGAATTAACACTTCAGTTATCTCAAATGTTCTTGGATTATGTGTGTTAGAGCAAGATCATTTGTGTAAAAGTCCACCTTTCACAGCTTTGCAATATACCTGTAGATTAGTCAGAAGTACTCTATCCCAAACTGCAAAAAATTAAGTAGGTAGGAAGGTAGGTAGGTAGACAGATGAACAGACAGCTGGATAGACAGACAGACAGATAGACAGATAGACAGATAATTCTTATGGAGAAATTCCTAACCAGCAGTAAGAGAATTCCAAGAGTTAGTCATGGCTGTTAATATGTTTTTGTTGTTAACAAAGTATTTCTAGCTATCCAAGTTTTTCATTAGATGCAAAACTAAACGGAACTTTGTTATCAAATCAGAACACAGGCAGTGCAATGACTTGTGCAAGCTTATTGTACATGGACCAGGAGAAAGTAGTTTTCAAATCAAAATTTTGGGGATCTTCACACAAAGATGTCATAATACATATTTGGATGGAAAATTGTGAATCTTCCCCTTCCTTTCCCTTTTCTGTTTCCTTTTCTGTTCTCTAAAAAGCAAATATAAACTCTACAAACCCAAACTGGCACAACTGTCAAAGTTATTAAGAAATTTTGTTAATTAAGGGTAGCTTTCCTAGCCTCCTTTGAGTTTCTTTCCTGAATGATTCATTTTGACTACACACATTCTGTTCTCTCCAGATGCTTCACATGGTAGTTTTCCCTGACCTCTTTAACATTGCTGAGGTTTCCTTACCTTGTGCTGATAACAGTTTTAGAGGGCTGTGGCTGAAAGCTAGTGTTCAACATTTACCACAAGCTTGTACAAAGGTCTGGTCAGTAATACAGTTAGACTGGCTTAGAATTTCCTCACCCTGAAAAATAAATGACCCTCCCAGAACAGCTGTGGACAACGTGAGTCACTTTGTTCTTAGTGGATAAGAAGTGTTTTTTACCGTATTTTTTAAAATCTTTGGGTTTTTTTGTTTGCAAAAGAAAATTTTAAAAAGTACTTTAATTCTATGAAATATGGAATATCTGCAATGTAAGTTCATTGCCTTGTAAAAGAGATGTTCATGTTCAAATAATAAGTTTCTTAATAATTTTAAACAGATTAGTTCCACATATTCTGTTTAATAAAAGACGTTCTTTTCTTCTCCAGAACTTATGAGTTCACTGACATTACTGAGCTATTTGAAAAAATAAAAGTACTTCTTAGCAATAGCAGCAAAAATGAGTAAAGACTAACTGCACATTCAAATTCCAAACAGCTGAGTGCACACATAGGTCAATAACTTTTACTTGAGCTGGTCCGAGGCTCACATGCACAAACACCTGTCCTGAGCCAATACACTTATGCAGCTAGCCACTGCTAACCACCATTTATGCAGATAGCTACTTACCGAAAGTGGAAACCAAGAGTCAGTTTTAAACTAGTAAGCTAAAACTAGTAAGCTTAAACTAGTAAGCTAAAACCTCATTCAGTCCTTAAACCAAGCAGCTAGTAAGCAAAGAACATGTCCTGTGGAGCCATTAAATAAAGGAAGGATATTTATATAGACATATACAGTGCTGGTGTTTCTTGTGTATAATATATACAAAGAAAGGGCTTTATGACTTGCTTTTGCAATGAGTTGTGTACTTTGCCGAGTCATTGCAATAAAAGATGAGTAACCTACCAGCCCTCTTGTACTGCTAGCTGAAGTTAAGCAGCATTTATGATACATCCAGCATGTTTGAAATGAGCATATGCGAATTTTATTTTCTTGAAATTAAAGTATATATATATAGTACAAGTACAAGCACAATACAGTCTGCTTTCATTTATTTTACAACCTTCTTGGACTCTTCCAATACCTGTGCATGAAAGAGAGTGAGGCAATTAATCTCATGTTATGAGTTGAAAGTAAAACCTGTTGATGGCTAGGATATGGAGACTGGGTAGGAGGATACACAATGCACTCGTCTGACAATAAGGAATTAGTCAGTGACCCTCTTTAACTATATTGTGTCTGAAAGGAACTGTGGTGTCATAACCAGGCCAGAGAATAATCTTGAAGCAGCTGAGAAACACCTACAAGAAAGCTCTGCCCTGAAAGCTTTCTTTATCACGGACACAAGAAGACACAGGAAAATCACCAGAATGTGACTATTGTGGCTCAGTAATTCCACTTTCTACAATAAATTAATGACAGCACTAAGTAATTTTCATGTTCCCACATATACATATGCAGGCAGGTACCACAATTTCAAAAAACATTCAGTCTGCTACTTCAGAGGAGGAAAGCTGTATGAGGAGGAAACTGATTCCACCCAACTTTATTTTCTGCTAATACCTGAGAGAGATTTCATTTTAGTCCTTAGAAACTTCCAGTGACGATTCCTTTTTAAGACCTATTTTGTGATGATTTTTAATGTCATCTACCCCTGGCTAATTCATTTCTTCAGATCATGTAATTGTTTCTCCTTATACTAAAGATTTCCATAAGGAGAACAATTTCCAACTCAACTATGAGTCTCTTTTGGCTCAAGTATCCTACATACTGAAATTTTTACTTACCTGGTAACCTGAGATAGATCATTCCTGTTTCATATCACACAATGTAGCCACTTATACTGATCAGGAGTGCATGCGTCTCAGTAGCTACATACTGGGCACAGCAGGAGTAGAGACTGCTGCTGTCCTGAGATGGGATGCTATGAGGAGCATAAATCTGTTACATCCTTAAATTAAATGTATACAATTGCATTCATAGACCTACTCTCAGTTTTTATCACATTTATGATATGACCTATGTCTTATATAGGTCTCTTGCTAGAGTGATTGCAAAACTTAAAAAGAGGCTAAATAAGTAGGTGCCTTTAAAATAGATTAGATAGAATAGAGTAGATAAATAACTACTCAGCTTCCAACAGAGTAGTGTCTACAATCCATGAAACATGGCATGCTTAAGTTGTTGTAAGCTCTCATTTGAGAAAAAGACACTCAAAAGTGTTCTCAGGAGCATAAAAAGTTGTAACTACATATGTACGAATGATTTATAAAATCAGCCAGAAAGAAAATGTTTGGTTTTCATATGTTTTGCTCACAATGCCACATATCTTCCCCCTTTCTGTTTCTTTTCTTCTCCCAGACTGTAAGAAACTTTCTATTATATCTATTGTAAAAATTTGCAGTTCCTATTTGGTAAATTTAGATGTATCCAAAGTGGTCAGATAGCTACATTAACTTCTCTCCTTGTGGAGATTACCAAGGTGATGTGACTATTTCCAATAAGAATAAAAATATGCATTAGGACCGTATATACCTTCGGTGTGATCATATCCCCAATAGTATTACCACTGAATCCAATCTGCATTTTAAACTATTTCTGGCTTGACTGCCACTGGCTATATTATCATCATTCCTATTTCAAAGTCTCCCTATACTTCGAGAATATACACTGCAGAATAACAACAGAATTATCGTGTGGCACAGTGGCAAATACCAGGTATTTTTTCCAGAAAGATTCCAATCTATTGGCAAGCTCTAAAAGTAAAGAATAGGCCTTCCCAGGCAGGTCCAAGGGAAGGGAAACCCAGAAAAGTAGATGTGTTCTGCTGTCGTCTGATAGAGGACAAGAAGAAACGAAAGGCTTCATCTATACAAGTAAATGTAATGGAGCCCTGGTAGAGGCTCAAGCAGGCTTCAAGCTACAAATTGTTGGAGATAAGCAGAGTATGATAGCCTAAGGAATGAATACTATGTGTTTCCTTTATTCTTATACTCATGAAGTGCTAAAGACAGAACAGAGAACTAGGTAGTTGACCTAATTGATCTAGTTTGTTCTCAACTAGTACTGTGACTGTTAAGGTCTTACACAGACCTTAACCTTTCCCTTGTTGAGAAAGGGATTGTAGGGCACAGTATGTTTGTTTTCCTCTTTCCCTTTGATAAGTGCTTTTATATTAAGCCACATTATTAGTCTTTTCAAGAGGAAAGAACAGTTCATTTGGTTTACCTTTGGTTTATTTAATTTCTGCAGATTTTTGGAAGTTGGGAGAGAGTTAATGCCAGTATCTTTTACAGTGACTTCCACAGTTTGAACCTGAGAGTGGTGCTGCCACCGCTCAAGTTCTAACAGAAAGTTGCATCTTATTGCATCTTGGGGTTCAGAAATTAGGGCTCTACACCCACACCACATGAAACTGTGGGAGTCCAGCTTGAGTGAGCCCACAGCATGACCATGAAATTCATAGGAAAGTAAGCTTTAGTGTGGGAAGCTTCAGTATCTCCAGTTGTTCAGCTTGCAAAAGACAAGGTGGATGAATGGCTTAATCACTGTATGCATCTACTTGTTGATGGAAGATGCATCTGACAAAGGTGTTCCACAACCAGGCAGCATCCATTTTGAATTTGGAGAAACTGGCCCAAAATATCATGCAGTTTTCTAGATGGAATAGTAAGGATTGAATAGTTTGGGATTTGGAGATTTCTTTAGGGGAGCGGGGCAATATCAGCATTCCATTATTTGATGGACTGCAGAACAGAACAGCCTGCATTAACATTAACTTTTTTAATTATTTTTTTTTCTCCTGTGATAATGCACAGGTGTCCAAAAGAGTTCTTTGTTTTGTTTTGCATTGTTGAAAAGGTGGAAGTTGTTCCTTCCTTTCATATGTCTGTCTTTCCTGTAGCTGAAAGACAGTTTTTCAGTGGAAGAATGTTTGTTCCAGGTGAATGTCTAACAAATCTCTCTCTCAGGTTCAGAGACACTATCTCTATTAGGAGAAGAAAGAAACTGATGTTCTGTTTAGTTTGGTAGGATTTTTATAGGATTTTTAAACTACTGAATTGTGGGCAAGCTGCAGTCACCTTGAAGTATCTCACCAGAAACTGCTGGAACCTTTGTCTCAGTCATAGTTTGCTGTGACTGAGCTGTTCACTGTTTTGAAGACCAGAATATTTCAGTCTAATCAAAGTTTTCTGGCTTCCTACAGGAGTATCTGACTGTAAGTTAATGTACTGAGTATACAAAGACAGAAATGATCTAAAGGTCTTCCCTGACCTTAAGCTCTAGGAACCTGTTAAATTAATGGCCCCCTCACTTGCACATTCAAGTGGAAAGTAGGCAGACTGTTGTGGTTTTACTCAATTATGACCAAAATCTGTGCAAAATGAACTGATTTCACTTTTACATTCCCCCACCCCACACCCAACTCTTTTCCATTCCCACAAATGAGACTCCAAAACCAAAATGAATTTGGAAAATGATCAGAGTTCAAGCTTCTTTAGTCCTGAGAGCAATCAACAAAATAAAAAGAAAATTCAGCACATCCAGCACAGCAGGACAAATTTCACAGAAAAAATTGTGGAAAAATTATAGTACATTCTAAAAAAAAACCCCAAAACATATCTGTTCCAAAACTGAAATCCCCTATATTTCATTCATAAATTTGGACAGAATGTATTTGTCAAAAAAAAACAAAAAACAAACACAAAAAGCAAGTGATCTATGAAATATAATATTCACACATATGAAATATAATATTCCAGATTAATTCCAATCTTATTATAAACCTACTTATTTAAGTCAGTTTGCTATTAAAAAAAATTGATTATGCATTTTAAAATTAATAAAAATAGCATAGCTATAATATTAATGTATTTGTTATATTTGGAACCTATGTTTTATTCTTATTTTTGAAGAGAAGTGTATATGGAAATCAGCTCTGCCCTCACTTCAGTGCTTCATCAGGACCTCTTTGAAAACAGCTGTGTACAGAACTGTTGGTGAGGGAGCAGGAGGGGGCAGACATCTGCTGTGCCGCATGAGCAGAGATATCTTGCTCTTACGAATATCAAGTTTTTTGCCACTGCAAGAAGCAGAGATTTGTGTAACCGCCTGTCCATAGTTTTGACTTGCAACTAAACACTCATCTTCTACTTGCAATATTCACTTGAAAGATTGAAATGAGAAACTCCACTCAAACTTCTGTAATATCAAATTATTTCGGATCCTGAGTACTACGGTGCAGATGAGTACTGTGAAAGTCTAGCATCAAGACGAATATTAAAATAGGCAAAATCTTCAGTTCTCAGTTTGTTGATCTGATGATCCTTCTCAAGACAAAGAACACTTTTTAAAGTGTTGACAAGTAGATAATGCTCAGGAGTGATTCAGAGATACCATAAGGAAAGCTACTGATACAATTGTTGTTGGTTCAATGTAGTTTTTACTACCCCACATGATATCTTTGTTCAGTGCTGAGGTATGTTTAGGGCAGATCACAGGAAGGAGAGATAGTATGTTAATTTTACACTTTATGTCCTATACATTTGGTTACTTGTAATTTATTTGTGCATCAAATTCAGCATTGCTTCTTCCTTGTTTCTCTCAGAACTGCAATAAGCATGGCCTTGGTGTGAATGTACTATATTTTCCCTTCTTTTCCTTCTGTTATGTTCACTTCAAGATGCAAAATATGAGAAATGTCAGAAACTATAATAGGAGTAGCATGTACCAAAGATCTCTTGCTAAGTAATGATACAGTGTACATGATACAGTAGAATCATAGAATATACCATGGACAATCATTTCTCAAAGCTAAGCAAAGGAATTGATGTTATAAGAGGCTGACTTCTACAAAGACCCTGGAAAACTGTATCATGAAACTGGTAGTTTAATGAATGTAAAGAAATTAGGTTAAGTGGATGCATTATCTTTAATAAAGGTATTTACTGTGTTACAAATCTCAGAACAAATGTTGGACATTAATTAAATTCATTTGAATAAAGGGTGATTCTTCCAAAAATGCTAAGTTTTACTAACAATATAAGGTGTGCAGTTCTTGAAAAGCTTCCCTGCTTTCAGATGTTGCATTTACACATAAGGATAAGAGCCTGTCTTTCACGTGTTTTGGGCACATGCAGAAACACATTTATTTTTTTAGCCAGCCTTGTGGCAAATCAGTGGAGAGGAAGAAAAAAAGGCAGAAAAAGTAGCACAGATGTAGAATATAAAAAAAAGGAAATGAAAGATAAAGTCTTAAACTAATGAGCTGGTAGAGACTAAATATTTAATAGAAAATAAGCAAACTTGTATTCTATTTTATTCACATATCTGGCTTTATATATATCTATGCATAAGGACAAGGGCGATAAATAATTCATACTGAAATCAAAGCCATGGACTCATAGAATATCTGGGTTCATCTCATTGCAAATAATCAGTTTCTTTCTTCAGAGTTTTTCCCGTTTTTCAAAAAATAAGATAATAAAATGAGTCTTAAAACTGGAAAAGAGAAGACCTCGCTGTTTCCAGAACTTTTATAACCCTAGGTTGCTTCTTAAGATGAAGGTCACGTGAAAGTCTCAGAAGCAGTACTGAATGTTAAGCAATGATAGCCGAAAAAGCAGAAGAGTTACTGTCCCTTGCTGTCTTAAATAGAAAAGAATAAAACAATTGAATATGGGTCCAAAAATCTGAAGAGGTCATTCAGTCATTTTTATTAACACTAGTGAAGGACTATGAAGGAGAATTCATGTACTTCTTCAAGGTGAATCTAATACCCCACCTTTCATTCTGAAAAATATAGTTTAGAAATTGATGCTGACCTACTCTGTCAGTAACTGACATTCAAGAATGCGGGGAAAGACCTCATTTTTGTCTTCTGAAAGACAGCACCCCAAACATCATTTTTTTCTTGCACTCCACCTCGATATCAGGTGAGGAGCTGAATGAGAACCAGAGATAAGAATGATTCATGGATGCTCATCTATATCTCCCTTTCATCCACAAAACTGATTTCACCCTGAATATGGGACACACTTGTATATAGTAAGATTCCAAGCTTAAGCACCCACAGGTTATTCCTTTTTTTTTGTATCCTACTTTGACCATATGTTTCTGCCAGCTCCAAAGCCTAGTCATTCTTAACTCTTTTCTTTTTTTTTTTTTTTTTAATTTTTCCTCTTATGGATCTTTGGGGAAATGAAGAGCAGAAATCATGTCCCTTTGGAAAATGACAGGCTTGTTGTAGTAGTAATAAGTACTTGAAGAATATTCTGGGCTTAGGTTTAGGGTGTGGCAAGGAGTCATAGCTGGTGTCAACAGATATTCTTGAACTTAAGGAAAAGCTTTGGACTAGCATTTATAGTTAGGAAAGCATTGAGTTATGAGTAAAAATCTATTTAATAAAATTCATTTTTGAGGCTAGTGATTTAGAAGGCGGCCATTTTCCTTCTTTGTCAATGTTGCAAGAAACATCAGGTCAGAAAGAAGGTCTATAAATTTACTACACAAATCTGCTCTCTTGGGTTTACAGGTGAAAAGATCTGTCTATATGGCTCTTTTCTGGTTGTGTAACACACATAGCATTAGATCAAATGGTGTGACAACTTAGTGTTTGTAGAAAAAATATTGATTTTTTAAAAAGCTAATAAAAGCATGCAAAGTCTCATCACATTGTAAGTCTGGAGATTGTTCCTCTGTTTCTCCATAATCTTCCACAGTCCACTACTATAAACCAACTTTTGTTTTAGTATACCATATATCAAGAAATAGATGTCTCAAGAAAACTGAGTAGGAAGCTGAGAAAGAGATGTCAGCTAGAGAGCATTATCCCAAAATTGTGTCTTCTGCAGATTCTGCCTCTTATTGAATTCTACCAGAAGTCATTTTTTTCCCTACACAAACATCACAGTCAGAATCTCTCCACATCCCAATGGGAAAAAAAGGAGCTTAAAAAGTACCACTGTTCCTGCAGTTGAATCTCCTGAATACTTTGATTATTAATTTAGTTTTTCATACCTCTATTTCCTAATTATTGATTCTTGACTTCTGTTTGTGCACAATGGATGTCTCAGCAGATGGGCTTGTGAATGCTTCCATCTCAGTACATCCTATCCACTCATTTCTCAAACATTAAACTAAGAGCATTTTGTGTGGTAAGAAATGTGCACTTCATTATCTTGAGACAAAGGAAACTGAATTCTGGTCTGCTACAAAGTAAGAACTAAACATTGAATACAGATGAAAGGTACAGATATAGATTACTCCTTCGGTTGTATTTTAAAAAGAAACAGCACTGCACATACTGCAAAGTTTTATAATGTAGGTATCAAAAAAAGTCTATGGTTGATTATAGATTGATACAGATTATAAACTTGGAAGTGAGCTAGATATTGTAAGTTACCTCCCCAAACGTTGTAGTCTTCACTATACCTTCCAAATAGTAGGAGGAGAAAGACCTTTGGTCAAAAGTTCAGATTTCCTACTAAGGTTTTATCAGTACAAACTAGTTAGGAGCAACAGGGTACTTCACAAAAAAAATGCTATTCCCATTAAAACAAACACACAAAAAAGAAATCATGTTATTCTCATATTTCAAGGTTTTAATGCAGTATTACTTTTAAGAAGGTTTGGTTTATCTCTGGTTTAGAACTTTTTTCATCTCACATTTTCAAATTTCTTTGTTCTTTTAGGGTTCACTGAGATTTTTTCACAGTCATGCAGTGCAATGACCTTATACATCACTCTTTCTGGAAATCTCATTTAGTATCACAAAACTGTAATGTACTTACAGAAACACTTTTTACAGTTTTAAACTATTTTTTATTTACATTACACCTATTCTGAGCTCAGTTTTTGAGGTAATAAGTAGCAATTTGGGGACATAAATTAAGCTTGTAGTTAGCTGAAAAACTCCTGAACCGATTTCCATAGGTTTTAAAACAAAAAATCTAGTTGTAACATATTTCAGTCCACTTGTTTCATACACCGAGCCTCCCATCTCAAGAAGTCAGACTTTAAAGATTTCACTCCGGGCATACAGTAGAAGCTTTAATATTTTAACTTTTCTCTATGTTAGATGCCCCATCTATTTGAAGAGGATGACAACACTTGCTGAGAGAAAGGGAATATGTTCTCGCCAAATCATGATTTTTCTCACATAAGTAATTTCTTTAAGATAGGTTTGAACAAGGCAAATTACCAAAATTTAGCTTTTCATGATCCTGAAAGACTTTGAAATTAGTGGTAAATAACCCACAAAATGTTAACGTGGTTGCCTGAATGCAAGTCTAATGTGTGCTCTGCACCTGTTTGATATGCATCTTTCCTGCTGTCCCTCGACACCTTGCTGGATCGTAATCAGCTTGGATCTGCACTATATACTGCCAGGTCCCTCCCTGGATAGCAGATAATGTACAATTTTGTCATTTGTCTTGTAATTATATTATCTCTTCCTGGAGGCAGCAAATCCACTGTAGGCTATTGAACTCCGTCAACACTTAGGGAAGGTGTGGGTTTGTCTGCAGCTGAAGTCTCTATCCATCCAACCAGCACTGCACTGGTTTAAAACCAGCTTAATTTCCAGTGAAATTCTTTCAGAGTAAGAATACTACTGAAACTCAGGAATAACTTTTTTTTTTCCCCAGAGGTGGTAGATGCTTCATATGTTAGCACAGTCAACATTATAGCTCAAACGATGATCATTTGACACAGGACATTTCATTCATTAGAGCTGATTAACTCCCTGGGATCCTGCAGCAAAAGATGTCACAGAAGTAATTACAGAGCTCGGGTTGGAAATCTGAAATACAGTTTAATTCTGCCATCTTGGAAGACTAAGCTGGTGATTCAGTCCAGCAGCCAGTCCAGTTGTATTCTAGTCTTGGGATGGAGGCACCAAGAACAGTTTCAAGCTCTGGGGAAGCAAAATATTTAGGACTTCACTGTTTTCTCCCTAATCCCTGCCTGCTGCTTGACAGCATCTCATGCCAGCAACTCAGCATAGAATCCTAATCAGGCAACAGCAAAATATTTTCCCATAATTTCTTAATTTCCTTAAACCCTCTGGGCCACTTCATGTTGCTGACTCCTAGGGGGGCTCTATCTTCTCTGCCATCTACTTCATGATCTTGCCTTTGTCAACAGCCATTCTGACAACCTGTGTGCCCCTTAGTCATGTTAATTTTTGCATTTGGCTCCTGCCATGTTTTTTCTGAGCACTTTAGTTAAGAGAAATGGGGGATGGGTTACGGCCAGGGTTACGGCACACAGACCAGCATCATGACTGGAGCTAATCTGCAGGTAAGGAGCATAAGTATGTTAGCTGAATGTCATCCCACTCCCACAGTGAGCCCTGTGTAGCTGCAGAGTCCATATAGTTGCATGTTTTAAATGACAATTACCACAATGGTAACAGCGTATTCAATACTCTTTGAGGCATTATCATCAACCAGATTGTTCCTTTATGCTTGCCTAGTCAATAAAATTTAAATAATATCTAATTCAAATACAAAACCAGTCCATAAAAATTATAGGTAGGCAATATATCAGGATTCATATTATCTATGTGTTCTCTGGCAAAGAAATATCTTTAAAACCTAGAGCAAATTTACATATTAACTTGCAGTTTTATGCTTTCTAGTTTTAAGAAGCATGAGAAAGTTTAACCTTGCTTACAGGAAACTCACATTAAGAGACACTGAATAAAATCCCTGTTCTTTACATCCACATTTTGGAAGACTGTTAACAGTTTCCAAGTACACCTACTGCTCCTTAGAAGCTTAAAATCATTTTAAAACACACTATTGGTCCCCAAATGAAAGAGCAATAGATCAGCATGTAAGAAATAAGGATTATACTGTATGCAGTTTACCAGGTATTTTTCCTTTATTTGTCTGTAAATGTTAGTACATTTCTTCCAGATTTCTGAGCTGCAATTTCACAATAATGTTGCTTGCCTGCAGAAGTAATAAAAAACAAAACAATATTTACACAAATTATGTGCAAATGTTATGAATACCCTGTGATTGCTTGATGAATTATTGAAGGATACTTTGACAAATATTTCT
This sequence comes from Calidris pugnax, assembly GCF_001431845.1. Lineage (NCBI taxonomy): Eukaryota > Metazoa > Chordata > Aves > Charadriiformes > Scolopacidae > Calidris > Calidris pugnax. Next base: position 16,329,713 of record NW_015094509.1, read on the forward strand.
CATTAAATGTTAACCTTTTGATTTTAAAACACAAATAAATTTGAATTTAATGCCATCTCAACATCAATGCTTTCAAAGACAGACCTTAATAACCATATGGATATAAAACAAAGATTGGAATTCTGGAAAGAAATTACTACTTTGCAGTCAAACTGCAAAGCAGCTGTATCATATCTGTCATATGCTGTATGTACTGGCATTTCACTAATAGTGGATATATTACAATAGCATTGTTTTCTGCTTTAAAGTCTAGATTTACTCTGCAATACAGTTGCTTTGCATTATATTGATCACCAAAAGTCATTCTGAAACTAGGCATAAGAGAATCACATCAATGATCTATGAAGTTGAATTGCAATCTACATAATTATAAAATAATGCCACATATTGCACAATGAGGATTTCTTATGTATATATTATTCATAAATATTTACATCAGTGGATTACCTAGAAACCAGAGTTTCAATCTCTTGCATGTAATAGAAGGCCATCCAAAGGTCTTGCATCAACTGAGATGAACAGAAGAAATAACTAAAGCAAAAAAAAGAAAGCACTAAGACAAAAATGCTCTACATAAAAATCACAAAACTATTGTGTAGATGTTTAGGCAGTGTAATAGATTCCCTGTCACCTTTTCTAGATAGCCAAAGTAGGATCTGCGAAAAGATTCTTGTGGCCATGACTTCCCTGCACAAATCTCATCTTCATATCACAGACAACATGAAGTGATTGCAGAAAGGTGAGATAATATGGCCCAAATTTTAATATTCTGTTCCATTTTTTCCTGAGCCTTAGGTCAAATTAATTTTCTTGACATATTTTTTCTCTTTTTATACATTCATTTAGACAAAGCCAACTGAAAAAAAAAAAAAAAATCAGAGGTGATTAAAAAAGGGACAAGATTCAAAGTGTATTTCATAAATAAATTTTGAAAATACTTATGGTTTTTCTACATACTATGTTGCTTCAAGAAAATTCTTAACTCATAAAATTATAAAATTTCTCAGAGAAATAGACCTTTCAGTACTGGGCATCAGTTTCTCACCTTGATTTCTCATTTGCCCAATTTTTTTCACTACTCATGCACAAATAGCAATGGTTTGATTAGATAACCTAGAATTAAGTAAAACTCTTGCCTGTAGTCTCTACAGTAATATTGCCCATTTCCCAAAGAGAGCCTTCTCGTTAAACCAAATTTTTGCCTTCATTGGCTCTAGGGGAAGGCTCAGGACACCTCCTCACAGAGACACAAAGAATTACCAACCCTTTGAACCCTTGGGAACCTACACACAATCCAGGAGGAATTTTCTCCTCTCCCTTCCCCTGCTCTTCAGGTGTAATGTCTAAATGGGAGGCCTAACATTCTTATTATAGTTTCCTTCCACAAGTCAATGAATCTGTAATAATTTTGTGCACAGTGCCATGATTTTACCATGAAAAGGCTTTTTAAGAAGTTTCCTAGAGAGTGAGTGTTTATAATATATATCCCTTCCAATGTAAAAGGCATTGAACTTTCTGCTTTCTAAACAGAGGACCAGCTTTCACAGGAGTGATGAGTATGTTTCTATTCCACACATTCCCCAAAAAATCTCAGTCCACTGGTTTGTTCATATCAATATGGGCAAACAAGGCTTGAATTTTCTTAGAGAGAATAGAATTGAAGCCTTCATCTAGGCCTCTGAAATAGTTCTTACCACTCAATATTAAACAGACAGGAATAAAGAACAGGTGAAAAGCATGATGACACTTTTGCTGAATGTATCTAATTTTAATTAGGATCTGAAACTGCGTTTAGGAGGAAACCCATCAATGTGTAGAAGATATACCCTACAAACCTCAGCTCAAATCCATAACAGTGAGAATTCAGTAATGCAGAATATAGTTGATGGATATGATTTGGCACTCTTGTAGTTCTGAATACCGGTCTAGGTCAGGATTTTAGAATAAAAAGCAGGTTCATAAAGATATTTGAGCTTCTGTTTCAGCAACCTCAATGGGTTTCTATGAACAACAGCTTTTGAAATGAGTGCCTAAAAATTTATGAACATATTTCAAGCCAAAATTAGTAATTTTTTTTCTGGTCATATGAAAACATAATTGTGTTAGTGAAAAAGGATTTCCAGATAAATGCTCTGTTCATGCACTTTTCCTAGCACGGGCATTTACATACATGTAGTGCACTCTTGATGCCAAATACAAAGTCACAGTTAAGCGGTAACATTGTCAGAGAAGGGCAATGCTTTCTGATGGATAATTACAATATTGCTGATGTATCTTTTTTTCTATTGCTCTGTACTGGAATGAAAGATCATTTTGTGCAATCTAATCCTGGAATATCCTGGCAAGATATCCTCTCTTAAGCTATACTTCCATGATTTTTTTTTCTTTTTTCTTTTTCTTTTTCTTTTTCTTTTTCTTTTTCTTTTTCTTTTTTTTTTTTTTTTTTTTAA
>NW_015094509.1:16332446-16450433 GCF_001431845.1 Calidris pugnax
TTTTTTTTTTTTTTTTTTTTTTTTTTTTTTTTTTTTTTTTTTTTTTTTTTTTCTTTTTTTTTTTTTTTTTATTAAGACACTATTCAGAGAACTTCTAAACTCATTCAGAACTCAAACCTGCTTTAAATATTGTAAAATATTCTTGTTGGATTAAAATTATCTAGCCTGTTTGATTTAATCAATTAAGATTATTAAGTGCATCATAACCCTGTACACAAAGAGACAATACTCATAAATCACTAGACAGTCTAAATTAATTGCCACAGGTAGCACCCTGCCAATAGCACATATAATTACTTTTTTGTTGTACAGAATGAAATATCAGATAGTTGCTGCTAGCATTAATAACAGAAAGAAAAATGAGTATATATGACAAAATGCCTAGAATGTTTGCAAACTTTCCACTTGTGAGCTACATTTTTCTGGGTCTTCATCTTCTGCATCTATAGTTATCCCTCACATCAGGGATAATTCTCTTCTCTTTCTGATTCAACTGGCAATCCAATACCAATAGAACAATGACTTCTGAGCCACTAAGTGAAAAAGATAACTAGATAAACCCAGATCCACATGTTATTTATTGATCCAGTTAAAAGACAAGGAGCAAAAGAGAGGATTTCTTTACTCTTCAGAAGAGTAGCAGGTAAAAGCCATGAAGCTGGAAAAGACATGTAGAAATGGAACTGAATATTGGCTGGACCACTTTTACCCTGTAAGGATGGACTTAGGAAGCTAGGTTTGTTCATCCTGGAAAAGGATCAGTGCAGGGAACCTAACATCTCCCCAGTGCCTATGAGGGAACTACTGAGAAGATGAAACCAGACACTTAACTAAGGTGCACAGCAGAAGAATAGGACAGTAGTCATAAATTGACATATGAGAGGTTCTAACTGAATATAAAAAAAAAAAATATTAATGTAACAACTGAAAATGGTTGCCCCAGAGGTTGCAGGTTCTCTTTCTTTGGAGGTTTTCAAATCCAACCATACAAAGCCCTGAGGCATCTGGTCTGAATTCAGGGTTGAGCCTGGTTTGAGTATGACTGGATTAGAGACCTCCCAAAGTACTTTCCAACCTGAGTGATCCAGCAATTCAATAATTTCAGTGTCACCAGCTGCTAGAAGAGTCCAGAAGCTGTTAGACTAGATACTTAGGGGCTTCTCAGTTTTGAAGGAATCATGCAGTGCATGTGGATAGCTCAACGATGTTCAGTTTTTGGAGAACTGTTTCTCCAGCAAAGAGCATGGAATTAATCCCATGATGGGATTCAACAGTTTCCCAGCTAAATCAGAATGCAAAGCACATCCATTTTAAATGTCATTTGTTGCAGAGCTAGCACATTAAAGCTGCCTGTCCTGCTCTACTCTTAAGTCTGTGTTGTATTTTTCCTAGACAGATGCCAAATTGATAAAAATCTGATTTTTCAGCACAGCTGTTCCAACTGAATCCTCATTGCCACAACCACATTAGGAAACAAAGAGAGGTAAAATGGTTGGAAAATATTTTCTTTCCTACTTAATATCCAGATTGCTGGTGTGAAGGTCTCTAGTCTTTGTCTTGGCTTCCACTTGCAAACTGGGCATTGACATCTGCTAATCGCTAGCTTCTAAGGGAATTAAGTTAAAACATACTGTACGTACAGTGCCAAATTCACTGTGTGTCACAAAGGCGAGATTGTTTTCTTCCTCCTGTTTTCTATTTACAGCTAAAGCAAATTGGAAGGAAACTGGTGACTATCATGAAGTGGAGAATAAGAACAATAATAGATATAAACAAATAACACTCCACTAATGGATCCAGTTGCAAAGAATGATTTAGCAGCTGCTGTCTCAGAGCATCTACATAAGCCCCTTTTGATCCCCAACTTTGGACTGTATATGGAACAAGCAAGGTATAAAAAACAAACTTTATTAAAAGTGTACTACATCCAGAACCCTACAGCCAAAGGCACACAGAAAGTACACCAGGGGCAGCTTGAACATGAGTATCCTGGAGCTACTCATGATATATTGAAGAATTGTGCATCAGGGTGCAGTGGAGTTCCTGAGAGTTAAATGAAAGATAAACTGAAAAGTATCCTTTACCTGCCAAGACTTGAGTTCAGCTTCCTGAGTTTTTCTTGCAACAGCACAGCTGATGACATCATGAGACCCTGAAGAAGAGCATCGTGACTTTTCCTAGAATCTGGCCTCACTGTGAGAGAATGAAGCAAACAGGCAGAAACTCGTGACTCCTAATCACTCCTTTCTGCACTTCGTGAATTTAGATTTGGTTCCCCTTTCTCTCTTTAAATCAGAGAAAAGGGCAATAGCTTGCCCTGCATAGGTGCTCTTGTGATTAGTTAAAAGTGGAGCAAAACTGAAGAACTTTGTGAATGCCAAAACCATGATGATTCTCCCACCCACATGAGTGTTAATCTGAAGTCACTGGAGTCTCTGGTGTCAAACTGCTATAAGCAAGAGAAGTATCAAACCATAACAGTTGTTACTGCCTTTAGTATCTGGGAAGTTACAGAGAGCTGCAGTGGAGGAGTTTGCTTACTGCAATTTTTCGTTTTACTTATTTGAATGTACTTTTTCAATAGCCTTTCATGCCAAATGTTAACAGAGGCCTCCTACAGAGACCTGCACTCCTTAAATGCTCTTTCAGTCTAATGCCGGTGTACTGAAAAAGGGGCAAGTTTCACCTCAGCAGTCCTGCTCCGCTTTTAAGATAGCATACTTACGTCTTTACCTGCCCGAGTCCTTTTTATTCTTGACTCAACCAGCATGCTATCAGGACTGTTGTAAGCACAGAGAGTGGAATAAAATCACCTAGTTAGGAGGCTAATTTAGGCACTGCCAAAATGTTGGGCACCTTCTCTTCGAGAGACAGTGTCAGCAAGCCAATGCAATCCAACAGCACCACAAAAATTTTCCTGTACAAGGCACAGAAAGAAGCAAGACTCTTCCACAAGCAGAAAAAAAAAAGTGTATTATTGGGCTTTGCTTTTTTCATTGACCTATTGAGACTCTAGGGACCCACAACACGGAAAACAGTATATTTCATGTTTCTATGTGTTATCCATAATGTCCCAAGTATGAATGGGACAGAACAACAAGGAACTTCTATCTGCTTTGGGTCACTTGAGAAACAGGATACTCTGCATCTCCCTTCCCCTAGGCCAGAACAATTATCAGGATAAGAAAGAACATTTCATCTGGCTGTTTCTAGGAAAAGAATGGGATCCTGAGTTGCCTATTTCTTAAACTCTAGGTAAATGTTTTAGAGGACCATTGGATAGAATTAAGTATTCTTTAAAAACTCAGTACATTCATCAGTTGGATTGGAAATGACAAATATTTGTTGCAGAATATAAAGCTTTGTCAATGTTTAGGGGTCACTTTTAACTAACAGACTCACTTACCTGCTTTTATTAGGGCATCCTTGCCTACCTTAGCTAAAGAGGATATAAAGAAAGCGAACAAGACACAAATCTCAGTGTGATGGACATGCTCAGGGCCAGGGCCCTGGCCCTGAGGGCACAAATAGGTATCACTGACCCTGACCAGCCTTCCCTGGGAACCCCACACACCCCATCTGTAGGCCAAGGAGCTGCATATCAGCTTAGTCCAAGGTCATCAACCTCAAAGCTATGTTGACTCCATCACTAGATGGACTTCAGGCTGCACTGTATCTTTTCTAAAGCCTGTTCCTCGTCTCATCTGCTTTTGACCCCAGCTGGGCTCCTGGAGGGATGCAGGACAGAAAAAATATTTTCATTTATCTTCTTTTTTTTTTCTTTTTTTTTCTTTTATCAGTAAAAAAATAGAGATAGATAACTTTTGGAGTGATGGGATTGCAGGTCTGGTCAGCTGGGTTGGCTAGAGACAAAACAGAGGTTGACAGAGGGAAAAAATTGTAAAACATCCACAAGAAACAATTGCAGATTCAACACCTTAAGAGGCAGATCTTAGGCACAAGCATTAGACTGGTAGGGTTTAGTGATGGTTTTTTGTTTGTTTTTTTTTTAATCAGAGTTAGGTTGATGGTTGGACTAGAAGATCTTAAAGGTCCCTTCCAACCTAGACAATTCTGTGGTTCTATGTTTCTAGAACCTGCTGTTGCCTGGCACTATCTCTGACCCCCATGTTCAGCCCCTGCAGGAGTGTGCCAAATCAGTGGGGGCAGAGACTATGTGGGGTCACTCTCAGCTCCTGGCTTCTCCACCTCATGTTGCAGCCACCCCTCACTGCATCCTAACACCCAACATGGAACAAAACCTTTCTTTTCCAAATGTAAGCTCGGATGTCATCTTTCATTTAAATGAATTTTAAAATAGTGTTAGATAGTGAAGGCTGGTTTATTTCCCTTAGTTGTTACTCTCTCATTCTATTCCCTTTATTCTCTGTTCCTTCTTGGTTGATGAGATATTTCAGAGAAGACAAGGAATTCTGTTGAGACAAAAGCATGTTATCATAACAGTGTAACCACGATGTTTCATATTACAGTGGCTGCTTGTTCCTCTTGCCTCTCAAAAAAAAAAAACAAACCAAAACAAAAACAACAGGTGGTGAAGTCACCTCTTTCACTGTTTCAGTTTATCAACAACGTATATGTCACTGACATCACTTAACTTTGAAAGAGGCTTCACTCTCCAGAACGTCCTCAGCTTAGATCCCATGTTATGATCAGGCACATTTTTCCTCATTAAATGGGAAGTATCTTCTACACTTTGTTAAATTAATAAGACTCCTCTGTGTAATTTATTAATGTAGTTTATCCTGTACCAAAAACCGTCTGTAGGAAAGCAAATACCTAGCAATCATTTTCTTTATGAATAGGGAAAACATTAACGGTAATAAAATACTGAGTTTGATATTGCTGCTTGTACTACTGGTGAAAGCAAACTTTGCAAAACTATGACATTACTTTCATTGCCTGCTTATTCATTTTCAGATTTCACATGCCAAAAGTATCTCCTATTTCACTAACATTTCAACAGTAAAAAAAAAATAAATAAGAAAACAGTTAAGTCAGGGTTCTTTATATTCTTCAATACTAAATTTTGCAACAGTGAAAATGTGGGTATGATCTTTATTTCCCTTCTTTAAGAAAGTAAGTATCCAAAGAGTGAAAAAAAATATAACCTTTTACATATATCTTGAAGATAAAACTTATTAAGCGTTAACAAAATTTAGTGTTTGTCTCTAATGCCCTTGTAAAAGCATTGACCTATTAGGAAATTAATCCTGGTGATATTATGACTTATGCAAAAATCCTCTAAAATCTAATTTTTAAAAAATAGATATTTTCCCCAAATTTAACCATTTAATGAATGAGTATGATATTATCCCAGTTATTAAGATCTGTAAGATACTTAAAAACTGGAATAACTGAAATAATTGCATATTTGCATTACAAAGATATATGATTATGCATTACCTAAAGCACTTGTCCATAGACATGGTAGTGTGATGTGTGTTGTATGTGTATTTCTCTCCACTCACCCCTGTGGAGCGAACTAAGTTTTCTGCTTATTAGAAGAAACTTTTAATGAGAAGTATGCATGTCAGTACTGACAAGCAACAAGCAGAATTTTTGGCACGCTAAATACATAAGTTACTGTTCTGGTTGCTAAAGAAATCCAATTTAAAAAAAAACAAAACAAAACAAAACAAACAAAAAAAAACCACAAAAAACCTTTCTCTTTCATACAACATCAATTACTACATTTAGATTATTTTTACATTATTCAAATTGAACTAATGAGATCTAATGACCCATCTGTTCTTAAGTCCAAAATAGCACTTTCCACCAAAAATATACATTAATACATGATGTAGAAGTATCTAAATTTAATTTAACTTGTAGGTGAGAAAATCTGTTTCAGCAGAAAGGCAGATGAACACCATCTTTTAATTTCAGTAAATTTTTTTTTTTTTGCATTGATAACGGGTGAAGGTTTTTGGTAATTTTATCTTTTTTGTAAGAATGGTGATCCAAATGTTTTTTTTAGCCACTGAGCTAATATTTCTCTCTTATTGATCTCCAGTGACTATACAGGGTGACATTCAGGATCTACAGAGGGAGTTTTGCCAATAGCTACACCAGTTCCAGGAATTCACTAATAATCTGTAAGTGAACTACCTGTAATCTTCAACCAAGCAGATGATAATTCTTCTAACATGTCATCTGGTCTTCATTTAGCTAATTTTACTTAGTGGATTCACAGAAAGTCAACCATTTGCTTTCTTGATATGAAGCTTTCAAAGGGACACTGTAAGAAATCTTTGATTATAACAGGAAAATTCTACTAGTGTTCTGCACTGAATTTGTTTCATAATATAATTGCTGTAGTTATATAATTTTAATTCTTTAAGCCTCTGGCGCTGGCTGAACTTGATTTCTATATTCATACCAGTCCATTAAGAAATTCCAGTGATTTTTTCCCTGTGTCATGTCATAAATTTGTTTTCCTCTAACTGAAAGAGAAAAATAAAATTTCAAACCTATGTATAAAAACAACAGCAAAAAAAGTGCAGTGGTATGGAACGAGATTATAGTTCTCAGAAGCTGTTCAGATCTGTAAACTTGTAATAGTTACTGGTGATTATGGCAATAAGAGAATGATGTAAAAAAGTTATTTAATTGAAACAGTATTGGAGAGTGTTCACAGGCATTGGAACTTGATAATAGACACTGTTAAGCTGTTATAACAGTGCCTTCAACAGTTTTGAGGCAGGCCAAATAGTGCTCTCTGAAATAATTTCAAGGCACAGTGTTGGAGTTAGCATAGGCCGAGGATGATTAGTCTGGATACAGCTGTCCTGTTTTGGAGGGAAAAATCATTTTACAGTTTGGCCATGAGCTATTTGGTGCAGCTGAGTTCAAGGCCAGAGAGCAGTTCCAGGCACATTTATTAGCATAAATACAGCCAAAATAATCCAAGTATTGTACATTTTGACTAGTTGTCCCCATGTTCTTCCAGCCCAACACTCACACTTTTAGTGCCTTGGAAGCAAGAAAAGGAGTTAGTATAAACTGGTTTCAATCCAGAGAGCCATACATCAAGTTATATCCAAAATCAGCAAAAGATTCTCCTAAACCAATTAACATGGTGGAGTAAGAGATTCAAATTAATGCTCATCAAGCTTCAACTGAAGCATTTGAGTGGAAGCATTTCAGTTTTTACTAGTAAGGTTAGTAGTCCCTGCAATCAGTAGAAAAGTCTGGACCAAGAAAGAGCCCTTGGTGAAGGATGGTAAGGTTAAGGAACATTTAAAAAGTCTTGGATGAGTACTGTGGGAGCTGGTCAATGTCAAGGTAAGGCTATTCTTGATTATTTTCCCACAGCATCTTCCTAGAAAAGCTGATTAAATATAAGCTATATAAGGAGACAATGAGGTGGATTGAAAACTGTATGAAGAGATGGACTTTTCTCAGTGGTGCCTAGTGACAGCATAAGAGGCAACTGACACAAAGGGAAATATAGGTAACTATTTTTCTGCCGCTGTACAAAGTAATACACATGGAAGAGCAATTACTCCTTTATTCATTACATTTTTCCTATTTAAAGAGTGAACAGACATCAATGGCAGGAATATAGTGGTGTCTGTTAGTGTTAGCTCATTGACATATTCATTTTTCTGCTCCTGAAAAGGTTATTGTAATAATGGGTGAACGTCAAAAGAAGTTCAATATTGTAAGCAATATTGATAAATGTGTGGTAGCTTAGATAGTTTATTCAACTTAGATCAATTTTTTTGTTATCACACCATGCAACCAACTGTTGTCTATTTCATTACTTTTCTATTATATTTATGCATTCACCATCTGTGGTTTGTTTTTTTTTTAAAAAAAAGTGTTTTTCTTGCTTAGGAAGATGTTGTGGGAACTAAATTATTACAACATCATGAGTTCTTCAACATAGGCCAGTCACTGAGTCTGCAAGTTATTTTAGGTGCTCCTTTTTGTGTAGAGATGTGATTTATGCCTCAATGCAAAATAACTTAATTTCCCCTCTATAACTTTACATATGTTCATTATTACATTACTAATCACCAAGAATTTCATAAAGATTCATTGGTGGTAGCTAAACTGATTGTCTCACCAATGGTATTGGTTATTCATTTTACTTTTTTGTTTGCAAATAAATAAATAAATAAATATGCAATAATAAAACTTAATCAGATCTAAAACCATACACAGCAGGAGAACAAAAAGACTTACCTCTTTCTGATACTGTAGAGAGGAACTGAAGATTAATCTTTAAGCACTGATGTCCCCATTAATAAATGATGAAATCCATGTCTATAGAGAAATCCATTATTATTTAAAGATAATACTCAAACTGAAGATATTGGAAATTAGCTCCATTTATTAAATGCACAGAAGAAATAAAATTTTATGTCTTCTTAGTACTAACCAAATAATAAGTTATTGTGTTTTCCCTTTCTATTTGATTACATCATTTTTACTTTATTCAGTGTTCAATTTCTGTAATATTTCATGGTAAATGGAGTATTCCCTTTCAGTGTGCTTATTGTTATATCTTTTATTATTTTGTACCTGTACCTGTTTTAATAAAGAAGAATTAGAATTGTGTAACTGATACTCTGCAATAGTTTGGTTGGCAGCTTCAGTATTTATGTTTAACAAATATGCTGACAGCAAAATGTATGGGAGTTTTAACCCAAACCATTATGCACAGATCAGAGATCAGAAAAGCCAAAGATTGTAAAGCCAAACCAAGGCTTCATTATAATTAATTAATTTGTCTTCCTTTTGCACTTTTCTTCATTCTTAGTGATGTGTCAAATAGTACAAAACCAGCAAAATGTTATTCTATCTCTGATTTACTTATTCAGTTCCTACTGGTGAGGCTGGGAAAAAAAAACGCATCTCTAAGTCCATACTGAGATACAACATTTTATCACTTGTTAATGTAAAACCATGGGAAAATAAATATCTAGAGGATCAATAAATTCCCTGGATAGGAAGTTCTCATACATTTAAACTAAGGAACAAATGTTTAGAAAGGGAGATTTTCTTTATTTCCTGGCATATATATATAAATCACTGCTAAAACTGAAGTCATTATTTTGTAATCTCTGTTTTATAGACTTGAATTTTTCATTAATCTTCTTTGTGGTTCTGCAGTAGTAGCATGTAAAACTCTTTTTCTTTTAAAGGGGAAAACAATAATGAAAATGTTAATGCCATTCTCCTGCTCAAACTGTCATAACCAGCCCACACCTATTGTGCAAATCTCACTTCTATGGGAATAGAGTTGTCAAATGAGAACATTCTTACAGAACACTCACATACAGAAAACTTTGAAAAGAAACTTTCTATGCATGCAATACAAATCATAAGTTATCTAATGTATAAATTGTTCTTCATCAGCTCTGATCAAGACCATTCATTCCTGATGTAAACTAAAATTGTAACTCTAGTGCTTTGATGAATGTGACTCAGTGTGTAATGGAGTCAAGATTTTCTGAGTATGAGTTTTTAAGTGTTTTTTCTAATATGTTCATTAATTATTTAATTATTATTAACTATTAATAATTAATTATTATTAATTATTTAATTTTCTAATATGCTTAAAGCATAGTTGGCTGATGGGCTTTTTATTCAGGGAGAAAATTGTTCCCAAATTATATATATGCAGTGTGCCTTTAGTAAACTAAAGGATCTTGAAAGATAACCACATAAACAACCCAGTAAAAAGGAGCCTGGAGTGATTTGTCAAAATGTTTTTTCCAGAGATGAAAATGCTGAGGTAGCTGTTGAACTACAAAGGTACAAGACTAGCAGGAAGAAAACATTGCATAGTCAGAACATCACATTAAACAGAGAGAGGAGCAGGCTGTGTGATCCCCACAGTATCACACACATTTCTTATGATGAATGCATTTCTTTCAGCGTGGAAATCTAACTGTAGAGTCATAGTGTAATTTGAACTGGAAGGAGTCTCTGGAGATCATCTGTTCCAATCCCCCACCTGCAGGGCCAATTTAGATCACATTGCTCAGCGCATCACTGTTAAAGCTTTGAATATTTCTAGCAGTGAAGCCTCCAAATTTCTGGGCCCCTGCACTAGTGTTTGACCACATTATTTTCTGAATACATTTCAGAAGCTTTTTTGTAGAAAATAGTGTGTTTTATGTGACTGTGTGGGAGCTGTACACAGAATAAAAGGGAATTGTCTTTTCCTAGATGCTCAAAGGAAGCTAGAATACCTATATGGAGTACAATAAGGAGTTTTGTTATGTATTCAAGCACTGTAGTTCAAAATACAGGGAGGTCTTTTTAATTACCTTGGGGTGTAGATCTCCAGATCTTTGGAAAGTAGATATTTACAACTGTTCTCTCTTTGATAAATAGAGTGTGGGTTGGGTTTTTTTTTTTGCTTGCTTGCTTTTCTTAAAACAAACAAACAAACAAACAAACAAAAAACTAACTGAAGAAAAAAGAACCTCTATGTGTAATGGTTTAGTGGTTAGAATACCCACTCACAGAGCTAAAGAACCAGATTTTAAGCCCTTCTCTGACAGGTGAGTTTCAAATCCACAGACCAATGACTGCTGAGACAGTGCCCTGACCACCTGATTATCATCCATTCCAGATGACAGAGTGAATAGCACATTCTGCCTTTCTTTCTAAGCTGTTTTCTTCCATTGTGAGGACAGAGAAAGAGCATGCAAGGAAGCCTGATTCTGTATCATAATACTTAGAACTTTGCTCAGCAAAGGATTTGGATCCCAAAAAGGTTTCCATGTCTTGGATTAAATAGATATTAAATAATATGAACTGAATATAATGCCTCTAGCTGAGACCAGAATATGGTACTCCTCCTCCCAGAATGAGGACTCTAACCACACTGGATACAACTTCTATATTTCTCTGTTACTTTAAAAGCAGACTATTGTTTTCCATGCTGTTCTTGGAGACTATTCAAATAAAGAAATTGAGAATTCTAGACCATTCTGAACCATGAAATGCCCCAAGCTGAGCAAGACAAATAGCTCAAAGTATGTACGAGTCCATCTTCATGTCAAATGACTTGTAGATAGAAGATCATTTCTCTAATAATTTCTTAAATCTGACATTTAACTTTCAAAAAAAACCTTGTGCAAGTTCAGGAAACCAATCTGTGGGAGTCGTACGTCTCAGTGGCTTCTTATCCATTATACAAACTTCAATCCATTTTCCAGAGTAAAAAAATTAAAAAATAAAAAAAATTGTTATCTGGGTCTTCTCCTGTTGACTTTAAAAAAAAGGAGGGGTAGGTGAGCTGTGAAACCAGTGCAAATCCCATGTATTGAACCATGAAATAAACAAATAAAAAACTGAGCCCAGGAAGAAGTCTCTAAGGAAAGCAAACACTCTGAAGGTCTGAATTCAGACAAAAAATATACTGAAAATATTCATCATGGATTACAGCAAATGGTCTATGAAGTAAACACTTCATAAATGACAATTACACATATGTGAAATCCTTATAAATAGACCAATAAGGATATTTGCTGAAATTTATAGATCTTGAGATATTAAAAAAGTTAACTAGTGGCCAGACAGTTAGGGATAAGACTTATTCAAACATCAAACGTGAAGCCATGAATTAGGATGATAGTCATTGTGCTTGCAGCTGGAACTGAACTTCCAAGGAAAACAGATAAAAGAACCACTTTTTTATCATTCAGTATCCAATGTGAATTTGCATTCACACAAATGTAGCAGATAGATGTTCTTAATTTGTTGTAGAGTTTCTGGGCAGATCTAATCTAATTTGTGCCTAATCTTCCTCCTTCACTGTTAGGTGGACCACCCCATCTTCTACCTGGTAGTTAAACTGATTCTGTGTGAATAAGGTAGAAAGTTTGTTCACTTGAAATCTTTTTTATTTTTTCCTATGATTCTTCTTCCCTTAACCTCTTAATCTAATTTAGACTAAACGCCATAATTCTAAAAGCATAATTTATAAAACAAAAAGCTTATATTGCTTTAAATCATCTAAATCATTAGATCTTCCTAAACATTACTACATCCCTTATAGCTTGTTTTGATAGGCTTCCTATTTGTTTTCTGTGGTAATAAGAATCTTTTTTTTCTGACATAGTACAGTAACGATGAAAACAGGTATTTGGACCACCACAGGGCCACCTAAACACTGGTAAAAAGATCTAAAATGCATCAAAGGTTTAAATTCCTAAAATAAACACACAAAGTGCCTCCAAAAACATTCTCCAAAGACCATCCTCCAAAGATATTCTGGAGTATCACAAACAGTGAAAAAGTCATAAACACATATTTTATGGAATTTCCAGCACTTCCCACTCTGTGACAGCACAGAAACCAAAAGGGGAAAAGAACAAGAAAGTTAATACATTCAGATGCATACACTTTGTAATATTTATCTTTATGCTATTCTGAGCCAAGTTGCTCACCCCAGATGGTTTCTGCTCAGTTGCAGCCATAGTGGGCAAAAAAAAAATCATAGCTTTGTGCCTCAGTCTTTCTGTGTCTTGTGGAGTGAATACTTTGAGACCGGGAAACAGGTTGAGGTGGACCACAGCCTTCTTTCAGAAACATTCTTCTTTCAGCACCAGGCAATAAGAAGAAAAAATATTGCCAACTGCAACTATTTGTAAGTGGAATTGCTCCCTCAGAAGACATTACTTCTAATGACACCATGTACTGAACATGAGTCTGGAAGTGGAATTCAGGAATCTTGAGTTGTACTTCCCTCTCTACCAGAAATTCACAATGTGTACTCAGATGAATAATGTCACCTCTGTTGGTTGTCTATGACCACTCCTACCTTTAGCTTTTGCTTGCTTTTAGTTAACAAACTTTACATTCTGTTCCATGCCTGACATAATGGGATAATGCTCTTAGCTGAAGCTTGCCAGTGCTACCATAATGCATAAAGATAAGAATAGTTTTGAACAAGTAATTTAGCTTCAACTGAGTTTACATACTGATAAAATATATCAACCTACCGGTTCAGGTAGAGGTACTTTAAGTACCTTGCAATTTAACTAATCAATTTCCATGAAGTCTTTAATTTACAAATTTTGACCAATAATAATTATTTAGTATATTGTCATCACTGTCTATGCTATCAGTGCTTCTCTAATGTAATAGTTATCTAATAAATACTCTCTGTTGACATCCTGTTTAAAATTACTGATTGTAACAATGCAGTTAGTGACAATGGCAGAAGAGATGATGTTGGCAGAAGGAAAGAGCTAATTATGATGAAACTGCTTATGACAACATTGCCTTCCTGCAGTATACTTTTTATTAATTTCAGGGATTTCACTAGAGGAAGCCCATAAGTTACTTCTAAAGATAGTGGAGACCTGGACTTTTACAAACTTTCACTTCTAAGGTTTCCCAGAGCAGAATTTCTAGTCCCATGCTTATTCCTTAGTACAATTCATAGTGCTGAATCTTTTCTGGGTATTTTACTACTTTCTTTTCCATTCCATTCATTTGAACAAAAGGGGGGAAATCTCACTTGACTTCTTGAAGTTTTTTGTTGTTCTTGCTTTTTACATTCAAATTTTCCCTTTGGCTTCAATGAGGAATGGATTCTGCCTGCAATGAACAATAAATCCTTATTTCAAAAATCCATTGAATCTGAACTGCTGCAAGGTTACTTGGAGTTACTAAATTTGGAGTTGTGTCATTTTCCCTTTTTGCTATTTAATGTCCACAGCAATAACCCAGCAATTGTTCAAGAAACTGGTAAAGTTCTTAAGGTACAGAGTGAAAATGACTGTTCCTTACAGCTTAGACTGCTGATAGCAAAGCCTGCCAGAGAAAGGGTAAGATCTTTGCAATCTCATTGCTTTCTGTTTTAATTACTTTGTTACTTCGATTGTCATGCCATATTTTAACAGATTTATCTTCTGAAACATGAGGAAGGAAAGTACTATTACCCCTACTTTACAAGTAGGAACTGGTAAAAAATATTGATAGACAATAAAAAGCTAGATATAATTGCATGCTAGATGCACCTTTCAAATCCAGATCATGTTTTTCCAAATATTTGTTATGACAGGCTTGAGTACAGTTTGATCATACCTTTGATCAGTAGAATGGTTATTTTAATGTCTCTTATGAACCTGTAGCTCTTTTTCTTATCCATTCTTCTTACTTAATGTAGACTACTGGAATTTTTGCATCACTTGTTAGTTCATTTCATTCATTACAATAATATATTATAAATGTACCCTGATTTTTCATCCTAAATTTGGCACAATATATTGTGTTGACTTTACATTGTCATTCACCACATATTTCCATGTTCTAAGAAACTCACTCTAGTATAAACAGCTCCACCTAAAATTTATGCCAAAGTTTATGCATGTTGCATCTACTCTAGGTCCTGTGTTACAGGTGGGAAGGCTTTGACCAAATGTCTTTCCCCCCCCACCCCCTTTTTTTTTTTGTTTACATTTATGCTATTTGTTTGAAACTCAATATGCTCAGAAATGGGTCTCCATTATGCCCAAATTGGAGAAGTTTTAAAATAGAATGAAATTTTGAATTAGAATGAGTTTAATGTGTCATACTGCAAACTATCACACCATTTTAACACAAATATGGAACTATGGGATTTCAGAATAATGCAATGCTCAAATCTGTCCAAATCAAAACTACTCTAGAGTGCCATCTTATGGCACAAAGAGCCTGCCACTGACAGCCACACAGAATTTTTTCTCCCCATGCATCACTGTGTTGGTGCTGGTTCTCTCATATTTGTTCCCGTGTCCTGCAAATGTAGCATTAATTCAGTCTCAAATTCAGAAACTTCAGAAACAGGTCGTTTGAAAAGTGATGTCACAGAATCACAGAAAGAGTGAAGTGGGAAGGCAGCTCTGGAGATTGGCTGGTCCAGCCTTGCCTTCTCAAAGCAGGGTCACATAGACTGGGTTGCTCAGAGCCATGTCTAGTTGAGAGTTTGAGCACTGTCAAGAAAGGACACTCCAGAACCTCTCTGGGCAATCTGTTCCTGTGTTTGATTACTGCTAGAGTAAAAACACCTCTTATGTTTAAATGGAATTCCCTGGATTTCAATTTCTACTCATTGGTGCTTGTCTTTGTCCTGAACTCCACCATCTGATGGTCACTGTGGCCAAGGTTGCCCAGAACTTTCAATCCCCAGCTTGTTCCTCCATGTTTGTTACTCCCAGCTCCAGCAGAGCTTTTTCTCTTATCAGTTCCTCAGTCACCTGTGTTAAAATTTTGTGACTTTTATATCTTGTGTGTGACTTTTAATGCCTTCCAGAAACCTCCTGGGTTTTTTGTGCCCTGTTGTGTTATTGTTCTAGCAGATCTCAGGCTGCCTCGAGCCCCTCCATGAGGAGAAGGGCCTGTGAACGTAAGGCTTTTCTCAGTTGTCTGAAGAAGGTCTCATCTGCTTCTTCCTGATCAGGCAGTCTATATCAGATACTTACAACAGTACCTCCTCAATTTGTGCCCCCCTCCCCATCCTGAACCATACGTTCTCATCTGGGTCATCATCTTTCCCCAGGTAGAGCTCCATGGAACTGTACACCGACCTCTGGTTTCTCCTGTTTGTTCACCATGAGGCAAGAATCAGTGTACAGGCACTTCACAGAGGTACACCATCATGATGATTTCACAGAAACTGAAGGTATTGAGCAATAACAGACCCAGCATTTACCACTGGGGTGCACTGATACTGACTGGCCTCCAAGTGGACTTCATGCCACTGATCACAACTATCTGGGCCCAACCATTCAGCCAGTTTTTAATCCACCTTGTTGTCTGCCCATCCAGACCACACATCGTAATCTTCTCTAGGAGGACCTTATGGGAGACAGCATCAAAAGCCTTACTGAAATAAAGATAGACAATATCCACGTCTCTCTCCTCATCTACCAAGCCAGTCTTTTCATTGTAGGTTATAAAGTTGGTCAAGCATGACTTTCCCTTTGTGAATCCATGCTGACTGCTCATAAGTGCCTTCTTATCCCTCATGTGCCTGGAAAATATCTGCAGGATTAGGTCAGAAGCCTGGAAGAAAAGTTATGAACATGTACTTAGAAATTGCTTTTAATGGATATGAAGACGGTTCTGTTTCCAACCAGATTTGCAAAGAACAAAATCTAGAAAGCAAAGGACAGAGTTGTCTAAAACTCCATCTCTTTGTGTATTGTGTGATTTTAGCAGTTCATTTAGCTTCCTCAGGACAGACTAAGAACAATTACACAGCTGAGTCCAGCATGTCAGTCCCTGACTGCCAAAAGTACAAATTAAAGCATACAAACCTAATCCAAAATAAACTACAGAGATGTATTTCCAGCATGAAATGTGCACATATACAAACCCAAGACTATTTGAGGCCTCCACACTCCCACCATCTGACCATTGACAGAGGAAATATTTTCTGAGAGTACAAAAAAGGATGAAGGGACCTATGCTGGGTATGGGTGACAATTAGGTTGCACTCCTTCGTTGTCTATTGTAAAGCAGTGTGAGATATGGTCTCAACACAGGTTCCTCACTAACACCTGGCCTGCATTGGGATGCTTTTAATTTGTTTTGGTCGAGGTCACAACCTCAGATGACCGAGTCCATTTTTAACTTGGAAGTGAGATGTGTGGATTGTTATATTACAGGCATTCAAGGGTCACGCTTGAGCTTTACAGACTGGGAAAAGAAGACTCTACCAAAACAAATTACTGTCAATTCTGTATTGAGTCTGAAAACTGAAACAGCAGCTGTACCAAAATGCAACTTTTCAGGTGCTGACCAACCTGATATGAACAGTAGGAGCAAGTACACAGCTGAGTACAAGAACCTCTTCAGCTACCCCTACCTAAAGCAATTTGTACTAGACAGACTCCTAAGTCTTTGACAATACTTACCCTCACAGAAGTTCCCACAAAGTAAAGGAACGCTGTTATCTCTATTTCTAGAAGGAAACTGAGGCACAGAAGACTTAAACAATTTGCTCCAAGATACACAGGAAATTTGTGTACAGAAAAGGAAATTAAATGCAGGAATATTAAGTCCCAACCCATTATTTTACTTACTTCCTTGTAAAAATGATCCCTCACCATTTTCACCAAAGTAGGTATAAATTAGAATTCACTCATTCCTTCTGAGCTAGGAAGTTCTTATACAGCTGCAATGCACACATGCTTCTGGCTTAATGAAGATGATGGAAAGTTCTGGGACACTAAATCCTTCCTTGCCAATGTCCATTATCCTAATTATTGAATTTTCCCTGCAAAATCCTGAAAAGCTGAATTTAGTTTTTAGTTCCATTTACCTCCCCTTATGCGTTTCTTTGTTTTATCTTAACTTTGAAGGTTTGCATTATTGTTCACAGATTTGCTCATGAAAGTGAAAAGTAAACAGACATTATGCCAAAAGGCAATATTTCAAAATTCCCTCATTAACACACTATTTGAAAGAAAATTAATTTCATACTTTAAATATTTATAGACTCTTGGTTAAATTATTTTAATTCTATTATTATTTTCTTTTAATTTTTCTTTCCAAACTTAGTTGTGTAATATTCTGGAGTTTGAACTGTTTTTTAGAATATTTGCCGTCCATCTCTTCAGCCTTATTTTCTTTGTTTTATTTTTTTTTTTTAGATTCTAGTTCCTCTTTTCCATTTATGTGTTTTCTGCCAGAGTCCAACATTTCATTCCAGACTTTTGTTGTGTGGGTATCCGGTGCAGTCAGTGGACCTCTGGTTTTGATTCCTCAAAGCATTTAATCATCTACCCAACCAATTTAAAGTGTTTAAGTCCCTTCAGGATTAAGTTAAACTGAAGCACACACACAAATGTTTTTGCCAGACCATGCTATCCCTTCGTCTTAGTAGTCAACTGTGTACATTGGTTTATGTCAGAAACTTCAAACTTGGCCTGATTTTAAATTCACTAGAGATACATCGAATAAATAACGTTTTACAAGAAAATGAGATGGGGTTTCAGAGCTTTGAGTGTTTCAGTAAGACTAATAATGATGGTGAGATAACTAGATCTTCTTAATTTATTTATGTACTTATCAGTCTAAAGAACACATCAGACCATTGGCTTGGTATTAAACCCAAACTACAAATTTCTGACCAAAGCAAATGTGGTTTTGTATAAGCAGCTGGCAAGGTAGATTGCAAAGAAAACCAAATTTCAGCTCTAACTACTGTGATCAATACATTGATTCTATGAATTCTTTCTCATGAGATTTTTGAGATTTAAAATTTAGTACTCGGATGTTGGGTATTTCTGCTTGAATCTTAATTTGGAAATTGAGGTTGGAATTCTCAGAGGGCTTCTTGTGAAAATTTCAGTGCTTTCTATTCTTATTCTTGTTGGAAATACTACAGAAAGAACTTGTTACACAGTGTTTGAGACTGTTTTAATTATTTGCTTACAGAGACATAGCAGCCTAGCTGCAGAGAGGACCCCATGACACTGGGAGATGCATAATGACAGACAGCTTTTTCTTTTCCCTATTTAGAAGAGTGAGAGATTCATAGTTTAAAAACAAGCAAACAAAATCACAAACAAAAACAACAACAAAAACCCCCAACCACCTCCAAGAAAGAGAATGATAGAATGATGCCATGCAAAGGTTATGCACTCACCTAGAAGAAGTATTTATTTCCAGCCCCTCCTTTCAAAACCGTGAATTTTACTTCTACAAATCATGGGACAGCACTATGGTACAGAAAATCACATATATTGGATAACTCTCTAAGAGGTAGACTATGGATCCTTCTTGGGAGAAGTTTTAATGTTGCTAAGTTGAAGAGAGAATGCAAATTCCTACTTCTCAGATGAATGCTGTAACATAGTGTTACAAGAAGACAAACATCAGTGGCATCAAATGCCTTTAAAAAAAAAAACACTCTTCGTTTAAGGAATAATTGTAAGCATCTACCTTTATAAGAGAATTCTGCACTCAAAATGCCTGCCAGAAGCAATGAAAAAGACTGAAGTTCCATAAGCAACCTTATGCTCAGCATTAACAAGTACCTGCCTCTAGGGGTATTCTCCTGTCCATTTCAACCTTATCCTTCACCTTTTTACTGTCAAGGTTTCTTTAATATTTTTACACATGTATCTAATTTTCTTGGTGCACTGTGTAGTCATATTTCGAGCTCCAGGTTTTAAAGCTTAACCTTAGGGCCAGGAGCCTAACATTCAGGCACTGCAACACCGGACTTAAAACCTCCACATCCCTTTGTTTGGTGGAGTTCTAAGTGAATTCCCTAGGATCAGCCAGAAAATCTGTGGCAAAGCCAAAATCTAAATATCGGGCTCCAGGAACTTATTTCAGAGCCTTAGGCAAAAGGCCATTGTTTCTATCACTGTGGGTTAAAGATTCGTGTCCAAGCTGGAAAAAGGAAGTAGTGAAAAAATACCTCTCTAAGCACTTTCAAAGAGTAGTCAAAGGGATCCTAAAAGCAAGCAAAGCTTCATGGTGATCTTTAGTTTTTCACCCATCCTTGATTTTTCAGTATATACGAGAGCTTCACAACTGGGAACAATTATGGACAAAAATTATTACATGATGTATGACTCAACATACAAATGATCTTTGGGAAAAGAGGTTCTTGAAAGGGAGGTTTTGCGTATGGAACAGTATCAAAAGCACTGCATGGTTTGATTGTTGGGGGAATTATATACTGGTATGTGACACCTTTGGGAAAAGTTCTGAAAAGTAGGTCAGGTACCATGAGTCTTAGCAGACTGGTTATTTATTCATTGGGATCAGCTGTTCTGAGCTTCAGGAAGTTCAGGTCTCAGCAGCTGCTGTGTAATCAGGGCGCAAAATGCTTTACAATGGCTGACTATAAAAAATTGGAATTGATTGAGAGGGCCTGAGTTATTGTCCTCCTGTGATTGCAATATGCAGCATATAGAAAATTCTCTCATGCTTAAGCCTTTCCTTTATATTTCTAGTGTTCATGAAATTAGTTTTAAACCACTAAGGGTTTCTGCCCCCCTCCCCATCTCCCCACAATAATTTCTGGTTCTAATTTGAAGGGGTTCTTTAATAAATATGTTTTAGATGAATTTAGTGCTTGTGAAAGTTGCCAGCCTATTTGATTCTGGACTCGGGGGGATGGCAGACCTTAAGCACTGGAAACAAGTAGGACCTCACATGAGGAAGACGCCTAGAAAGCAATTGATAACTCCAGAAAAAAAAATAGCAGTAGAGGATAAGGCAGCAGATTTGCTGATCAAAATGAAGTTGAAAATCCTGTCTGCCTTAATAAGGATCCTAAGGAGTCAAGGGATATCTAAAATACAACCTATATCAGACCAACAACTGGAAGACCACTTGAACTGAAAATGGAGCTGAAACACTATGACTGCCAAAGGCCACTTCTCCAGTGGAGGGCAAGAGGTAAAATCTGAAGGAGGGTGGGTAAGAATCTGCCCCTTTTGGATTTGTCAGTCATCAGTGTTCCTTAAAACCCAGTGAATAGTAAACTCCCATACACTGCTTTTTATCCCTACAGCTTGCCCGCAGTCCAATTTACAAAGTCAGCTTAAATATTGTGAGAAATCTCCCTGGGAGCCTTTCTTCACTGAGGAAAGGTGTTGATTCATAATAAGGATGTGAACAATTACGGTTTTGGTTGTGCAAAGACACCAAACTGGCAAAGTCAAAAGGAAACAAACAAACAAACAAGATATTTTGCACTGTCCAGCTATAGAGCTACCACAGCAATCATCTCATGGATATACATAACATCCCTTGTGCAAGGACATCATTATTTTTGAACAAGTACGAAAAGAACAGTACATTTTCCCATTTTAATGATTACAGAAGAGACTCATATAGGCCATTAGATTTGGCCCAGGTTATATATCCAGTTGTTAGCAGTACAGGAATAGGAAGCTGGGGTGAAATCCTGACACTACTGAAATTATTAGGAGACTTGCCATTTTCTTCATGAGGGCTAAAATTTTATACTCACATGTTCTTTCCACAATTTTACCACAAAACAATTCTTTTTATTCGATTCCCTCTCTAAGCACAATAACAGACAACCTCGAAGAGTCTTAACATTTTCTTTCATACATTAATCGTAATTTACTTTGACATCCTGACTTGCCTGTGTTTACACATCCAACTACTCATAGAGCACCCATTATTACTCTGTCTGATCATCTATGTTAAAATTTGACAGAAATTAGAAAGATCTACTCATCACCAGCAGCTATACATATACAATCCTAGAAGTCTTTGCCATGTCACACCTATAGTGTTTTCCTTACCCATGAATACGAGAGGCTGGGCTGGGTAAGAAAAAGGTAAATGCAAACCAGTTCTTTTTTAGTTTCTTAGGCTTGTCATATACTTGTTGCCTTACCCATAAAATGGAAGAAAATAAAGTAGCAAGAGATACAAAGATATGCAAAGGAAGTGTTTATCAACGTGGTCTTGGTGTTACAAAGGGGCATATGGTGACCCTGTGGCAGTAGTTCAATTAATGCACTCTGATAGAGCCCTTTATTTCCTTCACTGCTTGAAACTAAATCATCAGCTCTAACATCACAATGACATTCCCACAGAATCAGGCAAACCTTGCAGGTTTTTATTCTTATTACTTTTTAAAATATATCCTCTTTATGTGTGTTTACCTTTCCTGCTTCAAACATGCATTAATAGCTGTATATAAAACAGTACTCTTTAGCCTTTTAATAAGATTAATGTTCTCCTTTTTGAGTAGAAGTTCCAAGTTTGGCAAATAACTGAAATTATACACACATCTAGCTTCCAAAGCTTTGATATATCTTATTTCTATGAGATTTTCTACTTCCTTCACATTAAATTTTGTAAGAAGAAAGCACTCCTTAAAATAGTTATTACATTTTCACCAGCTCCCTCTTATATTCTTCTGCTTTTTCAGTTTGTAAGGTAAGAAAATTATAAACAAACCTGGAAGTTAATCAAACCATTATTGTCATGGAGTTTGATACTAGGGGCAGAAATCCAAAAGAGGGAGCTGAACAAGAGGAGATATAAGTAGTAAGTTCAGGCAATTCATCTCCTGTGATGTCAGAATTTATTTGTTTGTTTATTTCTTTATTTGCCAGACACATTTAATATCGTATCTCATTAAATGCTGCTAACTGTGACGCTTGGAGACTAAAAGGCAATTCACGATCTAGGAGAACCCTAAAGTTATTCTTGGAATTTCTAGGGTTAAAAAATAACAAAGTTAGCCTTGGGATGAAGTGAGAAATTCAATAGTCTATTGCCTACTCCAGATAAATTGGGAGGTGGGGGGGGTGGGAAGGAGGCATATTCAGTAGGAGGATATTTTGTTACTTTGAGCTCCCAGTATTTGAGTATTTGCCAACTATTGATTAAAAAAAAAAAAAAAACAACAACAACAAACAAAGCCACAAAAAAACCCCAACCAAACAACAACAACAAAAACCCCAACAAACAGAACCAACAGAATGTCTGGACATGCTGAACACAAGGATTCCTATAAAGGTGGAAATTGCTGTGACACGTAAATGTCAGCACAATGCCCACAAAATTTTGTATAAACCAGAAATATTTTTTTTGCCACCTGGATAAATATATTTGGAATATATTGATCAGTCTACATTCTTAAGGTTTCATCTGATAACTAAGCAAAAATACAGCCAGAAGTATCTTGAGTATCAACTGTTCTATCCTTTCACAAACCCTTGTTGGAAATTGAGTGGTGGAACGGATAACTAGATAAGACCAGCACCAGTTCTGCCCTCTTTTTCCCGAGCCACAGAATTTCAATTGATTGTTCTAGCATGAAGCCAAATAATTTATGCTTAGCTGATTTTATATTGAAGATAAAATTTTAGGATGAGGATGAGGGAATTGAGCAACTAGCACTTTTTCCATAGATTTCCTTACATCTTTGAGCAGAGCACTTTTTTTCTGTTGAGTTAATTGAGCTCTGTGAACAAGTGTGCAAAGCAGGGAACAGCTTCTAGCCCAGTGTGATTCCATATGAGTAAGTTCAATAATATTTATAAATTCAGATATGAAAATAAAAGGCACCAAGGAAGCAAAAGCAAAAAATCTCACCCACCCTCTCTATTTCAATCCTTTCATATCTAGTAGAACAAACAGAGCTACAAAGTAAGAACATCTGTAGATAAAACCTAAGAGGGACATATGTGTTCCACACCTAACCACAGCAGGGTGTCACTATAACAGCTTGCTTACTACTTATCACATCCAAGTCCATATGGTGTATTTCTGCCTTAATTGGGCATTTCCATGCTTTTGTAGATTTCTGTCACAAACTTAATGATATTTAAATATTCTTTTGCTGATACCAAAACTTTTTTATTTTAATGAATTTCAAGCAAAAATTAAATCCTGGAGTAAGTGTTCAAAATATTTTTTAGTGACCTGAGAGATTCTCTAACAACAGACAAAAATGTAGTGTTATTTTACCTACATTCATATTTTAATTTCTTGCCAGCATTCAGCCTAGACTGCTCCAAATCAAATAAACCGCGGAGGCCCACACAGTGAGAGAGGGTTCATTATGGATCATGAACAGCTCAGGGTGGAGGTGCCAAAGTAAAAGAACAGATAGCATTGAAGGAGGACAAATAATACGTTTGCCCCATACGTTCCACATGTTCAGTGAACTTTCTTGGACAGGCTGTTTTATCTGGGCACTCTGAGAAGTAAGGAAATGAAAAATAAGTGGATTTACTTGCTTGTCTGAATGTAGAGAGCTATTTTGATGAAAAAGAAAGGTAGGCAAAAGGAAATGTGAAGGGGGTCGGGCATTTGCCAGAGCCTTGTGCATAGCTTCAATAAGCCCAGCCATAAAAAGGTGAACAACAAAATAGTACACTCTGTGCAGACCTAGCAAAGAGATAACACTGATCCCTACTGAGTCAGAGCCAAGGATAAAAGGTAGAAGTGGTGACTGTTGACTGGAACTACTCTCTATCACTGAAAAAAAAAACAAACCACCAAGTGTTCTGGAGGAGCTGTCTTGGATAAAATACAGTTTTCCCGTTTTCCTAGTTTTGCAGCTAGCTTATTTTCATTTGCTTATTTCCTTTTCTACTGGCCTGAGAAATAGGAAGGTGGATTTTTTCCACTTTGTTAGTGGTGGAGGAAGTGTCCAAAGTTTTTGGAACCCAACAATCCTGGTATCTTTGGCTACATAAAAGCAGAAGTCCCTGTTAAGATATAGATCTTAATAGGAGCTTGTGAGGAAACACTAACACAGATACACGGTTGTAGAAATGTACAAAGACTCTCTCTTTAAACTGTGAATAATATGAATAGAAACTTAAGAGATCTTTTCTAAAAGAAACTGGTCTTCAGTATACCCAACAGCAATCTTACTTTCACTTAGCTCGAGGTTCCTTCCAGCAATCATTCCTGGATGAACAGGAATGCTGAATAAGTTGTTTAAGAAACAAAGAGAAAGCATGGCAAGAAGTTACAGCTGAGTAGGAAAAGCAGTGTGTGCGCTGCAGCGTGCGTTCTGTCACACAACAGTGAGAGAGGTGCAGTGTGATGCTGTCTTTTTTTTCAGACCACAGTAACTAGCAGCAGGCACCTCTCTCCCACACAGACCCAGCTCAGGAAGCAAAGAATGATCTCTGCAGGGAATGTTTCATGAAAGCAGAACTCAGCCGCGATCACATCTTTCACAGACAGATTTCAAGCAGTTTTCGCCCTCCCCACGGTCTGGATATAAGCTGATTTTAAAATGCAAACATCCTATGCATAATTTCTTTGTGAAAACACATGAATGGATTCCAGACTTATTTTTAAAGGATCAGACATATAACATAGCTCACGCTACAGAGCTCAGATGCACTTATTTTTCTTTCTGTGTACAAGTTTCATAGCAAAAACTAATGAGCTTCACACTTGGCTGTTTATTCTAACCTCTGTGTTGAAAAGAGTGGGGAACTCTCACAGTTTATCAGGGTTCAAAGACGAAGTTAGAATGTAATGAATCCTGATAAAATCTCATGCATTATCCTTGGGGAAAAGCATCATTTATTAAAAGTCTTAATTCTTTTTATAAAAATAGGGGTTTTTTTAAGGTGTTTGAAGTCCTTGACTCTACCCTTTGGCTTCTTTTCACTCCACCTTCTGAACTTCTTAATCAAGATTTCAGTAGCATAAATTACAGCTATTAAACAAATTGGAAAAAAGGGGAAGTATATTATTCTTTCTCCTTGTTATGTGTAAAATAAAATGGACCCTGAGGAAATCGTGGTGGTCCCACTGAATAAGCTATAGAGTAAGTCATGACCCATGAGTTGTAGCATATATCAAATCCCTATCTAATAATTTCTTAATCTCATACAAACTCTTTTTAATAAAAACCGAGAGCTCAAAAGACTTCAGATTCCTAAAGTACTACTTAGCTGAAATTTACTTGCCTTTGTTCACAATACCAAGCCACAAACTATTACAGCTCTCTTTCCAGTAGTTGCTTAGACAACTGAGAGGCTATACAGAAATATATCTTGCAAGAGAACTTACTTCAATAACCTGAATTCTGCTCTGACATGAAAACAGAATTGTCTCCGTCATAGCTGAGTTGAGAAGTTTGACACATACCTCCTCTGTGATTCATCTGGGATACTCAAACAGGGCACCTGGTACTAACTCCCGTGAGGACAGGAGCCAGTAAGCAATTTCTGAACCTGTTTAATTTGTGCACAGCACTCTGAATACAGCACAGCAATGCATTCAAATCCATCAAAACATTTGCCAGACAGGGTACTGCCACATCCTGGTGAAATCATAGTATTCTGCTTACACGACTTGCCCTGGAAATTGAAGAACTACATCCTCATCAGCCTGAGTAGATACAAATCCACAGCTCCCATCTCTTCGGAGAGTGCCCTGGCCGCATGGCTTTTGTTGAAGCTGTGCCATTTTTGTGCAGCCAGGAATGTGGAATTTGTTTGGCCTGCAAAGAAAATTGCAAAGGGGAGTCTATTTCTGTAATCTAATAGGCAGAACACTCTGCTGCAGAGGAGGAGAAGCTAAAATAGTTCTTTCCCGAGGGCCTGCTTAGAATATGTATTTTCCATGTAACAGTCTTAGGATAAAATGTCTTAACGATATTGGAAGAAAAACTGAAACACAGGAACTTTCCTGTTTCCACAATGGACACATCTCATTGTCTCATGGTTGGCCTCTTTGGCTTATTTTTTCTTTCTGGCCCCAGTTCTTGCACCACTTCTTGCATGAGGGCTTTATTCTAATGGATAAGTGTAAGGCACAAAGTGCATGGCACAAAACTAGCCAATAGATGGTGAATGAGATATTCTTATGCTAAGAAAGTATCAGCCTGTGTTCAATATTTGGAACATCTTGAATACTGAACTCGGCTGGTGGGTACACAAGAGTACCTGACTCATAGCTGCAGAGTAGCATCAAAGCCTAGGGAAACACAAGGCTTAAAATGTATTCAGTATTTCCTAGCACCTGGCTTAGATACCTTCCTGAAGAAGACAAAAGTAGCCACTTCTACATACTCTAAATATTAATAGAGTTGATAAATTTCACCTCTGGAATGTCTTTATGAACTCACTGACAAAGAAGCAGCAAATCCATATGTTAATATTGATCCTCCTTACGACTTTGGGAAAATGAAATATCCCAACTTAAATGCTCAAATCTATTTCTAAGAGAACTGAAAAGAATGTTAAAATTATAGACTCCATAAAAACACAGGAATTCCTGATTAAGACTGAATTTCATGCCAGCATGAAATTTGAAATTTTTCATGCTGGCATGAAATTCCTAAAGAGAGCAGTTTTTTTAATGCACTGAACAGGTAGAGCTGATTTCATCTTGTTTATCTTACCCTACAGTGGGGTTATAAGTGAGAAAGTGCTATTACAAATGAGAGTTATAATCAAAAATTCAAAATTAGACCTGCAGCGATGCTCTGAAATGTGTGCAAGCCTTCAGAGCTTTGTATATAAACTCCCATGAGGCTCACAAAACCTCCCAATATTTTACATGAAGGAACTGTTCCTCTCACAAAATATTTGCTATATTCTCTGTGAATAAAGCATACTGTTTGTCCCATTTTACAATTTGAAACTAATTTGACATGTTTTATATTCATTACTTTTTCCTATATTACCTAGGCCACAAAAAAAAAAAAATCAATCACATATTCACCAGGGACATCTTGTCAAATTGAAGTGGCAATGTGATATTTCCTTACAGCATTATGTCTCAAAAACCTGAACTTACCTGTTATCATCCTAAACTTCCCTGTTCTCCTCCTCAAAGTGTCTCAAATTGGAAACAGGTGACAGCAATGAGTTTCTGATGCCATAAGTCCTAAAGCTGAAATACAATGATCTAATGTCTCCATCACAATTGTAAAGAAACTGAAAGCTGCTCTAATTGGTACTGGCTAAGACTCTAATTGATAAGGCAAAATTTAATAATACAGGAAAAGGAAAAGAAACAGTTCAGCTCTGTCCTTTAAGGGTCAGGAAGGAGGTATCAGACATGTCCTGCAGGGGACTGTCCCTCTGAGCTTGGAAAATCTTTTGGCATCTGCAACCAATAACTTTAGCTCTGGTTTTAGCCCTGATAATGGCATGGAGCCATCCTAGTGCCCGAGATCTGAGTATGCAATATTTTTTGTATTATATTTATTATGTGTGGATTGGAGACATTTCTATGTTTGAAGTGTTTGAATTCTAATTGAATGAGACTGTACACTTACATGTAATTATATTCCTCTTCACACATTATGTTATGTAATTTTTTTTATATATGACATTTCCATCCTCCTTATTTGACATGTTTAAAAAGCAAGCTTTATTATTAGTTTCATCTGCTATATGGGAAGAAGTAAAAGGACAAGGGGAGAGGAGGGGAGAGAAAGAGTGAACAAGTACAAGAGAAATTTCGAGAACTATGTCTTTATAAATAGAGGTCACAATTTAATCTCATATTGGCTTTCCTTTGCTATATTTTAAGAATTGCAACATTGTACTTTTTATGGTGTAAAAAAATATTAATTTCAGCATTGTTTAAGTGGGTGGTAAAGAAATTTATTCTGGTTTCAATTAGGAAAGACAGATATATAAACAGGTTTTATTGGAAGGTTCTGATAGGAACAAAAGAATGTGATACTGTAGGACACAAGGGATTCAGACCTGCTCTTGTTCAAACCACTGGAAAAAACTTCCATTGGCTTCAGGGCTGCAGGATCAAACACATCCCTAGGTCACAAACAGGTTTAGCAGACATGTTAAAATGGCTTCAGTTTCTGAGTACTGATGGCTCCATCCCCAGGAATCTGGATCTTACTGCCATTACCCACAATCAATGGTAGCCAAAGGCCTGAATTTCTGCTTTAAGAAAGGTTGAAGCCTTGCCATAAATACTTTCCAGAGAATGGCAGTTATTATGGCAACAGTGTTCCCATTGCTCTAGTTAAGGTTGTGTCAGCATTTAAATTATAAACCCCTGTTTTCAGGGGTTTACATCTTGGCTATAAACATTTGCCAAGAGATGAAAATTGGCATTCACTGCCCTAAAGCCATTTTTTTAATAACAAAGCTTGGAGAAAATCGGACTGGGTTTTTTATACTGCCAGAGGGAAAAGAATTGGAGGCTTGTTGCAGGTGGTGAGGTGCTTTTCTATGTATGTACATGTGTATATACATAGCGATGAAGGGCAGGTATATTTCTAAAATGTAATATCTGCTTTGTGTTTTTTAATTAAATTTTTCTGGGCACTGAGAGATTTGTTATTTTGTTTTAAATGCATTTGTGTAAAGATACTAAAAACAAAATGAGAGCATTGCAGCTAGTATATTTCTTGTAGCTGCATGAGATTTAATAGGGATGTAGCCATGTATATCAAAAATACCTTACCTCTAAAATGCTAGCATTTTTGTCATTTGTAAAGAGGTGGTCATATTATGCTTTATCTAGTTTCTGAGTACACATAGTCCTCTTTTAATCTGTAGAAAACAAAGCCCATTTACTTGTAGCTACTGTTTCTCAAGGTGTCTTAGATGACATTTCAACTTTGAGTGTTGACATATGAAAATCCCACTGGCCAAGGACTTCATTCTTCAGCAGCATTCAGGGCTGAAGCCCCGCTCCTCTGTGTGCTAACCTCTGGTTTGCAAAGGGATGGTCCACATTGCTCTTCCTGAGTTTCTCTCATTCTAAGAATCCTCTGAAATCCCTCTCGCTCTCTGAGATGGTGTCTTGTCTATGGATGGACACTTATACATGAAACAACTGTGAAGAATTTGTGAACAGCTTCTTTCTCTCTTATATGTTTGTTATATGTATATTAATACTGTGAGTGGCTGCAGGAAATTCTCCCTGGTGAAGCACAGTTTTCTTGAAGGAGAATTTTACATCTCTAATGAAATTAAGATAGGGAGACCAGATTCACGAAAGCAGCATCACTGTATATGCAGCAGATAAAGGTATCTGAGGCCTATGCTGCATACTGAAAATGCAGGATAAACACCTTTGGCAGAAGTGTAAGTTTCCAGTGCTCAGTGAAAGCTGTGAAACAAAATTGTTTCAACATACCCAAGGCCGGGAGGATCATTATTTCCTTATATTATAGACACCAAAGGAAAGAACTGGTGAGAAGCATGCATCAGCCAGCCTTAACAGAATTAAATACATCTAACAATATATATCAAGAAGACAATTTCTGGAAAAAGGCTGGAACCCCCTGTTTCAGTTTAAAACAGAATATTTGAATTTGAAGTCCTCCCAGGCTTGGGTGACCAGGACATCTTCTCATTCTTTCCAGTTGTAATCCACAACTTCAGTGTTGCTGAGCTCATCTGCTAGGAGAGTCAATGTCTGAAGTCCAAGACTGTGGTCTGACATACCTTATGTTTATCCACAGATCCTTCAAGGGAAATGGATCTTGCCTCATCAAAGTTACTGATGCTGCACTGCAGTGATGGAAAAATATGTGCTTATATAGGTGCATTGGCACTGACTATAGGAATAAAAAGCCTGGAATTCATTTTTCATATTTCTGAGCACAGCTAATTGATGTGTAGCTTCCTGGGAAATCACAGGCTGTCAGATCATTGAAGTGAGTTTCCCATATAAGCAGTGAAGACTTTATTACCCAAGACTAGGGGAAGAAGGAAGAACAGTTTACTGCAGACACTGCCTGGTGCCTATAACCAGCAGGAGCCTTGGATCTCTCACAGACAGATCTAACATGGATTAACATTACAAGTCTGCAAGCTTTCAAGAACCCTGGAAATGTCAGGTCTGCATAGACAGCTAACAAATAAGGGGAAGTTAATTTGCACAATTAATTTAATGCTAAACACAAATTTGAACGAAGTATCCCTTTATTTCACTTCTGATTAAAAGAAAATTATTTTTTACCAAAAGTATCAGACTCATAAATCTATTCTGCTATTCATTGTATGTAATACCTAATGCATTACCTTCAGCTGTGGTCTTACGGGTCTGATTGGCCTGCTTTGTTACATAGACAACACCCATGACTATTTTTCCTTGAAATGGATGAAGATACATCCCTTAATCCCATCTTTTGGAATTATGTTTCTGGGAAAAAGTTCTTTGCAAGCTTACACTTCTCTCATCAACAATTTTCAGAGTACAGAAAGGTCAATAAGATATCAAGTACCAGTTCATTATGAGATATTATTAACAAGCATGATAATTGTTTGAGCTATTCCATAACATGCCTATGTACTTCAGTGCATATATTAATGAATAAGCGATTATTTAAATGGCAATCCATCTCTGACTGCTATAAGTAATAAGCCTCTGAGTACATAAATCCAGATAAGGCATTTTAATGTAATGTATAACACAGTATTTCATTTAGTTAATGAAAGAACAAGTACCAGCCAACAAATGGAAAACCGTCTTGATTTTTTTCCTGAGGCTGTGGAGATGTATTTTTCCTGTTTATTTTCTCTGTCATCTAAAGAAAGGCAAGTTGAAAAACAAAACTTAGCCTGTCTTGTATGATTCAGAACAATTAGCACCACTGAGATAATGAAAACTCTTATTTATTTGTACTGACGCTCTGCTACTGCAAGGAGAAGCTTCACTGAGCGCCAAGGCCTTTTTCTATTACATGCTCAAATAGGTCCATCAATCTCCTACCCCAAAGAGTGTCCAGTCTAGTTTCAGAGAAGATAAATAATGGGAATAATGACATGGGAAATGAAAGTTAGTTGGCATCACTGACTGGAAATGGATGCCCAGTCCAGTCATTCCAAATCACGTGTGAGGGTCATAGAGGTGTCATGACTGTGATAGAAACTGTCAAGATATGCAGACTATTATGGTAGAAATTGTGGACATGCAGAGCATTAAAAAAAAAAGGAGAGGATGATGTAAAAAAGCAAATATGGACATAGGGGAAGGGCAAAGTTATGAAGCCTCTCGAGAGTTTTGGAACTTGAATATGATCAGGTGAAAAATGGAGACTTGCTGGGAACATTCATAACCAAAGAAGACAGTGGACAGAGACATCTTTCCAATAGTGTCTTGTATAATATAATAAGAGATGATCATTTGAAGAGGTGAGGAAAAACTTGTACCTAGATGAGGTTAGGGAAGTCAGTAAAGACTGAAAAAGAGATGGATATCATACATACAAATGAGTGGAAGGAATCAAGAAAGCATGACGAGGAGAAAGCAGAACCATAAAACATGGTTCTGCTTTCATGTGATACAGGAATATATGTCATATGGGGTAGCAGTGGTGAGAGAATGGGTTAAATGTTGGTAAATCCATTCTCCCACTCAAGAATGAAAGAAATGGAAATGAGGAACTATTAAAATGAAGCCTAAAGGAACAGTCAGGGAAGACTGCTTAAGAGTCAGTATAACCACTACAAAAACTGAGGGAGAGGATTAAAACAAAGACAGTAAAGGAAAAAATAATGAACAGAAAAGAAAAAAAAAGAAAAAAAAAAAAAAAAAAAAAGAAAAAAAAAAAAAAAAAAAAAGAAAAAAAAAAAAAAAAAAAAAGAAAAAAAAAAAAAAAAAAAAAGAAAAAAAAAAAAAAAAAAAAAGAAAAAAAAAAAAAAAAAAAAAGAAAAAAAAAAAAAAAAAAAAAGAAAAAAAAAAAAAAAAAAAAAGAAAAAAAAAAAAAAAAAAAAAGAAAAAAAAAAAAAAAAAAAAAGAAAAAAAAAAAAAAAAAAAAAGAAAAAAAAAAAAAAAAAAAAAGAAAAAAAAAAAAAAAAAAAAAGAAAAAAAAAAAAAAAAGAAGAAAAAAAGAGAAAAACCATGGAAGCTACGGCTTTAATTTGACCAGAAAAGGTGTAGAGTGCAGACCTACAAAGAACAGAGAGTATATTCTGTGTTTTTCGTTCCTCCTCTCCCCTTCTGCAATTGCACTAGTACTATTCATATTTGCAGAGCTCTTCTCCACATCTCTACATCCAGTCTCACACAAAATCCGCAAGGCCAGAAAAGGAGGCTTTGTGTAAGAAGTTCTAGCACCACAGAAGGTAAATGTAGCAGTTAAGCTAAGAGGGATGGGTGGCTCTCCCTGAATGAAGCCCTGCATAAAAATGTATTAATTGGCCCAATTTCATCTGCTCTGTGTTGATGAAAAGAAGAGAATATGAAAAATAGGAAAAGTAACCAGAAATTCCAAGTACATGGCCAAGGGAACTTTGGTCATGACAACCAATAACCCAGGAAGCATATCACTACCTGAGCACTAGACTATAGATAAGGAATGCTTATAAATTCACACAACACGTTTCCCCATGGTGGCTTTGCATGTCAAGCAAAGAGGCAAAATGATGAAAAAAGCAAAGCAGATCAACCACTGGCTTTACGGAAAACAGTGAGAAAGGAAGGAGAAGCAGGGCAGTTAACAGATAATAAGGACACTGTAGGAACGGAGGAGACTATTTGCAAATGTAATAGATGTAAAATGAGTGATAGGTAATAGAAGTAAAATGGTTGAGATGATGGCTGTAGATGATATCCAGCGACGGAAACTCCTAGCAGAAAATGGCATTCTTTAGAGGTCAAAAAAAATATATAATGTAGTCGTATAAACTTGTTCAGAAAAAAAAGCTTAGAAAAAACAGTGCAGCTTTTGAAGGATTATTTTAAAACTCTTTAATTTTAAAGCACTGTAAAAATCTTGATTAGCTTTGGGCATCTAATTGCACCAGTGTACTAAACAAGCTCTTAGATTTCATGCGTGTGGAACTTGGAAAACTACCAGTGCAGGCCTATACTTGGATAGATAGATCTAAATACCAGCAGTATCTCCCAGCTGCAAAGAAACAAGAGATAATTTACTTACATCTATTGTTGTATCCCACCCATAGGCAGGATCTGCTAATGTCATGTATGGCAAAATGTTTTTATATCAGCACTGCAATTTTAGGAGAGAGCATTATATTAACTGAGATTGCATTTACAGCTTCAGAGAATTAAATTTAGCTAAAGTAAATATTGCCTGGCATTCCAGCTAGGCACTGAGTAAACAAGTATGACTTCTTGGGCAAGACTTGTTGGGTGTAAGTGCCATGTTTGAAGATTTGTTCTGTAAAAAAAATTACCCTGGCACTTAAGCCAAGCATGAACATTATGCTCCCTAATAAGTAAGCCCTTAGGACTTGAGTGATGCTTACAAGGACTCAAGGTTTTAGATTTGTCTGCAGTGAAAAATGAATATCCTCCACAAATACACTTGTTTATTTATTTGCATCTGGCCATCACTCTGAAAACATCTGGCCCTCTGAGAAAGCATTTTTTTTTCAGAAATCATCTTCATATGAGAAAATACTGGAAGGTGAACTACAGTGATAATTTCAAACATACTTCCTCTGAATGTAATTCTGCTATCTCTGGGGTAAGGACTGTCAATCAGGACACTCCGCCAGCAGTGTTTGTTAGGCTTATTCTTGTGGGGAGTTACAAGAAGTCTGAAAGAATTTCAGTATGTTTATACTAGTATTTAAATAATGGATGAGCTAGGAAGATATGAATCATGGGAATCAGTTGTCCCAATCAATGCAGCCTGAATTGAATCATTGGACAGTTGTTATTTATTTATGTATTTTTGTAGTTGAAGCCAGCTACACAATATAACAGCAAGTTCTACAGCATATGACATACAGTAAGAATTATACTCCATGCCATGTCATTATTCTCAAAAAAGCACCAGAAGGAATCAAGCTGAGCATCTTATTTCTGGAGGTTCCTTCCAAGCAGAGTAAGGGACAGTCTCTTAGTCACTGAAGGCAGAGGAAGAAAATACTACAGAAGGACAAATAATGTCCAAAAGGAATCAGTAGCTTACCCAGGCAGAACTGACGTACCACCTGTTTTGAAGACAAAGGGACATTTATAATTTTAGACATACAGCACCCTATCTCTATTTGGGATTAGATTTAATAGGTGAAAGTTTAAGATATAGTCATTCCAGCAATGAAGAGGAAGAGGTTTAAAATACCTCATAATAGAGAAGAAATGGGTGCCTATCACTGCTGGATACCTGCAACAAAGGGCAGGACACAGCAAAAGGCAAAACGTATTACCAAAAGGGGCATCCAAATAATTTTAAACAGGGCACAATTCAGATGAACTATCTCAATTTTATTGGTTTGTGTTACAACCTTAATGCTATTTAAATGTATTTTTTATTGTGTTTTAATAAGAGTAATTAAAAAAAAAGGCAAAAAATACAACATACAGCTATTTTACAATAAGCAGATTGTGGCTAGGGATGGGCTACTCTCCAACTGTTCCAATTCTTGTCCAATTTGTGATCAAGAGAAGGGATAAACTGTTGTGTTATGCCAGTCTGTCATAATATTTCATTTTAAAGTTAATGATTCACAGTGGCTTATCAGATGTAAATAATTGTTTATCAACTTCTATTTGTTGCAGGAATCAGCAGTTTGTTATGAAGAGAACATTTTAGAAAATGAAATACTATGGATGGAAGTAGAGATAACAGTGACATCAGTGTGATTATGTGGCAACATGAATGTTTAAGCAGTCTAGACAAAAACTGTCTTCTTTCACACTTCAAAGGAAAAACTGTATTAGGGAAATAAACTAATTTTGGAAGTACTTGTGTATTAGTACAGTAAAAACCTAATGTATTTTGTCTTCAAGAGAGCTAAACAAAGATTTTTGTTGAACAGGAATGCTGAAGAACATTTTTGGAGCTATATTGAACCCCAAGATGTCCCAGTTGAACCCCCCAGTTCCATAGATCTCTTTATCTCGTTTTTGTAAATGCATACCCCAGATTCTTCCAACTAGATGAATTTGAGATTTTCAGTGGAAAGATCACTAGGATTTGTTATGGTCAGCACTGTATCATTTATTTATACTGAGGAAACACATTTACTATCAAAAGAGTTCCAAGAACGTAAGCCAAGGAAGATGGTAGAAGTTATACTGCAAGATGTGGGTCAAACACTTTGGATTCTTTACTCACTCTACCATGAAACATATGGCACAATACACCTGGGGAGCCCTTCTCCCTTATGGTGATTCATTCTCCTAAATAGCACAGCGCGTTCTGTCTGACATTAAATGTTAGCATATGCAGTCTGGCATACCAAGACAGCTCACTGGCATCTGAATTATCGACAACGTGAATGGTCTGTTTGGAAACATCAATCCAGATCAACATCATATATCAAGTGAACTAGCCAAAAATAATATGGACATATTACAGTCAGTCGGTAGACTGTAATATTCCTTAGTTGACAAAAAAAAAATCCCACAGGAACTTTAACATCTGCTTCTCATCTGTCCAGACAATTTGGATTTATTACCTTTGCATCCAGGTGTGCATCATTTCTTGTTACATTTTAGCATCTGATACTCATATGTCATTCATTTCCAGGCATACCAGGAAGCAATGGTCTTTCAGAAAAGAAACCAACTCAGGATGATGAAAAAAAAATAGTAGTAATAGTGATGGCAAAGTTAATATTCAAAATAAATAAATTTCAGCACTAAATGCTGAAAAGATTAAATAGATGAATAGCAAAGATTAATTGCAAAAGCCATTTCAGATAGCAGTAAAGTAAGACTAACAGTCCCATGAATCTATATATCTTCTTGTGCCTTTTACAATTACAGTCCAGGCAGCTCAAAGGTTGAAGGGGTACTCAAACAGACACCAAAGGCAATCTCATATTTGCAGTCTGTCATTTTCAGTATAGTAGCTGGGACCACGAGACGGACCTTAAAAGGACATAAAAGCTAGAAAGAACACCTGCAGTAGGAGTACAGTTATGGCTTCAAAATGATGGGATTCAGATTTCTAATATGAAACATTTGCCTTCAGTAGAATATCCTGGCTCATGCCATCACAAAAGCTGGTAAAAATCCCTTAAAACTAAAAGGAGGGAGGTGAACAAGATGGAGAGTTAAGAAGCCATTATAAAATGCCAGTATGTGTAACTCCGCAGCTTGAGTCTGATCCATGCTGGAGTCTTCCATTTCATCCTCTGAAGAGAAAATGACAGCAGGAAACTTCTAGTGTCAACCTTCATCTACTCTTCTGCATTTAGTAATGCTTTTCGACTGAACTTCTTTCCTGCTGCATTTCTTCCCATAACTTTTCTCATTTAATCTCATCTTCCTTCAGCAGCTTGAACTAATCCTCCTGCTGCCTGTGAAATTTCTGAGTGTGTTGTTGGGCTTGTCAGGATTCATTCAAGTTCAGAATTAGAGGGACATTGATTACTTGCTATACAGATATTGCAAATGTGATGCACCATAAAGTAAGAAGTTGTCCAGACTGAGATTAGACATAAGATTAGATTTTGCAGACACAAGAAGAAAACTCAAGGATTCTTGGTGGTTTTGTGACTTTAGAAATCCCCTAATGGGAGATAGGCTGAATAGCCTTTTGCAGAGTCAGGTACTTGTTTCCAAAACCAAGATTGACATGGATTCTTGTAAAAGGCTGAATACTTCACAAAAGCCTTCCTTTTCCTTGCCCAGCCCACACAGAAAGAGTTTGCAGTTGTAGTCCCTATGAAATGACTGGTTACTTTTTTCCTTTTTGCAAACAAAGACAAAAATATCTTCCTGTGCTTCGGAACTATGTACCAAATTTTGTCAATCAATCTATACAGAGGGCCATTCTCTTACATCATACAATTTAAGTTAATGGTATGATCTAGCCCTGGGTTATAAATAGATAGAATTATAGAATGCAGACATCTGTTATTAAGCTTCCTGGGGGGAAAAAAAAAAGCTTATTTGGCCCCCAAAGGAGATTGTGTACATAAGGAAAAATGGATTAGCTAATAAAAAAAAAAAAGTCTGCAGATTTATCCAGGTATCAGGATAACATTGTATGTGTGACTAAATATTGCCAGGACACTGCATTTTCACATGAATCCAATAAAAGACTCCTAGAAAATATTCTATAAAGGAAATGCTTCACATATGCAAAAAGCAATCCTCTTATGTAACTTCCATTATGGAGTTCTTCATTCATTTGCAGGGCCTAAGGGGAGCAACTACAGTTATTTAGAGTAAAAGTACTGAGGAAATTAAAAGGTGAACATCATGAAGCATGGGGAAAGAAACAAACTTGGGGCAGAATGACTGCGCTCTGCAACAAAAAGTAGCAGGTATGATAACCTTTTAGGGAGAAAAAGGCATATCTCTTTTAAAACAAATTTCACAAATTGCCATTAGCAAAATCTGTATTTTCAATTTTTTGCAAAACTGTATTTTTTATTAGATTCACTGTCCTGGAGTCCTGAAAACTCTAATCTGTGGGTTTTTTCAGAATGTAGGATAAAACGTCGCAGACCAGCTTACAGAAGTAGACTAGCTCATTTTTTTTCCATTTATGCTAATCTCACTGTGATTACCTAATGCAAGACAGCAATGAACCTCCAGTGATGGATTTCATATGAACCTGTTGGGTGACACTTCAGGTGGCACTGTGATTCTTTATGTGTCTTTATCTTTATGCAATAATAACATTATATTATTTATACATTAGACACATGTACAAACAATGTTTACATAAATTTACATTTCTTTGAGGTAAAGAAATCCCTTTCATGTATAGCTTTTTAAAATATTTGCACTTACAATTACAAATATATTTTTAATATAGAGGACTGTATCTTCTCTCTTAAGTACATACCTTGAAATTGGTGAGACTGTTCATACATTGAAGGAGTTTTCATGTAAATAGGGACTCCAGAATAAAGACCAACAAAAAGGAAACAGGTGTTGTAGAAGTCTTAACACAACATCTCATGGAACAGTCGAACCTTCAATCTCCAAGCTCCATCCTAGCTCTAAAAAATTTAGAATATCATGTGATCACAGAATATGATATGTGAAGATTTAACTACAGTATTTTCTAAAACAAACTACAGCAGCTGCATGCTACTATGCACCAAAATATTAAATGCTTTGAATTGCATGAATTTATGCGTGAGTCTTTCAAATGCTGTTTTGTGTAATCCCAGGGACAATCTTACACAAAAGAGAAAAAAGTCTTGTAGAAGAAGATTAATCTTTTCCAAGTGGTGTTTTCAGACAGTTCATAGGGAATTATTTACCACTTATACCATACTTCTTAGTGCAAAACAAATTTCATGAACAAATTACCATAGACAAATCTCGGATACTGGTAAACAGATTAAACATGTTTACATATAGACAGTGCCTTAAATGGATAAAATGCAATATGTCATAATAATTATTTTATTTTATTTTAAGTCAGACTATTTCCATTGTGCTGACACAACAGTTTAGCTAAAGTAGAAGATAATTTAAGACAAAGATCTCAAACATGTCAGAAACTTTATCCCTCATTTATATTTGAATTTGTCACAACGTCTTGTTTATAGTCCAACATCCAAATAGAATAATTAGAAGACAAAGCAAGATTTTAACAATGGCCTTGTGTCTATACTGGTGTTCTAAAAACAGAGAAGAGGAGGATCTTCCATTAATAATGCAAAATTCAGTGTCAGTGTTTCAAATTGTTTCGGACAATTAGGCCAGTTAGACAAAGAAGTAATATCCAAAGCCAGAAGCTGGAAGTTCAACAGGAGAATAAGACCTAGAAAGGTGTACATTTTAAAGAACTGAATTTCCATTCATCTCAAAAGGAGTCAAAGCTCCTCAGGAGATTGCAGCAAAGGTACAGAAATGGGCCATTAAGGGCAAAAGAAAGAACTAGAAGATGATGATGAGGAAGATACTAATAGGTAAGTACAAGCTAGGGCGTGATGACTGAAAATATAAAATTAGACTAAAACTGCAGAATAAGTGAGAGGGTGGTAGTGGTTTAGGGTGTTTCATTTGTTAACAATGATATTTAAAGCGAGGATGGCAAAACCTTCACATCTGTCTACACCTAAGTGGTGCAAGCTAGGACAAGATCATTCAGAGAATAGAGTAAAAACTCTAAAAGAACCACTTTGAATAAGTGGGTGGTGGTAGTTTAGGAGACATGGTTATTAGTGGTGATAATTGAATATAAAATGTCATAGTCTCCACCCTCTTGCAGACAGCACAGTCTCTGAGAAAGGATCCAACCTCACTCACTTGGTGATGAAGTTAATCTGTGCAGCTCAGCAGTCACCAGAAGAGATATAGGTCTGAGATTCTCCTTCTTTTTTGTGGTTACACAGCATTACTATATATATATGTATATTCTTCTTAGGAGAAAATGGCTAAATTGTTGTTGTTATTATTATTGTTATTATTATCATACTTCTTGTTGCAAATGTAATCCAAACTGGAAAGAGCCACAGAGTCAGAATTCCCTAGCTGCTTTCCCCACAACCAGCTTGGACAAGAGCCATTTCTCTTCCTCCTCTGCTCATGACAACATAATTTTATGTTGGGGGATGGCATTGGTACACTCAAGCAGTGAGTTTGTCCTGGCAGATAGACTTGGGTAGCAAGTTTCTGCTGGGAGACCCAAGGAAACCCCTGAAAGCTTACATAGACAGGCAGAAAGCCAGGTGTCAGGCAGCTATGAATAACCTTCTAATATTAAAAATAAACATGTCTGTAGTAGAAGCTTTACAAATGTTCAACATTCCACAATCAATTAACACTTTACACTCTCCATTATAAGAAATTGTCAGTATAAAGTTTTTAAGGCTGGAATCTGTTTTTATTAGGGTTTCTGTGCTGAACTTCTTGTCTCTTCACATTTGTATGTAAAGGCATAAACTGACTGAGAGAGAAGTATGACAAAGAATTTTGGCTCAAAGAGAAAAAAAATTCTGCAGATGAAATATTTTAATTTTCTAAATGTTACCAGTTTAAACTAGTTCTCAGAGAGCACAGCATACAGAAGTAAGATATTAATTCCTTTATGGTAACAAAACTGAAAAAAGACCCATCTGCAAAGATCACTGCATCAGTGTTTTAGAAGTCATGAAGGACCAATCAAAGAAGTGTAGTTACTGTTCAGATAAAGGTATTTAGGCAAATGAGTGCACCCATACAGTTTTTTTGAGGTTCCTGATCAATGAAAAGAGAGAAAGAAAAGAAGCAGCAATACAAAAGAAAGAACATGATTAAATCTTATGATTAAAGATTTTTATTTAAAACAATT
Source organism: Calidris pugnax (assembly GCF_001431845.1). Lineage (NCBI taxonomy): Eukaryota > Metazoa > Chordata > Aves > Charadriiformes > Scolopacidae > Calidris > Calidris pugnax. The sequence goes on from NW_015094509.1 coordinate 16,373,065, forward strand.
CCAGATAATTTATTTTGAGCTTTCATGTTAGTAAAACTGAAATACTTTTTCCACACTCATTTATTTTCCAGGTCCTAGTTTAGTATCCATCGTCACACTGTTGAAGCCTATTTTATCACATGTCCTTTTGCATTTCCCACAGAATGCAAAATATTATAGTCTGGTATTTCTTTCCTATCCCATTTCATTTCTTAGATTGTATGCAAGAATAATGATGTTGCTTCAAATTCACATCACTGCAAGGGAATGTTTAAAATGTAAAATGAATTAACCAAGTTTTCCCCTAAAGGAAGAAAACATTTTTATTCAGTCTTTCTGATTACCATCCTCTTTCCTTAATTCAATTTTGTTTGGTTTTAGGTTGTGGGTTTGTTTTGTGGTTTTTTTTTCACAGAAGATTTGAATTCTATACCAAGTCTAGGCTAATAATGACCTTTCAAATTTTCTGCTACTGAATAAAAAGTTTGTAGGTGTTCAATTATCATAAATTACAGTGATAGTTATCATTGATTGCCAAACCATTTAGAAACATTCAATAATTAATCTTCAAAACAGCCCTGTGACAGAGGAATAAAAATGCAACACAGCTTTCCAGAATCAAAGTAAAATTAGAGCTCAAGAAAGGTATAACTAACACATAGGTTTTCTGCTAATTCTCTCTTGTATACTGGAAAGTTTCACACTGATATAATTTTGGCATGTTTACATGCTGCTTTATTTCCTTTTTTATAAACAAGTTAATAAGCTAACTCAGTGATGCAGCAGTTCACTGTCATACCAAGGCAAGATACAGTTCCAGAGTTCAGCTCATAAACTTTTGGTGACTAATGTTGCATGCATGCATTACCAGTCTGATAATCAGCACTGGTTTCTTGTATTAGAAATGGGAAACTGAAGAATACAGAGACACAGCTATTTCCAGCCCAGATACCTTAGAATTACAAAGACAATTTCATTGTGTTTCTTGTGTTTCACTTCGGGAAGATAAAACCAACGACATGGAAAGGATTAGAACTTCCTGGATCCCAGAGTCTTTTATCCACTCTCAAATTTGCTAAATAATTGAGAAAGTTTTTCCCATGATATACCACTCCTTCATAAAGGCTTCTCTAATCTGTCTTTGATTATGACACAAAGTTACTTGCACCTTTGTAATAAAATTATAACATTTGACTTTTAATTAAGAAACTTTGGCATTATGGTATCTTCTAGAAAGAAAATATAGTAAGAGAGAGAGAAAGAGAAAGAAACAAAGGGAAAGCAAGCAAGCAAGTCCTTCGTATCTATCAAACATATGCTAATTGGACTGTAAGTGAAATGCATCTGTTGAACCATTTAAAAAAAAAAAAAGAAAAAAATATAAAATTGTTTTTCTATTAATGTTCTGTGCCTTCTTTTCCCGGCCTTGGGGGATAGGATGCACAGGCTTTTCTCATCTGAAAGAGCTGACTTAAATTTAAATCATTTCATTACAGGTTTTAGAGTGCTAATAAACTTGCCACATTTTTGTATTCATCTGAATAATAACTAGCTGTAGGGGATGGTGAAACAAGAAACATATTAAAAAAAAACCAAAACTTTCTGTAGTTTAGTTTCCAGAGTTGACTGGTTCTGAAGCTCATGGGAATTATAAAGTCCAGTAGAGCTGTGGTTCTCTCAAAGCTTTTCTCTGTCCCTGTACCACCTACAGCACTGTGGTCACTGCAGTGCTGATTTGGTAAGGTTACTAATTCATCTCAGCTATACTATTTTCCAGTGACTAGCACTTCATTAAGGTAAAAAGCTTCATTATGAAAGCAAATATTCACGGAGAATTCAGCTTACGAATGGAAAAATACCAAGTTTTCTACCAGCTTGTTTCAAACATACTTATAAACCTTATGTTTCAAATGCTTTGCACTTCTTTCAAAATGTTTTCAATTCTTCATAATATCTCCTACCTACCTCCTTTCTAATTCTATTCTATTTCTTAAAATCGTTAGATCAACAAAGTACTAGGAATTCACCAAATTTTCTCAGTAGTGAAAACAAAAGCATAACAGTGCATTTTTCTGATCCACCAAATGAATTGTGAGAGTGTATCCTTAACTCCATATGATCAATATTGATGACACTGAAGTACACAGAGGTGCGAGAGCCATATCCTGACAGAATGGCTGCCAGTATTTGTTTCTAGTATTCACTAAATTAAAAAAAAAAAAAAAATTCTGATTGCAAATACTTGACTTTAAGGCTTTCTTTAAACACATCTTCCTTTGATCTCCATCAAATACACAAAAGCCCAAATTTATAGACTGCAGCTTTCAGCCATTTTTACTATAAAAAAGGGGGGGGAAAAGGAGGAAAACCAAAATATTTTCTTAATTATTTATTTCAGGACCATAAGTCAGACCCTACTTTGCCAGTTTTGGTTTTGCTTTTGTTGATGCACTGCTTTAATGGTTTAAAAAATTCATTATAAGTAGCAACATCTAAAACATTCACTCCAAGTATCTTCCATCTCATCTACACTTGATAATATCTTACATTATAGGACGAAATTCTGCATTATGAAGAGAAATACAGACAGTACATAGCTGTTGACTTTAGATGAGATAAATCACACCTTTAGAGCGGTATTTCCCCCAGCTGTCTAAACAAGGAGGCTAGATAACAAGCCTAGGTAGAGATATATCTACATGTGTAAAACCCATGAAGGGAAACTTCAATTTGTTTGGAGATTCAATGAATAGAAGTAATTTTAAAAATATCCTTTTCTGTGTATTTTAAAACATCTGCCACTGAGAGGAATGAATGTCCTGCTATGTTTTCAAAATGGAAAATAAACTTGATTTGTCATCGTTATGGGATACCAGTGCTTTTGTTTCTGGTTTAAATTCCTCTTTTTGGTGATATTCACATTTAATGTGATAAGTGTCAGATTTACAGAGAAGAACACAGCTTGCAGTGAAAGACAGAAATAAAGACTTATATTTACTGAAACAGTTGTTGTGTGTATGTGTGTTATGATCTGGGTGTACATAAACACACACTAATATGCTCTGAAAGCTTTGTGCACATAGCCACAAATAAGTTTAGTTCTAATACATATCAATTCAAACACACTTTACTGTTGTAGAATTGGGGCTTTATTCTTGGTTTTAAAGAAAGTCACACATGTAAAAAAAATTCAACACATAAAACATAAAGTAAAAACAAAACCAGAAATAAAATACAAAGAAAGTACTGAGTACATTCACAGAAATACTAGTTATGTATTTTTGATGCTTGTATAATTAAAAGTTGAAAAGAATACCTGATATATTGCTACATTACAATAAATTAATTACTTAGAATACAACAATAATTCAGTTGCTCATTTTTATTCAAGAAAGCAGTAGTTTTCATTGAAATATTTTGTTCTAATTTTTGTAAGGAAATATTTGACAATGACCAGTTTAGCACTAGGTGTCACAATAGCTGATAGAACTGAGTGATTTTACATATCTAGATAATCTTTATGTGCGTGTTTGTAAGCATTAAAAGGAAAAGACTACCTATTAATGATTATTTTTCTATCCAACCTTTCTATCAAAAAACTGACTGTTTTTTGTATTAGTCTGGTGTCTAGAGGTTCCCGAAGAAAACAAGACAGGATATTACTCTACAGTTGAAGAAGGAACACAGCTGATGCATCTATTTGATGTCAGTCATGTGGAAGTTTCTGCAAGGCCCTGCGGTGCATATGGGAAAAGGTCTGGCCAGATAAACGTAACTACAGTGGTGTCAAGCCAACCCATGCTGCAAGAGAACTCTACTTGTACCTTTACAAAGAGGTAGTGCCAGTTCATGTTGCCTACTTACCTGCCTGGAAATCTCACACAGATGGACACTTAACACAGGCTTGCATCAGTAAAACTGTGCTGAGTTTGAAAGTAGGTACTGGCTTGCGGCCATGTTCAAAAAGAAAATTCAACCATAAAATACCTGTGGCCCCAAAAAGCCTTCATTCCTCTGAAAACTGAAACCTTACAATTTAAAGTATGAAGTGTTTAATGCATTTTTCAGCTTAACACTGCATACACTGTAGCTTACAAAAATTTAAAAAAATAAAAAAATAAAAAAAGAGAGAACATTTCAGTAGGAAGGACATTACTGTTTCCTCTAAACTGATGAGAAACCAAGGTCTGGAGAGAAAACATGACTTACCTAAGGTCATACAGGAAGCCTGTGACAGTTAGAAACTGAAATCAAATTTCCTGACTTCTAATCCATTGCCTCAGACACAAGAGGATCTTTCCTCTCTTATTGAGTTAATTTTTTGATTTATCTTTTTGTATTCTGAAGCATCTGTTTGACTACAAAACAAAATGGTTCACATGATTAGTGTAAATAATTTTACATTTTGATGCTATTTTCATTGCTTGTATACATCCTGAAGATATTCCAAATAGGGCATCTATTACATATAGTCACTGAATAGGTACATTGATTAATTTATAAAGATGTCATAATTAAAGGGGTTTTCTTTCTTAATTTGCATATAACATCAATTTTCAAGTGAACATATCATTGTTTTACATAGAAATTAACCTTGGGCACTTCAAATAGTGTCTATGCATATGTACTTCATTATCTATAATTTAAATGCTATGTCATTTTCTACTAATTCCTCAGAGAACATAATCATACAGCGAACAAGCAGCATTTTGATGTCTTTTACAGAATAATTCTAAGAATAAAGGGGGAAATGGCACATAATCCAAATTGCTGCCTTTCCTTCTGCTGCTTAAGATGAAGCTGCTGTCGTCACTTCCACTAGCACTATAGTGGCACCTCAAGGCAGAATAACAATGTCAGGATTGTTCAGAGGCTCATCACATGCTTCGCGCAGGGTAGTATTAAGCCAGAAAAATGCAAGTTCAGGTCAACAAAGGCCTATATCTGCAATGTCTGCTTTTAGTTGTCTAAAACTTATAGGCACTAACTCAAAGTAGGTGAAAATTACTTTTATGAACCAGATCAGGTACTTCAATCTTAAGTAATGTCAATGTCTGTTAAGTGTTATATCTCAGTGAAGAGATAAAGCTCAGAAGTGAACCAACAAAATTTATCTCCTATACTAGGGTACCAAAGACTCCTATAATGAAATAGGAGGATTCCTAAGCAGGAATGAAATGTGAAAGTGGTCTGTCTTTGGAATCTCCTCTATGACCACGTTTTGCTCAAGTTGTTCCAGACAAGAAGCAGATAATGTGTCTGAATCATTTAGAGATTCATTATAATTCAGGGAAACTATAAAAATCCCAACCTTTTCTATGCACCTTGAATGAAAAGCATCCAAGAATTTCTGATATAAAAAGTTCCCCAATTATGTCCAAAAATAAGCACTTACAAATTTATCACAAGGTGTTTTGTTTGCTGTTTTGCTTTTCATTGTTTGTTTTATTAGGTATCATATGAGCAAGTTAACCTATGGCAGAGTTGACCAATCTGAAGATGCATAAATTTGTGTTTGTTGAGAAGTCTTGTCTTTCCATCTAATGGAGGCCCATTCATTGTTCAGTTCATGTGACAATTGCCATGTTGATTTAACTTAAATATTTTAAATATACTGATTCTTTTGGCAAGGACCTTATGTCCCTAAGAATTTCTGCAGCATGTGTGCTAAGTTACCTTCATCTTCAGTAGATTTTTTAAGCACATACAGGTAACATACACATAGATATAGGTAGGTAATATCTATGGCATCTGTAGGGATATCTATAACCTATATCACTGGCTCTAGAAGAAGAAGAGCTCCTTTTGACACAGAGATTTCCTGAGCAGAGGCTCATAGTGGTTTAGAAAATTGTTAATAAGAACTTTAGACGTGATGAACATACCTGCCTTTGTCATTTTTGTATTCAATAAGAGAATAACAATTCCCGAGAGTACCGAATGTCTGAAACAGTGACTTTGACCCTGTTAGGTTTTAACACCAAGACTGTTCAGGAAGAGATATCCGGGAGAAGAGAACACTCTGAGAACTCATTTTGGCCTTTCAGTACTTAAAAGGGGCTTATAAGAAAGATGGGGACAAACCTGTTAGCAGGACCTATTTCAATAGGACGAGGGGAAATGAATTTAAACTAGAGGGTATATTCAGACTAGATATAAGGAAGAAAATTTTTTTACATTGCGGGTGGTGGGTAGTAAAACACTGGAACAGGTTGCCCAGAGAGGTGGCAGATGCCCCATCCCTGGAAGCATTCAAGGTCAGGTTGGACAGAGCTCTGAGCAACCTCACTGAGTTGAAGGTGTCCCTGCTCATCGCAGGGGGATTAGACTAGATGACCTTTCAGGGCCCCTTTGAACCCAAACTATTCTATTATTCTATGATATATGTATAATTGCTATATAATTTGCTAATCTAACTGAATGGGTAGAATATTTCCTTACATTAACAGTACTTTTGAGCATTAATAGTACTTTTTTAACCCTTATGACCTACAGGGATTCTGTAGCAACTTGCAGCAGAAAAAGGAAGGTACTTGTCTCGAATAGCTTGTCTGGAGCAGGAGACAGCTTTTACCACTAATTGAATCCCTAGTAAGAACAAAAGGATTAGCGAGGACACACAATATCCTCAGCTTACAAATAAAGACTTTCAAATGGATGCACTGGACCTACTGCCCAGGACAGATAAATGCACACAATAATATAGGATGAAAGTGCCATCTCAACAGTGCAACAAGATGAATAAAAGATTAATGAATCCAACCCACATCTTCATTTTAGTCACAAAAAAAATAAAGTATTCTAAACCTGAAGAGAACATCTGCAGATAAAGGGATTTTTTTTTTCCTGTGGAATTAGAAGAACTGCAAAAGTTGTACTACCCTGAAATCTTCTTGATCTGCTAATCTTACTACTTTTTTGTGCTTCTCTGTACTATGTGTGAGAGACCAAGTGTCCTAATGATTGCTCCTGGCACTGTTCTTGTTCATAAATGTCAGATCGTTCCTTAAAGTAATAGAAATCACATGACTTTTTCAGATGAACGTTCACAAAGACTAAATTAGTAACATGGAGGATTGTTTCAAAGTTGTGAAAATCCACAGGTCTTATTCAACTCATAAATGCTATTTGTCAAAGAATGAAAAATAATGAAGAAAAGCAGAGAAATCATCACTTCATAAAAATACTTAACAGTCAATTAAAAGAGTCAATGTAGGTGTTATTAATTATAAAGTGAAAAAATACAGTCTGTCTTTGCATTTATGTTATGGAAGAAAATGGCACAGAAGAACCGATCCCTGTGAAAATAATTCATAAAAATTAATCTTGATTTGCTAACTATTTTTCTGTTCTTTGCAGTCATTACCTACAATAATGGGCTGAGATAACTATATCGGAAATTAAGATGTATATTTGGATCACTGGTAAATAAGTAGTTAGATAATAGACAATTGACTTAGTATGCTTAGATTCTATATAGAATACTTCACTGCTTGAAAGGAGATGAAAAAGTAGCTGGAATTTCCTGGTGTTTGTAGGTATTGGTGAATTTTGCTAAAGTGTAGATTTTACAGAGGTTTGGTTTTTTATTCACTGATCTAGGAGAGTTAGCGGAAACTTCATTTTAGAGTATGTATTAATACATATCCTGGATATTAATTATTATAGATATTTTGGACTTCCCTGTCGAAGGCCTAGCAGGTGTATGTGGATACACATACAGAGGATATCACACATAACCTACAAACACTGAAATGGTTGTGGGGAGATCCTTTACTTTTGGACAATAGTACCACACATGAAAAATTAAGATAGGAAATCATATTCCCAAATCTCACTCCTGTTTACACTAAAATACATTTTGTAAGTAATCTACCTGCACTAAAATGGAAAAAACAGAAGATCGTGAAGGGCATCTCTTTCCTGTTATGTTATCTTTTGAAGTAGCTGCTTGACTAATAAATTTATGTGCCTCCCAACTCCAACCTTCGCTGTCCCACTTTCTGCATGTGTTTGCATTACTGAGGGGTAATTATAATGAAAAATACAATCTTCAAGTGGAAAGGAGATGGGACGCGACAGCTGAAAAAAACCAGATACAACAGACAGTTCATCATCTTCACATTTCATCTGACCTTTCAACAGCCACCAGACCAAATGAATAACAGGATAAGGTCAACAGGTAAAAACAGACACAGCAGGAATTATTTCATTTATGGATCTTGAAGTTCGGGCAACTTGAACAGAGCCTGTATAGACCATTTTTGCTTAGTAGTTCAGCAATATAGATAGAGAATGTTCATTCTTATAGCCAAGAGATGAATTTATTTGCCATTGTCCCATTTTAGGGGCAAAGAATGTATTAAATCTTTTAGTTGTTCTGTAACCAAGACCATAAATAATGTGCAGAGATCTGTATGTTTCTAGGAAAATAAATTATGGAGGTATTTGCAGCACTTACCTTCAAGCACGTGTGTTACACATTATTCTTCCTAAACTATCCCTACAATCAGTGGAAAGAAACACTCCTGTGGATAGGAAGTTTAAAGCATCCTAGTTAGGTTTATGCTTTGAATTTCTCGCAGATCACTTTCATGTGATTCAGTATGAATTTTATCCCAAAAGCCTAATATCAGACTGTTATGTCATTGGACTAAATCAAAGAGGTGAACTAGTTTGCCTAATTACTTTCCTGAGTTAAAGCTTGCCTCGGGACTATAAACTAAAAGACCTACCAAAGTATGATTAGAAAGATGCTTTTTATTTAATTTTTTGAGACTGGAAGACTGGGCTCTGCAAAGACCCTTTAAGAAGAATGGTTGGAATGAATACCCATTTACAAGATCACATTGTAAAAGCATTCTACAGCAAGACAAACAGGTCTTAGGCATCTGAGAGAAACAGGAGACTTGTTGCAGAACTTCAACAGGATGAAATCTGATTGTAAAATAGCACTTTTACCATTGAAAAGATTAGTCCAGAAGCCAGGCTACTCATCATTCACAGGACACTACAAAAGCAATATATTGCAGAAAATTAGAAAGCAGACTTTCTGATCATTGCCACTGGAAATCAAGCCCTTTTAATGTGGAAGCTGGGAAATGAAACAGAAACAGAAACAGGGAAGGGAAGGGAAGGGAAGGGAAGGGAAGGGAAGGGAAAAAGAAAACAATATAAGCCATCAGTATACCACCATACAACAATTAAAAACATTAATAGGCTACTTCCTTTAAAACAGGTTTTAGAAAAAGGTTTTAAGATCAGAAACTGAGACACAGAAAAGTTACCTGTCTTGTCCCAAACTACTCACAAAGCCTGTCACTGCCAGAAAATTTAACTTCAATCTGATTCAGCTACAAGGTCATCCTTCTTCTTAAAGGTTCAGATTTAGACTATGCATTTTGCATTTCAGTTAAGAATTCACACCTTGTAATACTATGCAACTAAATAACATTAACTGAGCCAAATCTAACCATTTCTTCATTTTACATCACACTTCAAGTCATAATCAGTAAAATCAGACTGAAACCCTCAAATAGTCAGTTGGAGAAAATGTTTACAGCTGAGCATAAAACCCTGAAAATAGTAAATTTTAATGCAAATGCTGACCAGTGTTTCATTCATGGCTTTAAATAATGAAAGATTCCTGGCTGGCTCACTCTCTCATTGCCATCTAACCATTTTTGTTCCATTCATTAGTGGAACATCATATAACTTAACAGAAATTAACATATGTAAAGAATGTCATCCCAGAGGGATTTCTGGAACAAAGGAATATTTTTCTATAGTTGGCAGTTTTGGTAAAAGCTCATTTTCTAATCTGCAGTAGTTGTTAACCTCACAAAGAAATGAACTCTCTTTCTTCAGGTTTTTAACCAAATGCCCATTATTTGGCTTTGTGTCTTGGCCTTGTGGATGTCTTAAATACAAATAAAAGCACAAAATCCCACCCTCCAAGTTTCCGATTGCTTTTTTTAATAGCTGAGTCCCCGAGGGGCTCAACTTATGATTGAAATTGTTTTCTTTAATGAGAATTTTGTGCTGTTCCCCTGGATTATTTTACTTACTTGGAGTGGTGAATGCATGCCAGTTCAAAAATCAAACACTGGGGCAAATGCTACAAACACATTGCCCAACATGTGGTCAGTATTTAGACAAGTATATAAAGCAGAGAATTATTCTGAGCACTGGGGAGAACACTCTTCATTCCGTGTTACAGCAGATAAATTATCTATCTCATAATTTAGATTATGCTGACAGATTCATTATGTATTTCCAGTGCCCAAAGATACTAATAAGTGCTGTAGGTTTGTCCCAGTTCAGCATGCAAACTAAATTTTGCTTTCAGATGAATGCTGAAAAGACACAACGAAGGGCAGATGCATTCTATAGGATCTTGGCACTGTCAGCTCTCACAACATATGAACTTTAAATTTATTTCAAAAGCCTGAAAGCTTATTTAGCTGACACTTGGGAGGGAGGGAATAGGAGAGGATCTGATTCTCTTCTCACACATGGTTTAAGCCATTGTTGGATTGCTGATTTCATTAGAGTTACTTCTGATTTACACGGCTGTCAGTGACAGGATCCAGTCTATATAAAACTGAATTAGGAATCTAAGGAATATTATGCCAGATTTCTGATGTTACACTCAGCAGGAGACTATTGAAGTTATAAGCTGGGAAAATAACTTGCTAAAGGAAGACAGATCGAGAAACCATCTAAAGGGATAGCGGTTACTAAGTGAGTTCCTTAAGGATCAGCTTTGGGGCTGTGTTTGCTTAATTTTTTTCAAGGTCAGTGCCTAAGTTGTCACAAAGTACCGTATTGAGTGTTATAGTGAATTCCAAATATTTTAGAATCTCACCATTTCTTAGTGGTCTATTATCCTACCAAGTGCTGATACTAACTTTGTCTGCCTCAGTCTTCTGTAAATGCTGCAATTTCATTTTTCCTTTTCTCATCATGCCCTGGACAAATCATTTGTAGTTAAAAAGTAATGCATTCTATTGAAATGAATCCATCAGAGTTGAAGTTTCCAGGTTATTTCTTCTCTTTAGGATATTTACTTCATCCAGCTTTAGGCACTTGGCCATCTAGCAGCCCTAATTTCCCACTACAGGCAACAGAGAATAGGCTCCACTTAAGAATGATTCAAAAACATAAGTAAGATTCCTGGTTTAAATAGCCTTCTGAAAGGACCTGTCTGTCTGTATTAGCTGGATGGTTCATTTGCCCACATAATTAGGCCGCTGAACTAGAATTGTCTGATTGTGTTTTGCCACCCTTAATCTGATGTTACAAATTCTTGTTACGGGACTTCTCATTTCCTGCACAAATTCTTTCATTAAGTTGCTTGTAGCTGTTGAAGTCACGAGAGTATGTATTTCATTTTGTTCAACTGCTCTTTGGAAGAAAGCACCCCCTTCATCACATTCCCTTAAAGTCATAGTCTGATTTGCCAAATTGACAGTAAAATCAAGAGATTTGTTGGCTGAGTACAATAAACTTTATAGTTCTAGTTCCTAGGACATCTCTCTTCAACTTCCATTAAAACATTAGGGATCATTTTGATATTATTCTTCAAGCCCACTTAGCATTGTTGGCAGAGGACTCACAGGTTCTGTTTCTGTGGGAAGAATAAGGAGACAACCAGTGAGCCTGAGGAAAGGATGGATATCTCACACAAAAAACATTGACCTGCTGGTATTTGTGACATCTCTATGAATCCAACATCCAGCTGAGGGAGATGGCCATTATAACAAAGAGGAAGAAGAGTGAACTGAAATTAGTTCTGTTTTGATGTGTCTTGTCTCAAAAACCTTGAGTGTGTGGTGTAAGTTGTCCAAAGCAGGGACATGCAATTCTGATCAGACTTTTTCATTCTCATTCACTGCTCTGTTTTGCAATTTAATTTCACTTTTATTAATGACAGGGTACATGGTTCAATTCCTACTGACATCGATGGAAAAGCTACAGGACTTCCAGGGAAGAAGGATCAAGATTGTCAAAACAGGTATATCACCCTTCACTTCCAATTTTGTTCTTAGCTGTGTCAACTGACATTATTTAAATACAATGAACTGATTTAAGATACACAGGCAGATCCCTAAATAAAATGTGATTATTTTGAGCACGTTCTGTAAAAGCTTCACACTAAAACTGTGAAAGAGTAACACCCACAGGAGAGCAATCATAGTCAGGCATTTTTAGATTATACAGTGTTTTTTACAGAAGGTCAGTTTCTAGATCTTGTTGGGGCCACTAATATGCTGTACAATTTTCTGCAGTTTTGAATCCTGAATTAAGTACCTAAAGCTGCAGTAAGACTATTCAATTTTAATGTAACCCATTGGAAAACTCAAAACACTACTGAACAAAATTGTTGATGCCTAACAGCAACCTAAGCAGCAAGATCAGTGTCCCAAGTCCTGCTTACTGTATCATTTAGTAAGGCTAATCTCTCATTGTAATCTTGACACCCCCGAAAAGATAAAATAAGACAATATAGATTTGAATTAGATTTAAGTAATTATTTCAAAACACGGTCTGAAAATAATTTATTAGGGAAATATTCTCACTTTTACACTTCTTCTGCAGACAGCCTAAAGAAAACACCACCAGCCTGCAACAGTCTCCAACAGGAAACAAATTCAGATTGCTCTTGGTTCCTGTGTTCCCCCTTACTGCAAAAAGAACAAAACCCAAGATTAAAGCAACACACTTTAGCCTAAGACCCCCAAAGAGGTGGTTCATGATATGTCTGTCGCTTCACACACCTGTCATGTGAGGGTTCTATTTAACAGGTAAGTGAGAGCTGCCTGAAAAAGAAAAGAGGATTGTTCAAATCATTCCCATGCTGGGAGGGAAGTTACTGGGAAGCACCTCTGCTCCACTTTTTCCCTCCCACCTTGGCAATGCAATTTCAGAAAAGCAAAGGCTCTCCATTGTGCAAAAATCAAAGGCCACTTTGAGAAAATTTAGCCCCATTGCTCTACATCTAATCTGGAGAAATAAACAAAAAAAGTTCAGAAGCAGCATGTCTTCTGCAAACTGCGGTAACTGGCTATATTGCCTATCTGTCAAGGAAATTAGCTCATATCAGGGTGAAAATGATGAAGAATTACAACGGATCTTTTAAGTTTGCACTTTTTCATGCAAATTATTGCAAAACTTTGTAATGGAAATTATACAATTTTAATTTAAAGTCCTATTTCCCTGCTTTTTAATTCCAGGTGAATTTTCAAAAATAATAAAAAATAAATATGAAATGCAATAATAAGAGTTGATAAGTCATCTCCTCTCTTGCTTCTGCAAAATTCTCTATATATGTTCATCTGAATTTATATACATTAATATTGCAGTTCGTATGGAGTAAGTTATCTGTAATTTAGATCAATAAAAGTCAGTACTACAGGTAGCTTACGACATAAAATACTGATTCAACTCCCTTTAAAATCAATGGATAATGCTATAAATCTGACAAGTAATACAGAAAATATTATCATATGTATAATACATAATAAATGTGGGCCATCTACAGTTTATCATTTAAAATTGACCACAAGAGAACAGCAAATACATATGGATATTTATTATATCCAATTTGAATTCTAATTTGGATTCCAGATTAATATCAAAGTTGGAAAATTATCTTCTCCACATGGATTTTTACTATTTTATATTCCATAAATATAATCATATCATTTTTGCTGAACAAAACATCCACATCAGAAAAAAAATCCCCTATTGTCATATTCTTGCATATGTTTCTACAATACTTATGTTTCAAAAATCATTTTTCAAAGACAATAGAGGAAATTGTGGAATATATAGCTTTATATGTAGTACAAACTATTCTTACAAATGATTGATTTTTTTACTTTATAAATCTATATGAAACTTTGGTGTGGAGCAGACTTATAAAGATGCTGCAAGTACAAATCAATATCAATTATTTTATTTCTGTTTGGTAAATTGGAAGATATGAAGAGATCCTTCTTGCTTAAAAGGCAAGAAAGTAAGATGACTAAACAACAAGTTGGGCAACTGCTAGTAAACTGGGAAAAAAGAAAACCACTTCAGATAATGAAAAAATATTATTCTTTGAAAATTTTTGAATTAATTATGGTAGGAGGATAGAATGTTTGTGAACCAGGATGTTAAAGACAACTTGAACTGAGAAGTTACTAAAAGATGCATTTTTACCTAAGCAATGGAGAGATGAAGAAATGTGTCATTCCTTTTAGTTCAGTATATACTAAAGTATGAGAAAAGTAATTTTTGGTGTTTTGGAATTGGAATCTCTTTTTTTTTTTTCCTCTGAAGGTTGGTTGCTGACTGAATCTGATGTGAATTCTGGTGGCTTTAAGCTCTTTTCTAATTTAATCTACACATTCCATTTCTACATGAGAAGCCCATATCCGGACATCATGGTCAGCAGAGTGCAGGAAGCTCAGACTTCGGCCTGCCACACTAAGATGCAAAAAGAATCGGTAACACTGCACTGAAAAGAAGCTTATACTGCTCTCTGTACCACTGATCAATGTTACAGCAAGGAGGTGACGTGAGATACAGATTTACTGTGCTCACAGATCTATGTTAAACAGACTGTGTTTGTCTAGTAGCTGGGTAGACACCTTGCATTCCTCCTACTATAGCAAATCTACCATGATATCTGGCTACCACTTACTATTTGCAGGAAATCTGAAAAATGGGGAATGAGTTTGGAAAAGGCATTGGAAGTCATGCTGAGTCTGTTGCTACTTGCTGTTTCACCATCTAGAATATTAATCATTTAAATAAAAATTTGGATAGTTACAAATATATGTTGCCTTTAAAGTTAATATTCAAAACACAGGTATAAAACATATGAAAAAAATCTGACATTTATGTATCTTATGTCTAGGAAGTCATATTTTTAGACTGAAAATTAATGTGTTTTTCTTTGCGAAGTATAGACACATGCATATCCTCAGAAACCCAAAATAATGGCTGACTTGCAAACCTGTATTTTGTAATTTTGTGAGCTCCAAGGAACTCTGTCAAAAACCAGTCTCCAGCATGGTAAGCACTCTGAGGATAAGTAACTAAGACCGTCTCTCCCCCAAATAGCCCACAATCTAGATGCCATATGAAACCAGTGGAAGACAGAGGGAGGTAGGTTTTCTGCAAGGTCATTAACGAGGTTTAGAGAATTTGTTTTTCAACCAATTGTTTAGCCAGTACTAGATGGCAAAAAATTTGCAGACACAGTGCGGAAAAGCTTTAAGAAGATTTTGTGCCTGAGGAAGGAACAGATAAGAAGGCAATTGTGGCTGCCACTTCTGATAGAGTGAAGATTGAACCTTGATAAATTAGCAAAGGTGATAACTTGAGACTAAAAGCGTAGGGCTTGAAAAAGAGAGAGGAGCTGAAGATGGTGTGGTGGGGAAGGAACAGCAAGGGAGAGGAGGCAAACACAGATAGAGCATGGTTAGATCAAAGAACAAGCAGCTGACCCTAGCAACAGCATGTTGAATGTCTCAATGTTCTATTTTACTCAAAACACATTTGCTGTGATAGATTCTACGTTACGTACCTGTCAGTCTTGTTAGGACAGGCTGCTTATACAGTAAGAGTAGCTGATACTGCGGGGTTTTATAAGGATTGCTTGCTGACTTTTAAAGTTAAAGCTTCTGCATCTTTTCTTTTGGGTTTTGTTGGCTTTTCTTCCACATCCTTTCTTTTGAATTTCAAGCTAGTCCACAAATCAAAAAAGTCCAAGCCAATCTACTCTGTAATCATTTCATTCCCAGCAAGTGGGAAACTATCTCCAGGTACTTCCCTAATGTTCTGTTGTTAGTGCTTGAGGTTAAGAAGTTGTTCTGCCATTTTTAGAAGCTACCTTTGTGAGTGGACATGTATCATGCAGAGAGAAATTGCATTTACTGTCTACTGTTTCCTCTGTTGTTAGGATAGCAGCTATGTCAAAGTACATGTGAATGTTGAATTTCTTCCCAAAATGTGCAGTGATGGATTCTTGAGTTACTTGACACAAAGTTGCTTAATCTGTCAGGGAGAAAATCCTCGGGTTTACATAGTTTATGTATTTTTAGATATTTCTGCTTGTGCACCGCATGATTCTTCTGATAGGCTAAGTTTTCTCAAAAGTGCTAGATGACATATAAAAATCTGATGGAATACAAATTTAGTAAGTTCACTTTCATACATCATATACAGTATATTGTTACAAAATTCAGTACTATGAAAAATGAATAGTCAGCTCTGGATTTAAATAGGCTGATTATACTGTGATCAGCTCTTTTTTCCTCTTTTTTTCTCTCTTTTTTTTCTCTTTTTTTCCCCCAGAAATGAAGAAAAAAACAACAACTGCATTTTTAGCTCCAACTGTTATGAGGGGAAAAAAAACGAAACAAAACAAAACCAAACCCCAAAACAAATAAAAACCAACTTGGAAAATAATGATATGAACAAACATGTTTCATCAATATCTACCTGAATCCAAAACCAGAAGAAAGCTCATCAAAATGAGCTTTACCTATTGCTTTTCACTGTGGCTAATAACCCCCTGGAGATGGGAGCTGGAAATTTGTCCTGCCAAAATATTGTTGCTCTGCCTTCTGGTCCAAGTTGACCAACAGGTCCCATCAACCTCTAAATCCGGGCCCTCCTAAGGACCAAATACGCATTTTTTCTCACCAGGTAATGTAGGCTGAGCACAAGCTGGCTCTGAAGCCTCTCTGTCGTTGCAGCTGCTTGTTTCATAAAGTGTCCCAGGCTGTTCTGTCTGCCTAGCTTTGGTCACATGAAGCTGCATTCAAGATTCACCCCTTGGTGTACCACCTGAGCTATGGCAGACTTCATCTCCCAAGGTCTACTAGGAAATTTGGCACCTGGTTTGGGATCGATGCCACACTTACAAGGTAATAGGTAGGAAATCAGTGAACACCTAAGTGTTATACTCACCAGAAGCTTGCCAGATACTCTGTTTGGCTTTATTTTTATTTTTTTTTAGTCATAGTCTCAGTATTCTGAATGAATCTAGAACAATTGCATTAAAAAATATCATCAAATGCCTTGTGGACTTTTTCTCACGGTGTAGGAGTGGAGGCAGGGGGAGAAATATATTCTCAACATTGATTTTAAAAGACATTACTTATATGTGGGTGTGAAACACTTTTTAATGCTGCAAAATTTACTCCCTACCAAGGTCCATCTTGAGAAGGCTGCAGTTAATAAAATCCAGTATTTTTTAAAAGGAAAAAAAAAGAAAAGGAAAAATAAAAACAAATAAATCCCCCAACCTTTAATAAAGTCAAATGCAAAAAGGTTGCAAAAGTCACAACCATCCCCAAATTAGGATATATCTGAATATGATTAAAATTATACTTTTTCCTTAGTATTTGTATAGGGCAGAAGGCACAAATGCCTGGCAGCAGCACATGGAGGCAGGAAAAGCCTTTCAGTACAGCTGCAAATTGCAAGTGCAAGAGCCTGTGGGGAGAACAGCTGGAAGCTCAAGAAGAAAGAGGGACACCGTGAATCACACTTCCTTCCTAGGCTGCTTCTGGAGCAGCAGGGATCTTTATTATGATTTTAGAGTAAGCTCCTACTCACCCACTGCTTTTTTTTAATACAATATCTCACAGTCTCAAGAACTCTCCGTGGGAAAACAGCCAAATCTGAAGGGAGAGAATACAAAGAAGGCATGAGAATTACCTTCAAATATGCAAAGAAGGGAACAGTCTCCACAGAGGTGGAGGCTAGGACAAAAAAAAAAAAAAGGTTAAACTACAGTAAAGAAGAGTTCCGTTAGATACTCAGCATAGCTTCTTAACAGTGAGGACAGTGAATCTCAACAATGGATTACTCGAAGTGGACTATATTCTGGCAAGATCTAAGAGCCATTTAGACAAGCTGCTTAATGTCTCTACTGTCCTTACTGACAGTAATGGCATGAGTAGTGCTTACGCAGCTTTGACACAAGAAAGTGGACTACATGATCCTTCTGTATTTTTCCAGCTCTATGAATCTGTGTGCAAAACAATAGTCACAGCTAATCTGCATTTGCAGGTTTGTTCCCACCAAAAATAAAGGCTAGAATAAGGTGAATCTGAAAATGCAGCTCTTAATCTATCTGCCTGCATGGTTCCTGCTGGTGGGGTTTTTCTCCATGTCCAACAGAGAGAACCTTTATTTGCAAGGTCTTAACCAGTTCACATAAGAGGAAAATTACTAGAATTCAGTTTCTCTGCATTGCAGGATCAAGAGCTGAGTCAATCCTGCTGAGATTCAACCCACGTTCCAGGGAGTCTAAGTATTTCATATCTGATGTTTAAACCTCTAACTAAATAAAATTTCAACTGGGAGGTGTACCAGTGTGTGGTCAGATTTTATTATGTTGCTGTTTGAAATTCACTCACAGGTTTGAGAAATTCCTACATTTTTACCGGCACAGAACATCTGTTATGTTGATCTATTTGCCTCTTCTTTTCAAGAGCATGCAAATGACCAGGATTTTGGTATTTTTCTACATGATTTTATCCTCAACATGATTCCATTGAGATCTGCAAATGCCTTAGATTTATGCCTGCTCAGTATCTGATGCTCAATTATTAATTCACTAATGTCTGTAAAGTGCTTTGAAGATGAAAAACCTTACATTGTAGAACTGTTAACTGATGCTTGGATGCTACTATTACTGCTGCTGAAGCTGTTAGAAAATATGTTTGGAACATATCCCCAAAGGCACATGATGAGAAAAGGTCACCTAGGGCAGCAGTTTATGTAGAAAGGAGTCAATCAGACTGAAATTCTAGAACTAGCTGGTTTTTTTAATGCAGAGTCCAAAAGTCATTAGAGTTATGAGACCAGATTTTTTTCTTTAAACAAAATATGTTTAACTATTAAATAGATCAAAAGGGGAAAAAATCAATACAAGGAATAATTTAAAACAATAAGGTGAAAAGTATTTCTCACTAGCTTCTGAAAAGGCAGGGCACTGTGGTTTCTGTCCTTCAATTAATTTGTACATGGATGGGGAGCTGAGTTTGAGTGTGAAAGTGCATGTGGATGGAACAATCCCTTGGGCATTTGTAGAGAATACAGAGAGGTCTCTCTGATGGCATTCAGTCTCTTTGACTACAGAGCAATACTGTTTGGGTTTTACTAGAGAGCTGATTTGCTTCTGCTCCAGGAAGATACCCTTTTAACACATCATTGTCGTTTGGTGAGATGAAGCCAGAACCCTAAGTAAGCATCCAAGAAGATCTCAGCAGTTAGGTCTTCGCCTCCAGGCTCTGACATCTAGCTGCTTGCTGTGAGATCAGTAATGCCTTTTAGAGTATCCGCTTTGGTTCCCCTCAGGCCCACTCGCCAGCTGGATTACATCTGAGAGTTGCTCTTCCCTCTGCCTGAGATATGTACAGAAAGAAGAAGAGGCTTGTATTGATTTTTCACACATCACCCTCCTACCCGCAAAGATGCCCAGTCCTGATCATCAGATACTTTGTGCATTTCGCTACACTCCACACATATGTTGCTGCATTAAAAAACACTGCTCTCTGCTACAGGATTGCAAACATTGATGCCCCAATCTCCTGCTTCCTCTGGAGAGCGCTACCTTTAAGAATAGCTTGAAAGAGCAGTTTGGCTTTGAGCAAAGACCAGTTGAGGGGATTAGATAGAGCTTTGACTCCAAGTGTCCGACTCCTTTATTTGAACAGCAGTCACTGCGTGAGCTAAAACTCTACTACAAGCAGAAGAACCGAGCCCATAAATACCTCACCAGAGCTGAGACACTTTAAAAATGTGCAAGACAACCAGAGAAGTTTAAACCTAGTGTTCACTTTGTATATGCAAGCAATGGAAACCAACATGGACACCAAAAAAAAAAAAAAAAAAAAAAACAAAAAGGATAAAAAAAGACTGCAATTAGAAACATTTTTTTGCTACTAAATAGAAAACAAAAGGGAAACAAAAAAAAAAAAAAAAAAAAAGTCGAGAGGAGCTTTATCTTTGACGATAGCTTGTTCTGAAGCATTTGAGGTTTTTAATACTTTCAGTTAACTCAGCCAAACAAGGCTAACACTGAAGCTGTAATGCAGGCATTTGAGAATTGTACTTCAAATAAAAATAGAATATATGAATATATGAAAAAATTGAAAAAATAGAGAAATGACTTGAGCCAAGCCCAAATTTTAGGGGGTGAGGTCCTTGATAAGAGGCAAAGCACTGAATGGTATCTGGAACAAAACACTCAGAGAGACTCTATTGAAAAATCCAAAATTAACTGTATAAAAAACAATTCACATTGGGATAGCAAAGGAAGCCAATCAGTTCGAGCCAAAGCCCACAGAATGCTATTCAGATATGATGAATATCATAGGATATTCAAAATACAAGAAATAAAGTAATCAAGGGTGGAAAGGCAGATTAGTTCAATGCCCCTAAAATTGCTCATGAAGCAATATAAGTGAATATGTACACATTCACATGTAAGCAGAAGAAGGAAAGATATCATTTGACATTTGAAGAAAGATGCAGAAAATGAAAAATATTCACCAAAATGTTCAAGAGCTCACAGAATATGGTCTACATGGGCAAAGGAGTTTCTCCATATATATATAATAGTGCTGAAGGAGAAGAACAGACTGTCAATGTAAAGGAAAAAAAAGAAAAAGATGATCAGGTGTGATGAACATCATTTCACAGACTACAAAGATCAGTGATGTCAGCTCTCTCTTCCATAAACAGGAACTGATGAAATTGTGTGTTACCATGTGAGTGTCCAGGTAGCACAGAGACAGGTCTGCTGCAGGGAGCAGCAAGAACACACTGCTTGGCACAGACAGAGGAGGTAGCAGCCTGGGGCCACAGCAGGCAGTGAGGTTGACCAAGCAGTGCCCCTGCTCCCTCCTACAGAGTACTGAAGGTCTGCCACAGTCCAAATCATACACATGTCCACAGGA
The DNA here is from genome assembly GCF_001431845.1 of Calidris pugnax. Lineage (NCBI taxonomy): Eukaryota > Metazoa > Chordata > Aves > Charadriiformes > Scolopacidae > Calidris > Calidris pugnax. The sequence goes on from NW_015094509.1 coordinate 16,394,016, forward strand.
ACAAGGCAGAACCCAGGTCCAGCTAGGACATCAAGAGTCAGGACCAGTGAGGAAAATGGCCAAACCTGGGCATCTCTGTGGCATATCTCAGACAAAGACCAGGGGAAAATGTCTGAGCTCAAATGTAGTTCCTAAGCAAAGTGGGGAGGCCCTCAAAAGGTCTCTCACGCATCCATGCTACAGCTGCACCCTATGAGATCTGGTCTTGAGCACAAGAAACCAAACCTTTGGGGGAGCAGGGGGTGCCATGACAGTAATTTGATATCTGTACATAGTGTATGGACTCCTTTTTTTTTTTTTCTGTAAATTAGCTGGGGGAAAATACCTCTTTCAGGAACATGCTCGTATCATAGTCTGTTTAACGTGCTACAGTCTACATTCATCCATGAAATTTTCTTACACTGGAGACGTAACAGTAATAGTGGTGGAAACAACTGCTAGAGGATTTACTAGAGCATTTCAGAGCTGTCACATCCATGTCACACATTCTCAGCTCCACATATGCTCCTTTGTCATGTAACAAAGGAGATGTGGCCTGCTGTGCAGACCCTATCCCCTCTGCTACGATAGGGATAGCTATGGCCCAACAGTCTCTCTCTGAATGGTGCAGTCTACATGACGTGAACCCAAGTCTACATGACTTGGGTAATAAGGGAAAACTCTTATTACCCGAAGTTGTATTCTATTATAGCTCTCTGGAGCATGTACCAGAAAGCATGGGATATAGGTTCAGCTTCACAAAAAAAAATTTGCTTTGCCAGAGGAAAGAAACAAAAAGTTGCTCACTGAAAAATTATTTTATCTGTCAGAAAGCTCCAGAATAATATTTTCCCTTTGCCTTGGTCTTTTTTTTCCCAGTGCCAAGACTTGCATGCTTTCTGGCCAGCTTCTGACAAACTGATGGCGCTTGTCTGAAATGATGAGTACTCAAATATCACTGGGTATCTTTGGGACCATCTCTTGGCCTATAGAAAAAAAAAAAACAAAGGGAGCAAAATAAATACTTGATTCTTTACTGTCAAAGTGAAAAGTCAGGAGATGATACAGGAATAAGTTGATTTAGACTGAAGGTCAACTCAGTCCAGAGCTCTGTCTCTGACAGCATGAATAGTTCCGCAGAGATAAAAGACCAAGGACAGACAGAGTATTCTTTTATGGTTAGTACACTTGCAGAGATATAAAAATTGGACAACAACACTTCACTCAGATTAGTTCTAAGAAATCTGGTAAACTACCTCCTCAGGGCTTCTCTCAATCTATTCTCTGCCTAACCTGTATTTGTCCTTGGGATTGCCATGACCCAGGTGCAGGACCTTGCACTTGGCCTGGTTGAACTTCATGAGATTAAACTTCACGAGGTTTTTGTCATATTACTGACAGCTGAAATGTCTGACCGATGAGATGCTAATGATGTCTCTGAATATTTTGCTTCATGTTACTACAAATTTGTATTTATTTTAAGCAAGGATTTAAAATCAAGTGTTTTACCCCTTTGAAATGTACCTTTTCTCTGGTCTCATAGCAGTCAAAAGTACAGTTTGACCAGTGGCTGTTGCTGAAGCAGTTCTATCTTGCATAACATCTTTAAATAATAATTGGAGCTGGGACCAAATCTGAGTTTCCCACATCACACTACAGAGTCCAAAGAATGAGGGCAGCTAAGAATTATTTGCAGGAAAATTTTGATCTGAATTTTATACTTCAGGTCAGTCTTCTGCCTAGAAACCCCCAAGAATATACTGCTTTGCAGTATAATCTGTCTGCAGTTATCATATCCACTAGCCAAAAGCACTCATAGGATTTTAGAGTAGTGCATTAGGACACTGAACACTCCAGGAAGAAAATGAAGTTAATGTAATGGCAAATGACTTTCAAAATATTCTATTCTGTGCCTTTAAATATCAGACACTGAAAAGAAAGCAAAAGAAAAAAGAAAAAGAAGCACATGAAAGGAGGAGATCAGCCTGTGACTGGAAGTCCAGCTGTGTAAACAAGTTTAGTGACTTCTTTTATCTCTAATTGGTCTTATACACTGATCTTTCTGGTGCCAAAATCACACACTTCACATTAATTCTTCAATAATATAGCATTATTTCCGGATGGAATTGGTCTGAAATGTCAAAATGATATGTGTCATTTGCAATCTATTAACATTTCAAGTTTTTTCCAGTGAACATCAACAACTGTCTTTAGTTATATTACTTTAAAAGTTTGAAAAGGAAACAGGTTTATACCACTGAAAATGTGAGCATAGGCACTAAAATTGTGCTAATAGTGCTATTCACTGCATGAGACACAAAAGATACTCAGCTGGCATAAATTTTTTGGCCAAATTACATTAACTTCAGAGATGCCATGCCAGTTAATATGGTCAAATAATTGGTCTGTAGACTTTAGAAGACACTCATCTCACAAATGCAGAACAGGCTGTTGTCTTTCCCAATAGTTTAGGACCTTTGAGTAACAAGATATTCACATAATTATGTAGAATATTCTGGAGTAGACACTGAAAAACTCCAGTGAGAAAAAGAACCCACATGTACAGGCAAATGAAAACCAATACTGATAAATGCAAGGTGATGCATTCTGGCCATAAAAATAAATTAATCAGACAATAAGAAAATGAACTGTCTATCCATCTGACATGGGCCAAAGTCACCCATATATGACAAATGGGCATCAAAGCAAAATCATGGTTGTTATCAGAAAAACAATTATTTTAGCTTACATGGAGTATGTGGGACAATGAAATATATAAAGAAGATTGTGTCAATACAATGATGTAATATTGTCTACACAGTTAAAGGGGATTTAATAACATTACACAAAGCAATAAAAAATGTGTATGAGAAACAATAAACTTCTGTTCTTTAGTCCTTCTGTTTCTTCCGCAGGATTATTACATAAAATTAGAAAAGAATAAGTTCAGCAAGAATCACTGAAGTACTTTTTCCTGCTACAGATCACTAATCTGTGATTATATTGCCATATATGTATATGTAAGCGTGTGTATAAAACTCAGATATAACTTAGGTTAAAAACAAAACTATGACTGGTAAAGCAGTAATAACTAATATAAAATCTGGCATTAACTGATAATAAACATAACTTCAAAACCAACCAACCAAACATAATTCATGGTTTAAGATAACCTCCAATGTTTACAGATCAGTCATATGGTAAATAGACTTTTTGCATTTAGTAAGTCCTTCAGAGCAGCCAGTAACTGTGAGAAATAGAATACTAGGCTAGAATGGCATCACTTTGATTCAGTTTGGAAATTTCCATTGTGTTAACAATAATTGTTTTCTACCAATAGACTACTAGACAAGACCCTGAGTGTCCTGCTGTAGTCATTCATGTTTTGAGCAAGAGGGTTGGACTAGAGACCTCCAGAGATGCCTTCTACATTAATGGTTCTTTGATTCCATGATTCAGTGAGACAATGAGTCAAAAGAATACAAATAATTTTGTGGGAATATTTCTGTTCTAGAAGGTAAATATGCAACAATTGAATATGTTGGAAAAAAAGTAAAACAAAAATGAAGTTACAGGTTTGTGGGTTTTTTTTCATTAATCTACTCACAATGGCATGTAAGTCAACTTCTCTGGTGCTGGACTACTCTGTTAGAAACAATTTCTTTCAAACCCAAATTAGATTTAAATAAATTGTAATATACATTCATTGTAATTCCCATACTAGCATCCTCATAAAAGGAACTACTTCTTCAGAAAAGGAAAATACTTCTTACTTCAGTACTAACTTAAATTCTTTCCACTTCCTACACTTCACATGCAGCTCTTTGTTTTACTTCTGAGCTCACATCCATTTCTGGACATCAGTAACACCACCCCTTCCTTGCAAGAGCAAGGTTAAGGAGACCGTAACAAGTCAGAGAACTCAGATCTAATCAGTTAAGTAAGATTGGCTTCACCTTTTATTCAAAAGAAAATTGTTATGAAAAACAAAATGCCAGACAATCATAACTCTCAGGACAGCAAACAAAATGGTGCCCCTATTTAAGAAATTACTTGCTTCAGAAGTGTCTAGTTATTGGGTATGTAAACACTGTTGTCAACATCAAACATCCACATTGTTCAAGTCTAGGTCAGGACCTGTTTCTCTTCCCTTTAGCATATAAATTGTGTTTTGACTCTTCACTCAAAGAAGATCTTTGGCTCCAGTTGTTAAAAAAAAATCCAAAAGAAACACAAAACAATAAACAAATTAGGTGCAATAGTTTTGTGAAACATGGAAAGTATGACTTATTCAAGTCTTCTATTTGGGTTACTCTGAAAGAATGTCCATAACTCGGTAACTTTAGAACTTAAGTATGCATCATTATAATTATCAAGGTTTTTCCTTTATTTATGTGGTTTTAGCCTGAACATTTTCACTAAAATAGCTCAAAATTAGTCCACCTGTGGCTATACTAGGACACTAAAGCTGCCCACAATCTCTTTTATGCACAAAGCAGTCTGCTAAAGTCATCGTCCACCCTATCAAATCCATTCAGCGGCAAAACAAGATGGTCACATACACATTACACTGAGAAAATCAGACTGTGATTATTCCCAAAACATTCCAAGGAATTGTTCAAGATAGTGCAAGGTGGCAATGACAGTATTTTCTCCAGGGACTGATCTTAAAACTGAAAAGTAGAGATAACTGAGTTCCAATGTCAAAGAGCCTTCTCTGGCATAGTTTAATTTACCAGTTTATGTATAGTTTCAGTGTTTCTATTGATTGTTTTCACAGCGGAGCAGTTTCTTCTAAGACAATGCCTTGGTGGGCAAAGTTAAAGTCATCATCCCTGGTAGAAGAGGTTTTAGGCCTGCTCTAATTACTTGTCTTTGATTTCTGTGTTGAAGTACATCTGTTCAGTGGCTTGCAACCACTGAAAATAGATGCCCAATTTTAATAGAAAACGGGAGAAATTAGACTACAAGAAAATATTAGCCGTTAAGAAGGGAACATAGATGTGAACTTCACTGATTCATTGCGTTACAGGTGTTAACTGGGATTTCATTGAAACACTTCTTCAAAGACGGAGGCCTGTTATGTGAACCAAAGACCCATTTGCAGACTTCACTTGGGGACTGACCTCTAGAGGGCAACACAATCATACGAAATGGCAATTCAATAACAATAGGGGCAGTATCAGAACTGCACACTAATCAATATAGCTCATCCTCCCTTTACATCCTAAACCTCTATTTATATAAAACTTAAATTGAAGGACCGTTTTTACAGAATGACAAATAATGACCAGATACCACACGTATGGTTACTGTGACCATATTATACCTTCCACATACACTCAATCATGGCCATGAAATACATGACCTTCCACTCTAAAAACACAACCTTTAAGCTTGAAATAAATACAAATCTTTATAAGATCTCAAGTAATTTATTCTCTGGGAACAAAAATGCTCTTATGAAGAAGACTAGAATGCCACACTCAGACCTCCAAGCTGTGAGTCTACAGTGGTTCCAGACTGCTAATCCTCAAGCCCGTTTTTCAAAGCATTCCTAAAACCCCTCTCTCTGTGTGACTCAGTATGAAAATTTTTAAACACATTCATATGTGTAAATTAAATTAAAATCTTCCCATGGTTGTTCTCTAAGTATCCCAATGCCTTTTACCTACTACATCTCTACCTTTCTTAAATGACAGCCTCATGGAAAGGACATCTGCATTTTATCTTGGAAAGACAAAATATATAGAACATACTCTTTGCGTTTCACTTGTAAGTCCTATTAACTAAAACAAGGATTAGTCCTCAAATTTCTTTGCTAAATAGGTTATTAATACTGTAGGTACTGTGTTAGCAATAATATAAGAGCAGAAATGGCATAATGATTATTTCTCACATTCAATCATTAGCTTCTGCAGCCATTCACTGTGGAGTCCAGACTAATACTTTCATTTTCAAATGTCAATTTCTGCTGTTAAATTAAATGAAAATGTGGATCACTGTGATACATCATCATCTAAACCAACTCCCGAGGAAATCACTAGAGTAATGCCATTAGTATTGCCTGCCATTTTTTGAAATGTTTCAGTGTACAAAAGCAGGCTGTGTGGCTTGGTTCAGATAGCTGCCTGCTGCAATCTCTCTTCAGCCAAGGCTGTGAATGCTCAGTCTGCCTTTTGCCTGGGGCAGCTTTACAAGATGGTTCTTGGAACTGGCAAGAGGATGAAACGTGGCCTGGGCATGTGCGTAAGGCAAAGAATAGGTAGGGTTGTAATCTACACAGTAACAGGATTTAGTAGCTCAGTTTGCCTGCCTTCCCAAGAAAGGTTCGGTCAATAGATGTTTCTACAGCTGTGTTGAGTGTCCATGGCAAGATATTGGTGGTGAAGGGCTGCAGAGGCTGCCTTGTACCAAACACTGCCAGATCCATCCAGGTTCAGACAGCTCCAATGGACCCACTGCAGGACACAGCTGAGTCTGTCAGTCGAGATGGTGGCACTTCTGGGAAAATCCTGGGATTTCAGAATGGGCAAAATGTTCACAGCAGTGTGAGGAGTAGGGAAAAAAGTGTGAGAAACAACTCTGCAGACACCAAGGTCAGTGGATGAACAGGGAGGAAGTGCTCCAGGCATTGGAACAGAGATTCCCCTGCAGCCCATGGTAATGAGCATGGTGAGGCAGGCTATTCTCCTTCAGTCCGTGGAGGTTAACAGTGGAGCAGATATCCACCTGCAGCATGCAGAGGATTCCACACTGTAGCAGGGGGATATTCCCTGAAGGAACAGCAGCCCATGGAGACCCCACATTGGAGAAGGGAAAGAATGTGAGGAGGAGGGAGCAGCAAAGAAGGACTGTTATGCACTGACCAACATCTCCTCATTCCCCATCCCCAGCATCGCTCAGGGTTAGGAGGAGATGATGGAGTAGTCGTGAATGAAGGAGATGAATGAGTAAAGTTGACCCTGGGAAGAAGTGGGGTGAGGAGAAGGAGGTGCCTTAATTTGTCTTCTTTCCCCCCAATCCTAATCTATTTTAATTGACAATAAATTAAATTACATTTCCCCAAATCAAGTCTGTTTTGCCCATGATGGTAAATGGCAAGTGATGTCCCTGTCTTTATCTCAGTCCATCAGCTTTTAGATCTTATTTTCTCCCCTCATACTCTTGAGATAGGGGAGTGATAGAATGGCTGGGTGGGTACCTGCTAACCAGGCAAGGTCAACATACCACAAAAGCATTGAGAATAACCATGATTTTTTAATGGAAGATCAATATAATTTTACTATACAATATTTTTGCTGCGCAGGAAGTTCCATGAACTAAAACTGAAAGGTTGCTCTCCTGGCCACTCTTTTGAATCCTCCTGTCAAGTTTGACTAGGTCTTTCAGAAAGATGTAGTTTGAGCCCAAAACTCATCTAGATTTTGAGGACATTGAGTATATGAATGAAGATTTCCAATCTCCCTCTCCTTATATTTCATTAAGCCCATAATGCAGTCAGTTGGAGCTACTAGACACTCCCTTCTTTTCAGTTTATCCTGGAGTTATCTTGAAGAAAGGCAACTAGATACAGAACAGTTTTGCAACTGGTGCAATACTAAATCTTCTAACTATCACCCATGATATCAGTAGGGAAGAAACACAAGCCTTACACAATCCTCTCTGCTGAATTGAGAAATTCCCATACCTGGTATCTAGCATGGAGTTTGCAAAGAGTCCTGAGCTCCCCATATAATAGGATTGTGACTGCAACCTAAGTAGAAACACCTCAAGTACATATTGCAGCTGGAGATCGATTACATGTTTGCTTTAAAACCACTTCAAAGACTTCTAATCTACATCAGTATCATCTGGATGGAAATTAACCTGAGAAAGCATTGAGAGATTTTCTGCTATTTGCATATAAGACCAAATAGACACCATCTCTAAGGAACGCATCTGTAGAAATTCTCTCACTGAACTTCACAGTCTCAACACAATCACATTCACACATTGAAGCCTTTCGTTCCCAACATCTCCAAGACAATCTGCAACTTTAGATTGGAGAAATTATTTAATCCTGTAACAAAGGCCAAGCACTGGCAGTTACAGAAGGTCTCCTCTACTCTTAACAAGGAGGTGACCCACTCTCCGGGCAGCAATTTGCACATCACGCTTTACAGAAATCTCTCCAGGGACTTAATGCGTAAATGGGAAGAAAAACAGGTGTGAAATTCAACCCAGTAGAGGGCAACAGACCCAGTGCACATTAACAACACAGGAGCCCTCAGGGAAACAGCTGTCTCTGACCTGAACCTTATGGTCTGCAGATAGGGCATAAGTAGATGGGGATGGAAGAAGAACAAGAGAAGTCTTGGAATTCTGATAATGTCATCGATAAATCTTCCTGACCCTAAGGAGATTTGCTCAGTCTGATAGCTTTCGTTCTTCTCCATATTAACAAAATTAGTTTCAAACTAAATCATCTTATGCAGTAAGATATTATTTAATTTGGTTATAAATACTGATATTGAGCTGCATCACCTATAAATTGACAAGTGAATTAAAAGAAACATCTTTTTGTTGGGAGAAAAGCTTCACTAGGGTAAAAGTATGAGGCTATTTGGAACGCCTTGGTTTAGAAAACAGTATGTTTTCCATTTTTTAAGGTGTCCTCGTAGTAGAGGTAGGAATGTGCAGTATATTTCTAAAAGATGAGGCCAAATAGTAAATGTAAATTCAAAGGTGCAAAAATTAGCATTCAGGGAATATAAGTACAAGATTCTTTCGACCTACTTTTCATTTAATAGGATAGAAACAGAAGAGAAAAAAAATAGTTTAAGGGACAACAAATATTTGAAAGCCATGACAGAGCACATGAAAAAGTCAGCAGACTTGTTTGAAAGACAGACTCTTTCTGAGTAACTTTGAAAAAATGTTGATATTTGTTGCATCTGCTCTTATGCTGAAGACTGGACTGTAACTGTCAGTAAAGTGACAGTTGTGCTAAAATGTGACAGATCCCTCCCCGATCCACCTCAGAACTGCAAAACTTCTGAGGTGACACTTTGTGCTTTCAAACAGTTATACAGCCAGCAAAAGCTGGGGAAGAGACTCTGAAAGAAAGTCGATTGTCAGCAGAACAAGGAAAACAAAGGCTAAATAACAGAAATAGAAGAGAAAGCTTTTAAGCAGGGAAAAAAAATCACAGGAGAAGGTGTCATGGATAATGCCATTAGCAGTGACAAATGGAAATAATTGATTAAGAAAGTAGTGAAAGCAGGGTAGGGAAAAAAATGTCTTTAAGCTTTTATTCAGTGGTTTCAAATCTTTCAAAGATTCCTGCAACCATTTCTTTCGAATGCAGAAACTACATTAGGCATAATAAAAGCACTGATCAAATCCTTGTCAGCCTGTATAATGAGTTAGATCTTTCAGGAGAATTGCCTGTCTATTGTGATACAAGTCTAATATCTGAATATCAATGATTTACTGTTATTGTTTTGGCTAGATTACAAGACTTGGAAAATGTGATTAGAAGTTGCTGTGGAGGCAGAAAATATTTTATATACATGTGTAGATCAAAGGGCCTGCCTAGACTAGTAGGCTGTATCCAGACTTAGTCAACAGCATCTTATTTCAGAAGATAATGAATTTATGCCTGATCCATTTTCTGGGAATTCTACTACATTCCAGTCACTCCAATATTATTCTTTCTTCCTCTGAGTCCTTTAAATTCTACAGCAGAAAGAGCTGTACTGAAATCAATTGAAGTTTTGCCTTTGACTTCAACAGGGCCAAGATTTTCCCCTGTTTCTTTGACAATATTCACAAAAGGATTGATTGCAATTTAAAAAGCTGAATTCTAGACCCCATTTCTGCAACTCACACGTACCTCCTCAAGTAATCCTCTTGTCCAGAAGCCATCCTTACTTCTGGAGTTCCCAGTGTGTCCCTTTTCTGCACGCCTGGCTTTTAGAGTTGAAGCACTTCAGAAAATTGACTGTCTTTAAATATTTTATTTATTTGTCAGAACTGAACATACTGTAGGTACTAAACAATTATTAGGCAAAGAATAACTGCAATAATGTGATATCTAATTTTGTAATGAAGCATACTGAGATGCTAGCTGGAATTAATTGCCACAGAAATTATAAGAAATGTTGAAATTGCTGATAAATATACAAAATAGATTTTTGAGAAAGCAAGCAAAGACAGCTATTTTGAAAAGAGAGCAAAAATTACCCATAATTAGAGTGATGTAGTCAATAAACTATTAACCATTTATACTTCATGTTCTAGGAAATATATTGAACTATGTGAATTGAACCAGCTACTTCTTTTTTCTTTTTTTTTTTTTAATGCATCACATATACTCACAACAGACTTAATGTCCCCAGAAAAACATAAGACTGAGAGTTGCAACTCAAACCAAAGGGTTAGACAACTTCCAGCTTAGCCAGGGTGATGTCATTTGCCTTTTTTCAGAATAACTAAGAAAACAATCAAATGTCTTAAGTGAAAAGACATTCTTCGCTAGTTTCATGAACTAATGAAGTAAAGAGTAGCAATATTTGACATTTCCATTGCATCTTTCATCCCAAATTACCTGAATCAATTTCATATCCATTTAGACACATCTTCTGGCTGTTACATATGACAAATCAAATCACTGACAGGACAGGGTAACACCCAGCAAAAAAAAATTGCTTGCATTTTCAAAAAGTGAAGATTTATTTTTTTTAATCAGTTGAGACTATATGAGAAGATCTTCAAGAGATTACAATGACACTCTACCTGCAATTTACATTCGTAATAGTATGACAGAATATTGTTTCTAAACTGGGTTAAGTATTTGGGACCTGAAGATCCTTTCCTACCCAGGTGAAATTGAGGTAGGTCTTACAAAATCAGATCCATGTTATGAAGCCCGTTTGACTCAGACTTTGGTATAGGTGAAGTTTTTCCCATTTAAGCTTCTTTTTAGGAAGATAATTCCACCTCCGCTCCCCCACAAAAAAAAAAAAAAACTAAATAAATATTGTCCAAATGGTAATAATCCATTGATGTCTCTATTTGTTTCATTTGATGGGCTTTAAGTTCTGAGCCTTTAAAAATATGTTCATGTGCCATATTAATGGCTAATTCTACTGAAAATTTGATGAAATTCTATTCACTGCATGGACAGTGCCATAGTCAACTTTAGATAATTACATGACATTTAAGTAAAAGGTTATCATTATCACCAATAAAGTATCTGGGTCACGCAAATCTACCTACAGTAGATTGGGATATTATGGACAAGGTTAAGAATCTCTGTTCCTTAATCACAGGTTTGCATTTACATTGGTTAAAACCAAAACTGATGAAACTAAATAGAAATGTAATTTCTCAAACTAGCTTTGTACCTTTTAGGAAGTTTGACTCATTGACTTGTGAATCTTTGGGAAACACAACTTTTACTAACTACAAAAGCAATACTTGTAATCAACTAGATGCATTCCTATTCTAGCATTATTATTCCATTTTGAGTCTTATTAAGTAATATATCATTTTATATTGTTAGGACATATCTCTTTTTCCCTGGAAATATTAGATTAAAATCATTGTCTAAACCTGCATACAAGGAATTGAGAATGTGTACAGTGAGAAACTTGGCAAAGCCTGTGTTTACAGAAACATTTTTCTTCACAGCATTCTCTTGGCAAAAATAAGATGCAACAAAAAAGGTGAGACTATTTCACAATCCAGCAAATGAAGATCTGCATTTACTCAAATTTGCAGAACCTCCTGCTTCACTCTTTTGTCTATAAGACAGACATACAAGATGAATTAGCGTGTATATCACATCTATTTTTTTGTTGAATATTCATCTGACTCAGATGATCGTATTTGCCATCTGGAAAATACTCTGTATGACATGGTTAGATCAAAGTTAGCTGATGGAAGTGGAAGATGAAACCAGAGCTCCCTACTTTGGCTGATCTGCCTAAGATGGCAGTACTGAAATGCAGGCAGTAAAGAAGGCCAAGTTGAATAATTTAAAACACTGACCAAAAAAGCCAGTCAATTGCATATAAGTTTAATCATGTTACCGTTTTACATAATTTCAGGTTAAACTAAAATGTGCTTAAAAGTTTTGGAGAACTGTAAAACTTAGTGACAAGTGATATATTATTAATGCTTGCATAGGTAATTTTGAGTGCTTTTATTAATATCTAATTCTGTTAGCTAGCAAAGCTATGACGGAAAAAAAATTCACTAAAGCAAGGTTATTTAGGTTGGAAGACCACTCTATTCTGTCTTAGGTAATCTTCAAATATTACAGACACCAAACTTGGAGAATATTTTTAATATCCTGCAGGGAGGTAGGAGAAATAATAAAAAGGAAAATTTCTTTTTCAGTGGAAGAGTATGGAAACAAGACACAGGATAAAGAAATTGAGAACACATATCCATATTTAGAGAGGAATAATGTTCCCCTAGCAGATGTTAAAGTGAGTATATCGGAATGAATTCATGTACATGAACAAATGCATATACACATAGGCACTCATACAGCCTTTACCTCTGAATTCAGTGTTTAGCTCCAAAAGCTTTCCCAATTTAAATCTAGAGTAATGGAACATCATATAAAAAACAAACTTTTTCTGCTGATGTAAGTAATTTCATGTGTTTCTATATCTTCATGTTACAGTAACCATTTCCCTTACATTCCAGTACTGGCAGTTATGACTTCACAAGAAAATAGGATGCTTTTATAACTATAAACTAATATAATAATAAGCTTAAGAAGTATTCTCACAATGAATGTTCAGATTCTTCCTTTTTGAAGCTAGGAGTACATAAGTAGGGCTGGAAAATTACTAGTTCTGTCTCTAAACTAAGAAAAAGGAAGGGATGCATATAAAGGAGAAACAAGTTGGAAAATTGCAAATTCCAGAGGGAACTACAAGGTTAAAAGAAAAAATAAAAAAAGAAAGAAAGGGAGGAGTGTTAATTTTTGTCTGCTTTTTGGCAAAGGCTTATGGTCTAGCAAACTTCTTCTCTTTGGCCATTATTGGCAGACCTGCTTCCCTTGTGCTGTGCTCTGTCCAGGCTTTATAAATTAAAGAGGGTTGGGAATAATCAATACTTAAAACAAGGAATCTCTAAGGAAACCCCTAATGTACAGGAAATTGTCTTGATTTACTAAATGACATCAGTTTTTCAGGTTAATAAAATAAGGGTAGACTGCAACTCTAGCAGGTATCCAGTCAGTGGAAGCAGGAAAGTTTGGGAGAGATTAAAAAAATCAAGGTGTTAAATATTCCACTTCTGTTATCCCAGTAGGACAATGCGAGAGGGATGTTCTTTAGCCCAGTATATATCTGGGTCTAGTGTCTGCCATTACATCGCAGATTTTTCTATTCTCTTCTATGCATCTAGGCAATAGTCCCCACATCCTAAAGTTCTGCAGGTAGGTTCATTTAACTGGCTCATTTAACTCAATACTGGTGAAGCAATAGTGCTATAAATATGAAACCATGTCAATTTCCTTCACATTTTGTGAGCATAGGAGAAAAAATTATAGGTTTTCCAGATGCTGGCTAAATATTGATATTTTTCAACCCTAAATTTCATGTACTTTTCTAATTGACTAAATTTGTTTTAAATTCTGCTAAAACTAATGTTGGATATCTCACCCAGAATGTTTCATGGAAAGTTACATTTCAAGGGGTTCTGAAGATCTCCCAGTGAATAAGCTCTGTAATCTGCTCTGAAATTTTTACTTTATAAATAAAGCACAAAATTATTGTAATCCAAATTGAGAAGCAGAAATCAAAATGTTGGCTTTGTGGTTTCTCTCACTACAAGAAGGCTGACGGATACATTCTTCTTGCACACTCCTTAAGCTTCATTGGTATGAACTCACATAAGAAAAACATAAGAAGCATGTTGTGCGTTTGTTGTATCTCTGCTTTGTCTTCTTTATCCAGTCTCCAAATCCTCATGATATTACTTATGGAGGTTATTTAAAATCTTCCAGGCCAAGATTTTCCATCTTTCAGTCACACAACTTCAGATACCCTAAGAAGAGGTCCTATTTTCAAGAAAAGCTAGCCGTTCAGTTGTTGAAAAAGCAGGTTCTGTCATTTATTTTAAAGTAGAGTCTCAAAATATATTCATTTTTAAAGACTATGTGCTTAAAGTATATACAGAGTAGTGCTACAGATCTGTAATATTTGGCTGTAGCTCCTTCTCTCCTTTCCGCTTCTCTGCTTTCAGTGGGACCTCAGGGAGTCTTATAATTTTAAAATTTACTAAGAGTGGTGGGGGTTTTTGGTATTCAGGATCTGTAGTTCTTAGTTTTTCCTACTTCCTCTGTTCCCCAGTTTCCCTCTGTCCTGTCTACTCAATAAAAATAGTTCACAAACCAGAGACTGGTGTGGGTGGAGTTGTGGAAGGACGTGGTACGGGAGAGTATTGCGCAGAAAGCGCCCGGCAAGGAGGATGAAGGAGGTTCAGCATTCTCAGATCTGTCCGGGTGAGCATTGCACTGTTGTGCCCCCCACAGGCCCCACACTCACCCACCCATCCTCAGTCCTCTCTCTCTACTCCACTCTTAGAAGTCCACCTCAGTAGGGAAAGTCAATAGCAGCCTCCCGTGCCCAAGCCTTTGCATTTCACAGTCCTGTAAAGCTCTACAGATGTGCAAAGTCGTTGTGGTGGGTTGGCCCTGGCTGGACACCAGGTGCTCACCAAAGCCAATCTATCTCTGCCCTCCCCAGATGGGCAGGGGAGAGAAAACATAATGAAAAGCTCGTGGGTTAAGATAAAGGCAGGGAGAGATCACTCACCAATTACCATCATGGGGAAACCAGACTAGACTTGGGGCAATCTAATTTAATTTATTATCAATCAAATCAGAGAAGGGTAATGAGAAATAAACTAAAATGTTAAAACACTTTCCCCTTCCGTTCTTCCTGGGCTTAACTTCAATCCCAGCTCTCTACCTTCTCCCCCCAAGTGGTGCAGAAGGCTGGGGAATGGGCGTTGCATCACATGTTGCCTCTGCTGCTCCTTCCTCCTCAGGGGGAGGACTCCTCACACTTTTTCCCTGCTCCAAGTGCGGGGGTGCCTCCTATGGGAGACAGTCCACCACAAACTTCTCCAGCAGGAGTCCTTCCCACAGGCTGCAGTTCCTCACGAACTGCTCCAGGGTGGGTCCCTTCCATGGGATGCAGTTCTTCAGGACAGACTATTCCAGCATGGGTCCCCCCACAGCGTCACAAATCCTGCCAGTAAACCTGCTCCAGAGTGGGCTTCTCTCTCCACAGGTCCATAGGTCCTGCTAGGTGCCTGCTCCAGACCAGGCTTCCCATGATGTCACAGCCTCCTTCAGGCACCTGCTCCAGCATGGGGATCCTCCAGCGCTGCAGGCAGACCCAGAAAGCCGACGGCATCCTGGGCTGCATCAAAAGAAGCAGTGATCAAAAAAATGGGAAGTGATTCTGCCCCTCTGCTCTGCTCTTGTGAGACCCCACCTGGAGTACTGTGTCCAGGTCTTGAGCCCCCAACATAAGAAGGATATGGACCTGTTGGAGTGAGTCCAGAGGAGGGCCACAAAAATGATCAGAGGGCTGGAGCACCTTTCCTATGAGGACAGGCTGAAAGAGCTGGGGTTGTTCAGCCTAGGGAAGAGAAGGTTCTTTACAGCGGCCTTACAGTACCTAAAGGAGGCCTACAGGAGAGGTGAGGAGGGACTCTTTATCAGGGGGTGTAGTGGTAGGACAGTTTTAAACAGTTTTAAGATGGGGCAGATTTAGCTTTGATATTCAGAAGAAATTCGTCACTGTGAGGGTGATGAGTCACTGGACAGATTGTCCAGAGAAGTTGTGGATGCCCCATCCCTGGACGTATTCAAGGCCAGGTTGTTTTTTTTCCTCCCACCTTAAATACGTTATCCCAGAGGTGCTACCACCATCACTGATGGATTCAGCCTTGCCCAGCAAAGGGTCTATCTTGGAGCTGGCTGGCATCGGCTCTATTGGACACAGGGCAAACTTCTAGCAGCTTCTCACGGAAGCTACCCCTGTAGCCTCTCCCCACTACCAAAACCTTGCCATGCAAACCCAATACAGTCATAAACTGGGGCAGATAATAAGTCAAAATATGACCAAGCCAGCTATTCCAAAGGTTCTTTACAGCGGCCTTACAGTACCTAAAGGAGGCCTACAGGAGAGGTGAGGAGGGACTCTTTATCAGGGGGTGTAGTGGTAGGACAGTTTTAAACAGTTTTAAGATGGGGCAGATTTAGCTTTGATATTCAGAAGAAATTCGTCACTGTGAGGGTGATGAGTCACTGGACAGATTGTCCAGAGAAGTTGTGGATGCCCCATCCCTGGACGTATTCAAGGCCAGGTTGTTTTTTTTCCTCCCACCTTAAATACGTTATCCCAGAGGTGCTACCACCATCACTGATGGATTCAGCCTTGCCCAGCAAAGGGTCTATCTTGGAGCTGGCTGGCATCGGCTCTATTGGACACAGGGCAAACTTCTAGCAGCTTCTCACGGAAGCTACCCCTGTAGCCTCTCCCCACTACCAAACCCTTGCCATGCAAACCCAATACAGTCATAAACTGGGGCAGATAATAAGTCAAAATATGACCAAGCCAGCTATTCCAACCATTGCAAAAGTTATCTCTGCAGGGGAACTGAGGCAAATACGCAGCTGGGGGCAGTAACTGCTTTGCTGTTGCTAGATTAATGCCCTACACAGTGGCAATAAATAGTTTAGAGAGTTTGGAGTTGGAATCCTCAAAGGCAAATCACTTTGAGAAGGTGGATAAAGCTGGGCACTTTGCTATTATCAGACTGTTTGTGTTCTTATTTAAAAGGCAAAAATGTAGAATGATGCTGAGTTTTGATTCTTGGACAAGAGAAAAGCACCTGTCCTCCCTCTGCAATTCTCCAGTCTGTGCAATCTCCTGGTGTTACCTGGTGCATCAACAGTGGAGGAGTTCCAGTCTCAGGTGTCTAAGGAGCAATCATGAAACTTTGTCTTATTAAATGACTGTTAATAATTGTAGAAGTAGCAAGGAGAAGAGAGCTTGCAACTTTGATCCAAATCAAATGTTTCAGTGGCTCCATAGGCAAAGCCAGGGAGGATATATGAGAGTCAGAGGCATGTACAGGCAAATAATGCAGTCATCAGTGATGAGACGTAAAGGGAAGAGCAGAATCAAAGGAGAAACTGGGAGGGAGAAAGAAGGAACAAAAGAAAAAACTACAAACTAAAAAATGTCTACCTGATAACCACAATAAAGAAGAGAGGAAGCCTTGAAACTTTCCTCACCTGGTTCCATTTAGCTTCTTGTCATCTCACCTGTAGTGGCTTATTTTGGTGAGAAGTCTTCAGTGCTCAACTTTATGGATTACAAGGGCAGTGCAGCAAGAAATACAGAAATCAAGGATCAAGAGCAAGAAGTAGGTAAACTTTCTATTCCCTATATTTGAAACACATAAAATCATTTGGGGCTTTTTACTGGCATGGGCACAGTAGGCACTTGCACAAAGCAATAGTTGAGCGTAAGAAAATGGCATGACTCAACCAATCCTTCTGCGTAAGGAAAAGCAGACTGAATGTAGTTGTGCCTCTGAAGAAGAGTTAAGTCATGGCCACCAAAAGACAAGGGGCCATCTGTCTGGCAGCTGCCAGCACAGGGAAAGGAGGGACTTCAGGGTGTTGCAGCTGAGGTTTTGCCCCTCATCCCCACCCTGCATATAGACCTTGAGCAACAGAACTCAGTGTTGATGCACAGCTGAGAGTCTGCTCTCAGCCAGGACCAATACAGTCCCCTAGACTGTAGGTTTCTAAACACTTTAGACTGACATTAGCTGCCAAGAAAAACCCCATACTGCCTTTTTCCACATCACTGACTGCTCATTTTACCACCACTTACCGCTGACACAGGTGTTTTTGTCACTGTACTGGGAACTGGATCAGGGAATTAATGGGGGTTAGAAGTCACATTTTAGGGACAAGTGGGAGACAATTAGCTCCCTCATCTGGTACATCTCATGGAAACACAAATACTTGTGCCAGTAGACAGGAGAGAGCAGCAGAGGGCACATAGGAGTGGGACTGCTTCTTTTGGCAGCATCTCCAGCTTGAAATGTTCCTGAAACTGGGGCCTCAAGCACTTGATAGAGAACGAGAAAAGGCCCTGTCATTTCCAAGCCATGTTCCCAGTAATCAGATGATGTCTGATGTAATAATGGTCAGATACAACACATCCCTAAGTCCCTGGAACTTTGGTATCCTCAGTCATTAAATAGTCTTATGTGTTCATTACAACTAACCTTTATTAAGTGTGTATTTGACCACTGTTATATTTTGTTGAGGTTTTTTAAAATACAATCACACATTTCACTCTTGCTCCATTAATATTTTCCAGTCCTCATGTTCCAATCCAAAATTCCTACCTTTTTGGTATATTTAGGCTTTCTGGTGCTGCTCTTCTGTCAAATCTCTTGATCATCTGAAGACTGTATGCAGGGTAAAGCCTGTCCTTTTATATGTGCCAGTAATTCAGGCTGTTCTATGCCATTCCATGTCTCCTCACCAGCAGCACAGTCTCTCTTCAGGAAATGGAGAAAGCTGTCTTAAGTGTAAACTTGGAGGTCTGTGCAGGTAAATTAATCTTCTCTAGTATGTTTTGTTCAGCTTAATCTGAAATAAGTTATGTAGAACTGTTAATTGTATATTTTCCATGAAAAGCAGTTTAGCACACAGAGAGGAAGATACTGTTTAATGTCATGATGAAGAAAATATCAGCAATCTATGGCTTTAGATGTGTAGGTAATGTTAGAGAATGATTAAGTGCATCTTCAAAGACAAGAATTATATGATTTGTTAAAAAGCTGCACCTAGATTTATTTTGTTTTACTAAATAATAAAGGTTTAGTTTAGGATTTCTTTGTAGAATAGTGTCCATGAAGAAGCTAGCAAGAATAGTAATTTAAATGTGGAATATAAACACAGATTGTGATTTTCTACTGTAAAACCAAAATCTTCCTAGAATGGGAGTTGAAATAAAACTTACTAAGCAAAGCTCAGTAAAAATGTATTGAAACACATCCTTTTCGAGAAGTTTTCACAACAGCACTGAAGCATTTTATATTAAAAAGAAAAAATGCCCTTTTCTGGGCAAGAAAAACTGAGTTGTTTCAAAAGTCTTGGTAATTGTAACAGCTTGGAATGAATGGCCATGTTCTGTTCTATGAAACTGGAAGCACAGGAATTTTCATTATTGTCTATTGGTATGACTAGAAGCTGAAGATCTGCCCACAAAATTTATAACATAAGACAACAGAAAATAGCTAATATCATCTACTTGATCAAGTGCAGACATCTATTATGTACATATTGTATAGCTTCGTCTACAGCTGAGATAAATAATAATAAGATCACCCCCCACTCAGTACGAGGAAACATTTCCCCCTTCCTAAAGTCAATGCCTGTATATAAGATGAATGTAAAAGTGCTTCTGTCTTTAAAGTTTACCTAGTCCAATACAGCAGACTGCAGATATTGAAAATTAGGTAAGGCTGCCCTAGCCACCCTCTTTGGAAAAGGGGAATGAGTACACAGAGGCAATGACAATGTTAGTAAATCAAAAACGGTGAAGGCCATTCTCTGGACTGAGGACACTGGCACATAGCTTTTCTTGAAGACCTGCTGCCCCCCCGAAATGCACCCACACACTGAAGCAGTGTGGCAGATGGCTCATGATGTATCCCATGGCTCTTGGTGCTTCCTGCTGGAAAACTATCCCACAGAGAATTTGGTACAAGTAACACAGATCCATACATACCCTTTCCCCTGAGAACTGGGAATGATCTCCTCTGTTCCAACTCGCCCGCTGTGGTTGGAAGTGTGTAGCTGGTCCCAGCCAAAGCATGCCAGG
Organism: Calidris pugnax; assembly: GCF_001431845.1. Taxonomy (NCBI): domain Eukaryota; kingdom Metazoa; phylum Chordata; class Aves; order Charadriiformes; family Scolopacidae; genus Calidris; species Calidris pugnax. The sequence continues at coordinate 16,413,929 of NW_015094509.1, forward strand.
GACCACTCTAGCCATTAAACCTTGCAAACAGTCATTATCCAACACCTGTGAATATTCCCAGCTTGATTTATAGATAATATAGAAGTTAGCCAAAGAATCATGTTGATGAGTATGATAGTGATGTCAATGCATCAGCAGTCTAGGATGTTATGTTTAATTGTGGAGGTTAATGTATAATTACCAGGGATTTATTGCAGTGAGTTATTATGGAAATGTAAATAGATGGAAGAGCCTTCGTACTCCAGTTAAGAGCCACGCGTTTAACAGGGTATTTTATACTTGCATCAAGCTCTGGCCTCAAAGGCCTGTGTTTTAGAGAGCTCTTGATATGCTCCACCATTTCCCTCTACAGATGTGCTTCAATTTCTGTTGGCCTTTGTCTCCAATTCCTCCCTGCCATATATATCATGCTTATAAGGGAGAAACATAAATTGACTAAATTTGTGAATGTTTATAATCACAAAATTATCTAGGCTAAAAGGGATCTCTGGAGATCATACAGTCTGGACCCCTCCAGTGGGTGGCTATGAACATCTAATAAACTCCTGCTCTGAATGCTCAACTGACTCTGTAGGAAGATGAGGATCATAATGTGTATTTACAGTTGGATGTCCAAAGTACGCAGTGTGAATGCCACCCTTAGGGAACATTAACTTTGAGAAATCACCTTACACTTCTGATAGGCTTCCACATCTCATGCTTTCATACTTTGAAATCTATTTCCTGTTTTATCAGATTCTATCAGCGAGGAAAATACTCTCCTTTGATTAAAGGGCAAAGAAAATATTCTCATTTTGCTTTGCAAGATTTTTTCTTAAGAAAAATAAGTGATAAGAAAATATTTAGTTCCCTTCCTTGAAATGATAATTTGGAAAGCTTTCCTAATCCATTTTTACACTCCTTTTTTTGTCTTGTTCTCTTAAAAGAATGCCAGAGTGGGAAGAGAGCTAGCTTTATGTTGGGACTTTGCTTTTTGTACTACAAATCATAAAAGCAATTATTCTGCTCAAAAATAAGGCCAGAGAAATTGTATTGTCTTTGCTAAACAAAGTGTTAACCTTGGTCTCTCTGTGGCAGATTTAAGACACTGTCTTTACACAGTGTTATAACAGAAGTTTTTGAGGTGTATTCGTTGTTTTTTTAAATGTATTTCTTTTCTATTCTTATATGTTCATATTTCTTCTCTGACCAACTCAACTGAACATTGTATCAGTGCTGACGGAGCTGTTTGGAGGTAGGTGACAGAACTGTCACCATATCAATCTCACCATTAAGCTGTCAATTCCACAGCAGCAGTTGGAAGTGAATCAGACACTTCCACTGACATTCTAACCACAACATGTGAAAGACACTTCTATTCTTTTGGATGTGCAGGAGACACTTTCATTTACAGAAAGGACCTGCTGATACTCTTGTTGTATTGCACACAGGGATTAGTCAGACTCTTCAGGGAAATCAAGGGAAGCTGGTGTCAGTACAAACTCTACCTCCATCAGGTTTCAGCTGTCCCAACTGTCTAGCATAATTGCCCATCATGGTTAAACTTCCAGTATGGACACATAAACTGAACACTTCTACTGACATTCTGCTGTTTCATTGATCTTATATCCCCACCCACTGTCAACAAAATTTTATGAAGACGGTGTCAAAGTGAAAGTTACTTTTCCATGATTCATAAAGATATAAGGATGCAAAACAGCTATCCTGTTTCTTCTATTAAGAGTATAACATTGAAAGCATCCCACTTCCCCTTCATACAGAATGGTGCAGACTGCTTATTCATTCTGCCCATTTTCTTGCATCAATATCTATTCCTACACCTTTTTTTTTTTTTTAGCTTTACTTTATGCATTTATAAATCTTCTTTGATGAGGGTCAGGACCTGCTAACAGCAGATGGATTGATTATCTTTTATATTCGGGGCCTTGCTGTACCTGGGATAACAGAGTTCTGACCTATGTCAAGATATGGCAGTAGTAAAATCTAAATAGGAAATAATCAAGGACACTGCCGCTAGAACAAGAAGTTCCCATATTCTTGGCACAAATTTAAACCTTATAATAGCACATTAAGACCTGAAAACAGTGTCAGTGCACACTTATATGTGATTCTTACACATGGAGCTGCTGTTATAAGAGGAAGATATGAATACTGTAAGTAGGCTATACAAATGGGAGAACTATAAAGGAAAATTTGAGGTCATCAGCTCCTACAACTATGAACTCACATAAGTATATGGAGACAGAAGTGCAAACACTATTCTTAATTCTGGTTCAAGACAGTCTGCATTAGTCAGGGACAGTTTTATAACAAGAATGCAAATTCGGATTAAATATTGTTATCCTCAAAGATGTTCTTAAGACAGGTGAAAATATTTGTTTATTTAACTTTGTACATATAGATACATATAAAATCTGTCTCTGTGTATGTATGTGAATAGGCATATGCATATGTGTATATATGGATATGTGTGCATGCGTATATCTCTGTATATTTTGCTTATATATGTATTCTTACATATATAGGTGTGTGTATATATATATACAGTCTTGCACAACCCATAACAACTAGCTTTTGCATATAGCATGTTTATCAAAATGGATAAATATTAAGCATGAAGTTGATGTCTCCAAAACTGGTTCTGCCTGATTTTGAAAACTACTTTTTTCCCCCCCTTTTTTTTTTCTTTACTACAGTTGTTATTTTTATTAATCTCAGGAAATTAAAAAGAGACTGAAAATGCATAGGGTCTGCATCTGAAATCACTGGAAGCATGAATTACAGAGGGAAGTTATTTCTGGCATGGTGCTTTTAAAATTAAGCTCTAGATCATTTGTACTCTAGCAGTATAAACAGATTTTACCATTTTGTATGACTTTAAACCAGTATTTTGTATGAGAGTGAACAGTCTCTCAACCGTGGAGATGAGACAAAACCTATGGAGAAAGGAAATTACAGCATAATGGAAATGGTGGCCGGGTGCCATACCACCCTGGGCTGTGAGCTCATCCGAACAGAAATGCCAAGCTGAGCTGATTTGGTCAGTGCTTCGACTTGGGATCTCTGAGGAAACCTTCAAGGTTGCTGGAGGAAGTAGTGGCGGCAACGTTGTAGGTGGTACGCTCTGTTCTCTAGTCAGCATCGGGTCAGTAACCCGTGTGATGGGAGCCAGCAGGATTTCCTGGAAGAGTTGTGGGCATGATGTGAAACCATGGCCCTAAATATCAGGGATTATTTACAGGCCACCATGGACTTTGTGTGAAAGGTAGAATTGGTGACCTTGGGGTACTAATCACATTTCAGTATCAGTCTTTCCTACATAATTCCTCAAAATTATTCCAATATTTGCTCCTCCTTGGGGCAGCAGAATAATGTAATGCCAGGCTGCTGGAGTACTGAAAAAAGTTCAAACCCCACTGAAACAGACTTTCACTCTAAATCCTGTCATTAACTTTTTGGATCATACGTAGAGTCTTTAATGTAGGATTGCAATAGGGCTAATCTATTTTTGAAGGAGCTCCTCTCTCTTTTTATGCATTTACCTTTAGGGCAAATCTGCTTTTGCCCTTCAGCTGTAATCACCAGCCATTACTCATAGATGCTGTCAGGCCCCGTCATGCTCTCAGAGCAGCTCGACTCCACACAGTTTTCCTCCCCAACCATGGTATGGTGAAGTGACACTATGACATTACATTCTCCCCAGAAACAATGACATGAATCTGATTTATAACTGGTGGTAAAACTTTATTATTCAAGTTTAGATGTAACAGACATCTTTGCTGCCTGAAGATTGTTTGCATAAGAAATACACCAAGAACATGTTTGTGAGTAGAAATGAACATGCACTATGAAAACCAAAAAACAAAACAAAACAAAAAACCCAAAGCAAAACAAAAAAACACATCCATGTGTTGTAAGGACAAAACATTAAGAGCCAACATTCTAGAGTCAAATCAGGGCTACAAGTTTAATGATGGTTTTTAGCAACATGAAGTCATTCTTTATGAAGTACTTTTTTTTTTTTTTTTCCTTTTCCTGCTGGTGAATTTTCTATAAGCTAAATTTACAATGGCATTTTGAGATGTTTCCTTTTCTCCTGTTCTCCTTTTACATAGAGCTCAGAGGCAAAAATGATAGGAATGGAAAACTGTGGTTGACATTACAATGTTTATTCTAAAAATTTTACTTTCCTAAGTGTACTTAAAGATCAAATGAAACTGGTATTTATCTCGCTGTCAGCAATTAAATCATTGTCTCTTATCCTGTAGAAAGGGATAGATTGGGGTATATGTGATTACTATACAGGTAGCATCTCATCAACCGCCAGCTTTCCGGAGCTGGCTGAATGAAACCAAATTGTGAGGCTGGGGGTAGGGAAGAATCCTGTTCTTAGGTGAGGAAATTACGTAAATCATTCTACTTGGCCCATCTTAACTTTATAGAAATGTTAAGGAGGGATTTCTCACTTATCTATCACATTTGGGATACGTCGACAAATTGCTCGCTATTCTTTGCCAAGCATAACTGTCTCCACAGAAGCAGAAGGAAATATATCTACCCTTCTGGCTGAACAGAAGCGAACTTCTAATCTCTTTGGCTTTTCCTGACCAGTACTAGGAATTAGCATGTTAAGTCAGCCAAGAAAAATCAATACAGGAGCAAAAATGGGAATATATTTACATGTCCTGGGCAAAAAGCAGATGGTAGACAACATCCTTAGCACATAAAGCAAGTAGTTATAACTACGGAGCAACAATGTCCGGTCCAAAGATGGACTTGAAAGTCCATCCCTGAAGTGACTACTAATCTATGGTTGCCAAATCAGATCTCCCCACTGCACAACCACTATGTTTCATCACTGCAAACAATTAGCATCAGTCACTTTTGTCCTGCTGCCCCTCTAACTGCAAAAATAAACTCTCATGCACAGCGTGCCTTAACTGTTTGAGATGTATCTCTATTCTCGCTCTTTAAACTGTCACAATACACAACAGTGCATGCTTTAGGCAAAACCGAGATACAAGTAGCTAGGGCTCCTCCCTCCTTTTCTGGATGGTCCATGAAAAATTAAGAGGGGGATTTCATCAGCACAGTGGCAATTAGGTGCAACACTTCTGAGTTCCCCACCTGAATGCAAACCGTGCTCTGGAAAGTCTTCGTCTCCTGCTGCATGAACCTAGGGGGCAGCAGCCACGAAGCGATAGCTTAGAGACAGTCCGGTTTGCAGAGGATGCTGCATGAGAGAGTTCCTGCTATACACAGTGCTAATGGAAACACTCTTCCTCTTCTGCAATCTGATTAATGACAGGCACCACGAATCCTCTGGTTTTTAACCATCTACTTACATTGTGGTCCAATTTGAGACAAATTTTAACATCTCAAACTACCACTCCTTAGTAAAAGATGTACAACAAGTTGAGAACAAAGAATGATTCTTTGAAAGTTTAATTTTGGTGCTGTAAGTTGATCAAAAATGCAGCGGGTGCAGGAATTACTTGTGTGTGCTAACATTGGTTTCTACCTGAGAGTTATTAAATAAGATTACTCTTTTTCAATGTGAGGATTTAATTTTTTTTTTTTTTTTTTTTTTTTTTTATTCTAAATGGAGGGGGGTCGGGAGCTCAAATGCAAGTGTATCAAAGGCACTTAAACTACATTTCAATGGCAGGAGTCACAGGACTAGAATGAGAATTTTCTATGCCTGTGAAAGTGAAGAAAGAAACAGGGTTATTTTTTTTTTTTTTTTTTTTTTAATTAATATCCAATGTGAGGGGGTCTGGAAGAGGGATGGAGCACCTCTCCGTTACAAAACAAAACTATGCTCCCCCTACCCAATCAAAGAGAACAGGCTATGGCAAAATCCCATTTCTTACAAAGCAGAGATCTTAGAACATCTCAATATGTCATGGCAAGAACAATGAACTTTTTTCAAATTTTATTTGCACCATCTAGGTGTGCAGTATTAATATTCAAAAATCTGTCTTGTTCTTTGCACTCATAAGATTTCATTTCTCCTCATCCCCAAACCTTGATATGTGTATTTCCTGTTATTGGCCTCTGCTTCTGAGTTTAGCAAGAGGTGTTATGAAGTACAGGGTGGTGCTCAAGTATTACAATGCGCATGTCCCCCCTAAAATATTTTGCCATGAAGATGCAGCTTCCATCAATGAAGAAGCCACAGGAACTGGTAGGTTTTAGAAGAAATAAGTCAAACCAGTAACTACCGATAACTGGCAGCCAGCTACCTCTGAAGCTGATAAAAATCACTGCTTGATGAGTCTAACATGTTTCTTGGAAAAGCTGAAAAGGACACACACTGGACCCTGACGTAACAAAACGCGGGCAATCTATTTCAGTCCCCACAGAAAAAAAAAAAAGAAATAAGAAAATACCCAACAAAAATAAATCCACAAAAACCAAGTCAGAACTTATTATTGGAGAACAATAGTAAAAACATAACCAGACTTTGTCTGGCACTGGTATCAAGCAGGAGATTCACCTAAAAAATAGAAGAAGAAGAATGTGGCCCAATATCCTTTGCTAACCTAGAACACTATTGAAGGGTTATAGAACTCAACCATGAACAGATTGAGTGGGACTTTCCATATGCTGCTCACCAGTATAGAAGCAATGGGTGGAGCAGGAAGGAATGCAAGCCTAATGCTGAACAATAGCCTGTCTGTGCCTAACAAATCAGAGAAACTGTGCAATAACGTTTCATCTGTGTGAAACTGTAACACCTAAAATACTGCCAAGGTCAGCAAGACCTTTGGTGATCAGCTGTGTAAGTGCTTCTCATGCATGGTGATGTTCATTGCCGGCTGCTTTAGGCACATCATTTTTCAAAAGACTATCAAAGTGCTGAATGTTTAGGCCAGTTCCTCCCTTGGTTTTCCTTTTGCCAACCCCTATTAGACATTTCCTATCACCTCTCCTTTCATCTTCCACCTCCCTGTCTATCTGGTTAAGTATCTTATAAGTGCACCAAATCCTAGAAGGGAGAGTGGTGAGATTCAGGTAAGTTAAATACAAGAACTTTTTTTTTTTTTATGATGCTTTAGTTTCAATTACATGAAAATCTGAGAAAGGCGGCATGTAAGTGAGATCAGAATAGGACCCTTTACATATAATCTCAAGTGAGGACTTAGTCCAGAAATATTTTTATAGAACATTTTAAAAAATAAAATGCATGAATGGAGAAATAAGAGACAACATAATATCAGAAAGACATTTTAAACTTCATTCGCTGCAACATTCATGAACCAGCTGAGCTACACCTGCCATCCAACCATAAGGAACTAAGACCCTGCACTGCGAAAAAGAAACAAACCCAAACAAAACAAAAAAGCAACTGCGTAATATTGTAAAAATGGAGTGCAATGCTACTACAGAATGCAATAAAACATCAGTGCTGCATCGTCAAACAGCACTTATCAAAATAATTTCTGAAATGTTTCATCTGAAACACAGACAAAGCAATAAAAAGAGGATATATGTTTATCATTTTAAGCATTACAATGTGAGTTAAGAGCTTAAGAATACAAAAGTACTTGGAATGAATAGTGCTACCCTTTTTTTCCTAAGTAGGCATAAAAATATTTTCATTTCCTTCTTGTTTTTCCATACCATTAATATCAACAAATTTCATTCATTTCATGTTATCGTTTACAACTTTAATGCACACACACAGAAAAAAAGATACCTACTGCAATAGAAATAGTTGCTTCATTACCTTGTTTGCTACATTTGCAAATGTAAACAGCGAGGCAGAGCCAGAACTGACTCTAATGCATGATGGAATATCTTTGTTGCATACGTACACTGTAGAAAATAATTATTCAATATGTCAGGCACCATTATTTGAAATGTAATACATTAATATTTACTAGAAAAATAAGGTTTTTTCTATTTGTTCTCCCAACTTCTTTAATGAAATAAGTTAATCTGACAGTGCATCCAGTAGCTTGTAATATCTTCTACATCCCTGTGGCAAAATAATAAACTACTGGTTGGGACACTATAATGAAAATGATTAAAGTCAGTTCTTGTACACCCTTGTAGCAAGCATGGAGGCTCGTCTAACAGCACCTTTAACCAATTATTTAATATTTAGTTATTTAGCCCTATTTCCCTGAGCAGTTATGCTGAGGAGCTTTCCCTTCATGGATAGTTTTTACAAAGCTTTAAGTATTAAAAAGTACTATGAAGACATTTAATGCTACTTAGCAAAAGCTGGTATAAGTCTACTGAAGGGATTGATTGGTATGTATAGCAATGTTAAGCCTGTGGAGAAGTAACCTTAGACTTTAAGGTTTAGAAATGTAATATATTAAAAATATATTAAAATAAAATACAGCAGGTTACCTTGTTCTACGCAAATTAAACCCGGAGTGTGGCTTCTGTATTAGAGACTTCACTTGCACAAAATGGTTTTCCTAGGCTAAAGTGTGCCAGAAAGAATGTAGTGATAAAATGGTAGCTAAAAATCAGCTGAGTCTGAGAAACATCTAGATGAAATTGCTGCCAAAGCTTTGAGGACAAAGTGATCCTAAGGCATGTTGTAGGGCAGGAATATGCCCAAATTAAAGAAAAGAAATGACCTTTTAACATCTGTATATGTAACAAGTCTAGTTCTTATATACAATGTGCATATGTTCACTATACCCCTGCAGCAGTATATACATATACACATCTTTGCACTCTTGCCAGTTATGTCTCTTACACAATAGCAAAGGTATTAATTGTCCGGTAAAATTTTCTCAAGGTTATTCACCATGATTCACTGCATTCTGGCTAGCTTTGGTGGGCCGTGTCCCATATAATTATCTTCTCCCCCTTCTGGCCACCATCCAACTGTTCTTTTTATCTTGGTAACCCACTCATTTAAAAGGAAAAAAAAAAAAAAAAAAAAGGAAAAAAAAGGAAAAAATTAAAGAAGAAAAAGAAAAAACGAACAAGGGATTTAATATTGGATAAGGCATGCTCTCTATATGAAGTGCTTTATAGGTCTTCACAAGACATTACAAGCTATTGAATTCCCATCAAGGAAACCTATTTCTGTTTAATTGTGCTAAGTGCTAAGGTTTACTCTTTAGGTTTTCCATTCTTTTCAGCTTGTGCATTGTTCCTGTGTAGGCCCCTCTGGATGTGAGTTGTGAAGTCATACTTGTCCGTGCAAAGATGCTGGCATATGCTGCACTGGAAAGGTCCACTGTCACCATGGCAACTCATATGCAAAGCATACATCACTTCATCCAGAAAGACAATGCCACAGTGCACACACTTGGTAGAAAGTTCATCTTGAGTACTTCTATCGACTTTCTCTGTTTTTACTACATTCAAGGGACCTTCATTTTTTACATTTGGTGGTGCCTTATTCTTTTCCTTGGAGGCACCGTTTGCAGTTGGCCCAGGTCTGGAATGCTTTATCGCCAAATCTAGAGGAATGTCATTGTCTGATCCGACAGCTGAAAAATGAGGAGGCAGATTAAAGGTGGGATAAGGCACATAGTTTTGGCAAGGATTTGGTAGGCCAGGCACATGACTCAAGTAGTGTGGATTCCCAGGAACAGACAGCTTATATTTACTCCAGAATCTCAGCCAGTCAGCTTCACTCTGAAAGTCATTGTGTACAAACGGAAGTCCAAAAAGTGGGTACTGGTATTTTTCAATAGGGCTTCCAGGTGGTGAATAGTTTGGGTGTTTCGCAGGTCTCATGTATTTCTCTATCGGGCTGCCTCTCTCTGAGCTTCCTTTCCCTTCTGATATCGATGAACTGTTTCCTGGGTCTCCAGTACTTTCCTGAGGACTTTTTATCTGAATGTGCAAAGGTTGCATCCTTTTGTGAATATCCAGAGTTTGGCTGACCAATATTGGCTGCTGAGCAGAATGGCTTTTAGTCAATGAACCTGGGGCCTCATATTTACTGAGGCTGGGAAGCTGAATTTCTCTCTGATGACCTTCAGGTAAATGATCCTCTGACCTCCTCTCTAAAGGACTTCCATTGACTTGTTCCTCACTGCTACCTCTCTGCTGTTTGTTTAGCTGCTCAGCCTGAAGTGCCTCCGGGTTAAGGCGCTTTCTTGTTCGTCTCCTAATGATCTGCTCACCATTGTTCTGCTTAATGATGTTTAAAGGCCTGGGAGTCTGCATGGAACACACACATAATGAACAAAAGGAAAAAAGAAAGACATATTAAACAAATCTGTGAGACCATGCTCACACAAATTTATCTTTTCTTTTGTGAAGAGCTATATTATAGGAGTTTTATAGGAATGACCAAATTTCTACCCAAATGCTGGTTCCTGGCTTGTCATGCTAAAAGTAAACTATGAATTGGTTTATTTTATCAAACTAAATCAATTGCCTTAGACATACTATATCTATTTACTTAAAAAGGCATAAAGTACCCAAGCTGTCAAAGCATTTAATACCCCCTACTCCTCAGAAATTCCAGGGGAAACATGCTGAAAGAGGGTGCTGAGAGCTGGGAATGAGGTGGGAGATGCATGGCCCCATGCACTAGCGTTAACCTATGCACCATGTCACCAGCACTGGTATCGGGCAGGTTTGCCACATTATGACAAGAACTGGATAACACTTACCTTGATACCCACCCCACTTTAACACGGCTAGAAAATGCAAGCAAATACTCAGCTTGCTGACCACCACTGCTGTCGCCTAGCAAAGGGGCTGCAGGTCCACTGTGGTGGTGAGTGGGATGATGGTGGCTGGAAAGGGACTGAGAAAGATGGAGAAGAAATCCAAGGAAAAATGTCTTCCTAAGCACCAAAAGGTCTACGTGGGACTTTGGTACCAAATCGTCCCCCTTTATCCTTACTGTACTTCCTTCTAAATGTTACTGATGTTACGCTAATAAGTCATGAGGGAGAGAAGGCATCACCTGAAGATTGGAAAAAAGGGTCTATAAAGAAAAAAGAACCAAGGAAGAGGCAGAGGCAAGAACCAAGGGAGGACTCTGTTTCCATTTGCTTCTTCCCCACACCAGCTCAGGGTAGGTGGCCTATTTAGATAAGAAGGGAAAATACTTTTGCGTGAAGAAAAAAAAATAGTACAAGGAAGGACAGCAGCCAGGGCTCTTTGAAAGGCCCCTCAACAGGAAGGCCATGGTATGTGGAAAGATGGTGCTGTAACGTCGGTATGTGTTGCTCTACTGGGCAGATGCTAAAACAACAAAAACTACCTAAAAGTCATTCAGTTTGGTGTGCTGGCAGTTGCTGTTTGTCTCATCCAAATGCACACATAATCCTATTTCGGTTGAAGGCCAGAAAAGTACCCCACACAGTATTCCACTTATATGTTTATTTGGCAATTCTCTTTTTTAACATTGTTTTAAAGTGCAGATTAAATTTTGGCCTATAGTCAATATCCGAAACAATTTTTACCTTGAATGTAACATAATTTATATATATTCATAACTTTGAATTAATATAAAAATATCCAGAGCTGGAAGAACGCTCACTCTCTTATTTGTAGGGATCTAGTTTCTCTCTTGACTTGCTGTCTTCCTCTCCTCTTTCACATATTTATTTCCCTGAGGTCGGCTCTTTCTTAATGGTTAACTACATTTTAGGCAGTGCAGCTACTTTCTATTAAAACTCTAAATCAGAAGAAATATACACTTTGATTTAGATTTTTAAAAAGCAAAATTTAAACTTAGCAGAAAAACAGCACCTTGAACCAGCCTCCTCAAACAGATCAAAGTTGAGGCAAAATCATGTTTAGATAAAATCAGAATATCTTCTATGTAAATTCTATGCAAATAAAGTTTACAGTTTGCAGAATCAATAGCCAATTAATCTGCATAAACATATACTCTTTATTACCAGCTCAGTGTAACTTCCTCACCTTTTATGACAATTGTAAAACTGTGATACTGACATGCTGTGTGAGACCTTACAATGCTGTTGATGTTGCTCTTATTAAACTTTTACTTATACACTACAGAACATTTTCATGTGGCTTCCAGAGAACTGTTCAATAGTTTGGAAATATTTCTAGTCTTACTCTTCATGCTACAGGTCTCAGAAGTTAAAAGAGATATCTTCATACCTGTCATCAAGGACCCTCACACACTCATTTGTAGCTCAGGCTCTTCCAAGTTTACATGCCATTAGGAGCTAAAGACTGTAGGTCCAACTTAAAAATTCTTCAGCATGCAAATGACCATACTCATCTGAGTAGTCTTTATCTGATTAAAACAGACTACTCAGCGGAGTAAAGCTACTCATGGTATTTTAACTCATGGTAGCAACATGAAAATAGAAATACTCTGTATTTGATTGTAACTGAGGCAGAAAAGACAGAAAAGTTTAATCTCTCTTCTTGATTTTCAATGGGGCACTAGATTTAGAAAATTGTGGAAACATTATCAGAATTTTACTTTTAAAATGCTCTGTGTCAGATCATTAATTATACGTAATACATAATATATTGAGTATGATTACAAAGATTTTTTTTGCCATCTCTGTATCTGTGGCAATCTTCCTAACCCAAATTTATGAGTAACTTAAAAATTTACAAAATTCAATAAATAGTTCAATAAATTATTGTGATTACACTTTGAGGTGATCTCTTCACCAGAAGATCATGTATGTCTATTCCCAGAATATGCTGTAACTCCTCACTGAAGTAGTCCAAAGATGTGGCCAAGGAATCACTATGGAACGTAATCTAGTTTTCCATAACTGAGTTAGAGCTATTAAAAAATGAGGAATAGCATTACAGTATAAATGGTCACATTCACAGTTCTGGAGAGGCAAGGGATATACCTTTCTCTGTCAGCAAATGTGAATATTAGACATATGTTTGCAGTGAACTGGAAGCATTTTTTTCACTAAAACTATTTTAATAATTGACCATTGGAATATTATGCATTTCTTAACATAGTTGTCTGCACTAGAGGGGAGAAATGTGAAAAACCTGGCAAGTTACATGTAAATGATCCCTAAATAGGCAAAACATTTTTGAAAATATGTTGAAAAATTATTCAAGGGTATCATAGAAATGAAAATGTGACTTGCAGCAGAATTCACTACCATGTTAACATTTGTCAGTCACTACCACCTAGTAGTATCTGACAGACCACAGATTTTTCTTATTATTAAATACAAGTAAAAAAGGGGCCTCAGAGATAAGTGTATTACACACATTTTTGAGGTAGCGAGGACAGTAGTTCTGGATTGTGATAATCCAATCAAAAGGGAGCTATGAAATGTGCAAACCTAGTGTAGGCGAATTTTACTGAACTGTGCAGCACAATTTAGTTTTAACTGGGTGGCCCACAGAAGGGAACAGTTCTATTCCCTTGAATTTTTATAGTTGCTGACCTTTACCTAATAACTGAAGCATCCTAGACTCTTTAACTCGAAACCAAACATGACAAATACTTGCTGTAATTTTTCATGAAGAGATAGCTAGCTAGACAGGCAGACAGATAAAAGAAACTTTCATCTTTCTGGTGCCAGTCTGAAGAGCATCCCTTTGCATGGGACTGTTTCAAAGGTGTCCCAAAGGAGAGATTTGTTTGATTATTTCAGACTCCAAGTGCTATCGTGCCACAGCAGAGTGGAGGCTTAATTAAATTCTTTGTGTTTGTTTGGTCAAAGTCCAATTGAAGATATTAATGTCAAATGTCCACTGAATGACAGCTTATTGCCATGTTTGAACAGTGGAGCTAAAAGATAGTTTCAGCTTCTTGCTTTCTATATGCATAAAGTTTGACATTGTATTGCTAATTATTATTGTCGGAAGCACATGAGTTTATTCCTACTGGTACATAAGAATTTTCTGAGCTACGTGTTTGAATACAAAACTGATTCTTGTAGCTCTTATCTATTCAAGAAGTTATGCTAATAATCACGGTAAGGTCCAACACTATAGCTCAGAAAAGTATATTTAAAAAAGGGAAAATGAATGTGAATGGAAGTTCTACAAACACCTGGACTCAAATGTCAATTTAATATTAAAAAGGCAAACTGTCCTCCTTAAACTCTTTGTGGATGCTTACCACTGATCAGTTTCCTTGAATTAGATGTTACACCTAGAACTTTTGAGAGATCTCCAGGAAGATGATACTTTCAGCAAAACTCGGCCAGGATGCTGGCCAGAGATCGTGCGTTAGTCCATCTTCTCCTGCTCAGAGGTTATCTGACTAACTGGGTTATTCTGGAGCTTAAAAACAGTTATTGACCTCAGAATGGCAGCACATGGCAAACAGAGCTAACCTTTCAGACTGGTGATGGTCTTGCTGCTTTCGAAAATTGGATTCTTTATTATTAAGTGGGCTGGCTGGACAGTAATGTGAATAAACAGGGTTGTTATATGGCCTGTACACAAGACCAAGGGTAAAATTCACAGAAACTACTAATTGATTTAGAAGCTTATGCCTCAAATGTAAGAAAAATAGGCATAGGCTCTTGGGAGTCTCACTGCATTTGAAACAGTTTCCTAAGTGACTTTTTTTTTTTTTTTCTGAAAAGGGAATCTCTGAAAAGTTTTAAACAATATGCACTCTCAGCCACAATACAGATTTCCGATTTGGGCTGAAACCTGGATTATCATGTTGCCTTGGCAAACTCCCAAAGGCTGCCTCAGTTTCTATTTCTGAAAAATAGTAACACTTTTTAACTTCATGGGAATGTTGTAAAAATTAATTAATTATAATAAAATCTTGGTCACCTGCCTCTTCCATGTGCTTCTATTAAAGATAGTGGGGATAATATTTAACTAGTGGGTCTTAACCTAAAAGATTCTGAGCATTTTGGCACCGATCCAAGGAAACACTTAAGCATGGCTTTCCTGGACCTGCACCAGAGAATTCATCATCTTTCAGGATCAAGCCACGTGTCGATAAGATGAAAAGCAATATAGACAGTCCATGATTATTACTTATTCCCTGCCTGATCCTGAGGGATGGTGAATCTTCCCCTCACCAAGTCATGTGTGCCATCAACTGAGTTATCTTCCTTGTCATTTCAGAATCCTCCAGCAGACTATAAGAACTGTAGAAAAAATAAAAACCCCCACCACTCCATATCACCAGGAAATTACTGTCAAGAATAAAGCGGGGGGAAGAGAAGTGAAAGAAAATAAAAAACACAGCAAGGGATATTTTTGATATAGATATGATGTCTAACTTTAAGAACTTTTTTTTTTTTTTTGTTATGAACATGAGGGCTCTTGAATTTAGAGAGCTTTTATCACAACATATTGTATGCCTTTAAATGGAATTCCCAACAAAGAAATAATTTTCCCCTTATTTTGTATCAAAATAATTAAATGCATCACTGGTGATCTCAAACGTCTACCCACCGCATCCCAGCCTCTTTCATAATGAATCACATCTGATCCCAAAGTGACCATACTGCAAAACCCTGTTAGGAAATTAACTGCAGGCCAGGGAGTGGTACTAATCACACAACCCAAGAAGACCACAGCTGCCCAGTGTAGCTGTATAACCCCTTTTCTTTCTGAACAAACCAGTAAGTTCTTCCTACCGAGTGAAGCTTCTGGTAGAGGCCACACGCATTGCATACATATCCACCATTTGCATTCTTTCGCCAGAGAGAGGTCTTTGTGGTCAGGCAATTGGCACAAAAAACACCCGAGCCTCTACGTCTCTGAAATAGGGAAGAAAAAGAAAAAAAAAAAAAAACACAGAAAAAAAAACAGGTCAGAGGTGAGTCACATGAGCTGCGGAGTTAGGACAAATCAACACAGGAGTTTTGTCTCTAGACTGGCAACAATGACAGTATAAAACCACACTGCCCATAATGAGGTCAGGTTCAATTGTGCTTAATAGGCACCACTGATTTTCATTATAATTAACCCTAGAGTGATGGATGAGGTGTGTGAAACACCAAAGCCTTTTCAGAGTAACAGCTTTAACTTTTTGAACTTCAGGTTTTGTGCATTTAATGATGGTTTCTAAACAGCAAATTCTGAAAAAACCTGAGAACACTCCGTAAACTTCTCCTGGTTTGTTCATCGCATTTCACAACAGTATATTTCTTTCCAGTTTGCTTGATTTTATGGTGTGATCAGTAACAAGAATTCTCAAATACCACCACTTTAATTAATTACAGTCTGTATCTGCATCATACTAAGTCCTTTAACAGAGATTATACTTCATTAATTGAATACATGATATTCGTTTCCAGTCTTTCCCACTTCTGAAAACAGTGTAAGCTACCATGTATTTCCCACAGCCCACTAAGAACAAGGAGTAACCTCTGCCAAACAAATAAAAGTACAATATTTTTAATGAGACCTCTTTTGGACTTCACCCGAAACCCCAGAAAACACTGTCTCATCGATGAATAGATTTATTTATTTTATTTTAGCCAAGCAAAGAAAGGCACAATGCAACTTCCCTAAATACAAATTGATTTTTAACCAGACTGAGCTGTGCATTCATCAGCTTTCATAATCATCCAGGAATATTTAAAAGTAGACACGTTTATGAGTACTGCTTGTTAAATTCTTTCTACAGAGTAATGATTTCGTTAAACTTCTCATTTAAACAAAAGTCAGGCTGTGTTTGTGGGCATAAATACTAATAAGCAGGAAATGGAATTCTTTTGCTGAAAAGAAAATCTGAATTTCAACTCTATTCCTTTTTTGCAAGGGAAGAAAATCAATAAGAAACCTTCAGCATTGGAGATAAGAACGGGTGAGTACAGGGAAAAACAGCCTGGGCAAAACCTAATTTTATTATAAATTTAACATTGCTAAAACTATAAGTCAAAATTTCAGGGTTTCATAAAATTTAAGTAATTTATTTAACTTTAGTCCATACTGTAGAAGACTGGTGTTCATGCCAAAAAAATACAATGGTTATAATTGTACTCTGATACATTTCAAATGGAAAGCTTTCTGCAGACATAATTTTGGCTTCAAGACTGGAACACTTTCTTGGCATTGAAAGGGCATTTGATTCATCGGGTGTTTCACAATGTATCACTAAAAAGACCTGGTGAGCAGCCAGTTCCCTATAGGGTAATTTTTCCATCCAGATGCAAGTGCTATCAGAGGCCCTCGTCAGCTAAACTAATTATGATCTTGCATTTGCTGATGCCTGCTCACTCTAACGTTCGACATCCTCCATTAATCATCAATACAAGGAAAATGAATGAAACGTAAAGAAACGAGGGCTGGTAAGCTGCATAGCCATAAAAATCTGAAATGAGCGCAATAATTTAACAAGATTGGGGAAATGTTTTTAGTGAGCACAAAGTCAGGCTAACAATTGCCCTTTTAAACCAAGAACACAATTTCATTAGTACAGCAGGTTGTGATACTTTAAAGTGATACAGTAAAACCGAGATTGTCGTCAAGATAATCTTTCTCTCACCCCCTTACTTCATCCCCCACTTTGTCTCCTAAATCAGAGGCAGTAATACTACATTTTTCTCAATTTGGCTAAAGGGAGAACTAAATGGTAGTTGTTGTCCTTCAGCAAACATCTAACTAGTTGTGTACATGAGACGCAGCTCATTCTGGGAAGGCACACTCATCTACAAGTAAATTGAAGCTCCAAATTCTTTTTGTGGTTGCATGTCCTTGCACAGCTTCACCTGGCTGCTGAGCTACTTTCCTTAAGAGTGCAATAAAGCTTCACTCAACTAACCCAAATTTGGTCCACTTCAAGTTTCCAAGTGGAAATGCCTGTATATGGCCAGGATTCAGATACAACTGCTGAACCATTCCTTTCCACCCCTACTTCTTGTCTGCTGGCCTATGGCTTCTTGGTGTGGTGTATTAACTGAATGGAGTCTCAATCTGAGTCAGTCTTTCCACCCTTTCATTTCTGTTTGCATTCCTTGAGTTTGGGAAATACCTTCTACAAAGTCATGGAAGACTTTTAAAATATATGGAGAGCTGTCTAGTTTATACACTACATTTGCACACACCTAAATGCTGACAGAAGGTGTAATAACATTAAAATCTTCATTGAATGCTATGGAATCTTCATATGAATGCTATGCTATATCTTTAAAACACTGGCAAAAGCAATTATTTTTTTGTCTCTTTTAAAGAAAGATCTGATTCACACTAGGCATTAATTGCAATCAGATAATATGAATACAGCGACAACAATCTACAAATTACCTAGCAGTAGCTTTACATATCAGAAACATATACCTGTATTTATTTAGTACTTACAAACTTTTTATCTGTTTAAAATTTCAAAATAGTTCAGCTAAACATCCTTCCCTAAATTTAATGCAAAGTATGTAAATTCGTCCTACATCCTGTTCTAAGTGTTGCATCTTATCTTACTTTACTTTCCTGATCTCTCACTTCTGTATTGTTTAAGGACCTTACAGGATAATCAACAATGATTATTCCCCTACCTAAGTATTCCAATATAGATTACATATACTAATGAACGAAGAACTAAACCACCTGTGGAAAAACTGAAATGCTGTTACTCTGTTGGGCTTTTTGGTTATGAAAGAGCTTTTTACAGTGGGGATAAACAGCTTTAGAACAGATATCCTGGGGTGAAACAGGACTGTGGAAGAATTGGACTAAATATTCTGGACTCCCAGATCCCACTAACCACAGAACTGACCTGCTTGTCAAAACATACCTGAGAAATTTTGATGATGTCTGCAAGAAAAAATGGAATCTGTTTTTAAAAGCCTACAATGTCTGTAGTACTCTTCTCTTAAACCAATAGTTTCTTAAAAAAAAAAAAAGAGTAAAAAAATGTAGGCCTTTACTTCCTGTATACCAAGTTTTATAAAGGTTATTGGCCACAAAAAAATATCTAAATATTGATTTTTGTGCTAATGTTAATTAGTGATGAATCTTCTACTGTTCGTGATGATACTTCTGCATGAGTATCTGGCTTTGCATATTCAGCTTTTGTACTATTTAATAATAATGGCCAGTATTGCTGTTTTTCCAGGTAGACTTGCAAAGGAACAGGCACTTGAGCTCCAGTTCAGCAAAATCTGTGCAACAGCTATGGCCCACAGCCTCCATAAAACCCAGCCATGTGTTCAAGTGCTCTGCTAAGCACCACCCTAGACAGCATTTTCAAGAAATATGTTATGGAACCTTTTGTTCTTTTTAATGTGAACACATACTTATTAGATTTAAATAATCTTTTAAAATGAGCCCAGAAAAGGTAAATCAACAGAACTAGTCATGATAGCCACAGATAAAAAGGTTTCAGTCTGCAATCAATGCCACTAGCACTAACTGGAGTTATCCATGAAAATTTCCTGTACATCCTTGGAAGACTAAACCAAAAGGGCCTAAATAACTAAAAGATGTAACTACAAAGTCAAGCTTTAATCATCTAGAGCCTTATAACCATTACATTACAATCCCAAATCCTGAAGGGGCCAGTGCAGTGAAGAGCCTGTCTCTATTTCCATTCCAGTTCCTAGGTTTGGGCGTTTAATATCACAGTTGTCTCAAATCACATTGGGCCAAAATTTGGCGCATAAGGCTTTTTTCAGCCCAGATGTAACCTTTTTTTTTTTTTTCCTTTTTGGTACTGAAAACTTTATTTAAATCAGTTCAGCTGTTTATAATTTGAAGATTGGCCAAAACTAGGGGGTTGGGGGGCAGAGGGGATTTCAAGTTTTTCAGATAACTTTCTAACAAATCTACACTCATAGTGGCTTTGCTCTGGGGAAAAAAAAATATGCACACATTTTAGTGTTTTAGTAGTAGCAAAGCAACAAGTGGATTATTTTTTTTTTCATAGCTAAGCTATGAAAGTTTGTAATTATTCACTGAACATGTCTTGCAGATCTCTCTACTAACTGTTTTCCTTCAGTAAGAACCATGCTGAAAGCATGTAATTGCATAACAACCCTTGATATGCAGAGTATTTACTCACATTTTTTATGGTTTCATATCTTGACCGTTTCAAATTGAACAAGTCTGAAACTTGGTATACACATCGTCAAGCCTGAATGCCTAATTTTTTTTTAACTCCTTAAATGATTTTCACTAGTTACCAGTACTTCAGTGAAACAAGGAAATTATTAGTAGTGCTTTCTGCTAAGCAATGAAACAGCAGAGTAAGCCATAACAAGTAATTCACTCAGACATTTCAACAGAATTAGGCCCTTGTTTTTCATAAAAACTGCTTTAAATTTAAGAAGGATGACTCCACATTTTACATTATTTCAAACTTTGTAGCCATGTAGAAGGGTCATTACACTACGCAGTTACACAACAAATATTTTTAAATGTACGGAACTTTCAGTTATTATTTCAATTGAACTTCATGTAGCACAACTATATTGTAAAAGCACAGCCAAAAACACTGCTCGGGAACTGTGGCTTTTTAGCTAGCTAGACTAAGCAATGGTGCCTGACGCTCTGCTAGTGCCAAATACACCCTGTTTTTAAATTTTCTGCCAGAAGATGCTTTTAGAAACTCAAATAGGCTCCACAAGCGTCAGCCAAGCATTTTTCTTACATCACCCTCTTGGTTTGGACACAACAAAACTTGTCTTTTTGGTGATTACTTTCACTTCCCTGTCACAAAACGACGATGTGATGAAGCCTGAGTGGATTTTTTGACCATCTCTGGCTTTCCTACCGTGCCAGAAGCGGAGCGCGTTACAATCACATCTCCAGAACACGAGAAATCATAAATGTTACCCAGGAATAAGCATATGCCTGACCTATTTCCAATTACAAAGTCAGAGACTACAACTACACACGTCTCACTGAAAAAAAAGGCAAAACGCTGGCTCTGGATGCTCTCCGGCAACACGGGAGGTCCAAAAGGGGAACGCCGGGAGACCTGAATGTGCTTGGTTCAGTATGAGCCAGGTGACCCGCTGTGGAGAGGATCAACTGTAAGCAGCTGGGCTCATACCTGTAAATATCAGGCTGCTACCACACGGGCCAGAAAAATAGTATACACGTGGTTACATCTGTATATGTCGTGTTTGCACTGCCGTGAGTATTCAGGAGGTTTTTGTTTCACACCTGCTAGGTCTTTCCAGGTATTGTCCTCCTTAAACGAAGAGGCATTTAGTTCTCCAAGTTTGGGTGAGCTTCAGATTAACTGGGGTTTAAAACCTGGGCAGCAAGACAGCATCTGGATGTGGAGTAAGCGCTACTTTCTCCTGTTTAGGATGGGAAAAGAACTTTTCAGCCCTCATTTCTTTTGGCTGCAGAGGCACTCAGACGCTGAATTTCTGAATGTGTTTAATCAAAACTGCTTTCTCTCTCAACTATGAAAACAGCCACAACTATGTCCCTGTAAAGTTTCACATTTTAAAAATTTAGTTGCTTTTGCTGTAACTGTGTCTAAATTAAAAAGAAAGTCATTGGGTTTTCTTCCCTTTATAACTTGGACAGCTTTCAGGAAAAGACCAGGCACAGCAAATTTTCGGCCCCAATGCATAAGTTGTCAGAAAAAGCAAAACACATAAAGCAGAGTAGAAGTTGTTTTCAACATTAACTATGAGTTAACAGATGCCTCTTGAAGTCAATTTAACGTGCTAAATCCAAGCTCTTCTCTAAGACATTTTCAAGAACAATTACATTAAAGACGTGTATTTGAAAGGCGCATAAGAAAGAGGTTACAAAAGGCAGGGTAGGAAGAAAGTAAAAACACCAAGAGGAAAGTTAAAATTACACACCTAATTCATATAAAAAAGTTTAGTGGAATTTTTAATGCTCTATTGTGACAGCATCTTTTTATGATATATGTTGTATTGCAAACTTTTAATGAGAGGAATCGGAGGGGTTTAGAGAAGAAAAAAAAACAGGCAGTAAATTAAACAATACTGCTAGCGCAGCCTTTCAGAATCCCACTCCCAATCCCTTAGGGAGAGTAAATATTTTAATGTGCATGTAAACTGCAATTATTTTTTATCAGCAGCAAAAATGCAGATGAGTAGATTTTGTCCCAGCATTTGAAGCATTTCCCTATACTTTTTAAAGCTACCTTAGAGACAGCAGCATTCACCACTCAAAAAAACAAACCCACCCCAAAAAAACAGCAGCAAACTATAATCTCTTGGTGACTTACTAAGCAAGAAGAATTCAGTAAGATAATAGTTTATGATGTCATGATTGGTGCAAAGTAAAAAAAAATGGTCCATCAAAATAAATTATTAAATTGAGAAAAACATCGCTATGTGAAGAAGCCACTAAATCACTTGCTGTTGGATCTCTTCACTGCTGTCACGTCCTCACCTTTGTTTCCTCCCCCAAGCTACAGGTGACCCAACCTTTGCCACCATGCTGGAAGGGAAATGGCTTTGGACACCCACCTTCAGCCAGAGCCTGAGCTCTGTGGGCAAGAATTTGCCATCATTTTAATCCATTAAGGGCCACATGCAATTATGGGTTCACATAAATAATGACAATAAACTTTACAATGAAATTTCCATGACTTATTAATTTTTAATAATTTATTTATCAGTGAAAATTATGTAGTTTGCAGTGTATCTCCTTGTTAATCCAAACAGGGATGGAAGGTAATTTCACAGTTTCCCCGTCAAGATATGCAGTGGCACAAAAATGAAACAAGAAAACTTTTTCTTGCAGGTTAGACTGCTTTGCCACAGTTAGTGGTGTTTGATGTTTAAACACTATGTGTTAAAAATATATGTGATCTTCTGTTAGGCCAAATACATGCACACAGACTAAATAAATAAGCATATACTTATTTATGGTAGAAGGCATTTGTAATGAACTGTAAAATTCACATAATGAATTTTCTGGTGGAACTACATGTTAGCCTGGTTTGCAAAGAGTTAAATATTTACTTAATCATTCTACACAAAGTATGGGCTTTTAGAAAGCAGTTTCCTTCAGCCATCTCTTAGTAGATACAGCGTATCTTTGAGGTCTTCTCCTTCAACTTGTACAAGAGGATCATTCTTAAATCTCTTCCAGTGCCTTAAACAGCTACCACACTATTATATGAACTCGCTTCTGCTGTATCTTGCCACTGACTACCAGCAGATAGCATAGACTTCCACAGAAGCAACCCAAAAATTAATTTCAAAAGTTTTATTAACACCAATAGCACAAAAACCCCCACATATATATATGTGGAAACCTGCATTTCCCGCACAATAATGATGTCATTTTGCAGCAACTGAAACCTATTCAAGAGGAATAGAAATTCTGTCTCCAATAACTCACCGAGTCAATTACACAGGAAAGTACTGTAATGGGCTGTCCCCCGTCAAACAGCTCACGTACACGACTTCCTTCTCAATTACCAACTTGTCTGCATTGCCATCTGTAAAAACGAACGCATACCTTGTGCTGCCAGTTTCTGCTCTTGCACTTCCATTAGTGGAACTGGCTGCAGCTGCTCAAGAAGAAAGCCCTGATTGTCTTTGTTTCCCCTCAATGTAGCACCATTTTTCTCCCTTCCTCCTATACATCGACTCAAGGTAATGCATTATCTCTGCTGAGGTGTGCTCACGAGTATTTAAACTACAATCTGCCTACATTTGTCTCCTGTTTTCTTTTCACAGTTTATCACCTAATGCAGTAAAAAGCCGCCAGCAGCATCTCTCAGCATCTTCACCAGAATTATGATGTTAGTATCGCAACAGGTTTTATCAGTCCTTTTTAGGAACTGCTTTAAAAATTGCTAAGTTTCTGCTAAACCTCTTCCCACTTTTCTAAATCAGCTTGACCACTCGGGCAATTTTAACAGAGTACTGGTACAAAGCAATCAAAAATAAGATTAATAAAAGAAGTCCATAAGTGGAATAATACTATTCCTGACAAAAATCGCTTAAGCAGATACGTAAGTGTGCGTAAGCAGGACAGAGGGAGCCTGGTTTGGGAACTGCGATCCTTGCTCCTAAATAACATAAACCTTTCTCCACCAGCACTTTGCTGAAACAGACTCACGCAGCAGCTCCGATAGCTGAACGGCTGCCTGAAAACTCAGCGCTCGTACACGCAGATCGCTGCTCCTTCCCGAACGCCATGTGCTTCCAAACAAGCTCAGCCATTGCTAGAAAGCAAACCTAAGTCATTATGAGTCTCTTGCATTTTTCCAAATTAGAAACACAATCTAAACAGCATAAAATGTGCAAAATTTGACTACTCTTCTTCTGATCAGTAACTGGATAAAAGTAGTATCCTCAGAGCTAAGCACAGTGAAGGAGACATCGAGAAAACTGGAAATGCTCCTGACTCTTTCATTTCTTGGCACAAGGCAAAAACATCAAAGCTCTGCTGTCTCAAACGGGGAATCTAAATCAATAGTTAGACTTTGCTATAAACAGACTTACTTTCTGAGATAAAAAGCCAGTTTTGAAGGCGCCTAAACATGGCATTAGGTGCTTAAGTTCAGGCATCAATACCGGAGGATTTATGTTCAAGAAGGCACCCCACGTATCCCTTCTTTCATTAAGTAATCTCACTCATCAAATGAACAGATAAAAATGGAGCAAAGATACATCCATATTTCCTTAAACACTCTTAACTTTGACATGGTAGAAGAACCAGAGTGCATTTGCAGATCTCAGCTAAGAGCCAATATGTAACTCTACATGTGATAGTAATTGAGGGTCCCAATCCCGCAAGTGCTCTGCTGTAAGCGTGAGCACAAAGCTGCTGGCGTTCTCAGATTCTGGCATCTGTTCCCACTTCCACAGAAATCAGATGGGCAAAATTAAGTTTTGAGGAAAAAAAAAAATCACAGACATTTAAAAAACATTCCCTGACCTTATTAAAGTCCACGTGATCTCTATTTATATAGAAAATGGCTCAGAAAGCCAGCAGCTGAGAGGAGGAACTCTCATTTGTAGATTTTGGCTGAGGGCTGCCAAAATCAGCAGGGGAAAGGCTCCTCGAGGGTAAAAATTTCAAAAGCCATTAAGTGTCTTAGAAGCCTCGGTCCCACCGCCTTTTGATCACCTACATCCTCCCAAATTTGCACCCCGAATCTGGAAACAACACTAGAAGAATAATTTCTAATTCAAAGTTACAAAATGAGGATCTAAAGTTTTCATAGAAGTCTTCAGGACTTGGAAAGGAAATGTCAATGAGGTGTCCACTTCTTGGTGAAAAGCAGTGAGGTAACATTTACCTGTTACTTGTGCTTTAAAAAATTCCCCTTAGGACCATTAATTTTAATTAAAGAAAAAATATAACAAGAACATGTTTCATATGAGCAGCTATAGCTTATATACTTGTTCAGGAACTGAAGTAACTATAATTTGAGTCTCACACAGTCCCTTTGAGAAAGCTGTTACTAGGGTGGGATCCAAATGGACTATGTTCACCTATTATTTTAAATACGCTTAGGACTGCACTCTCACTGCAGATCTTTTTACATGCTGTTGCTAGAATGGCTTCCATTCAGAAAAATCAACATTTGCCAACCCATACCACACAATTACCATAGTTATTTCCTATTGTGAGCTTAGGGAGAAACTGTGGTATCCCAGATACCACGGTGTGGTAAATATTGAAAAGCAGTGGCCTTTTTATATTGGACATTTTCATCTAATCCAGTCCATTCCAAACACTTCCAGATAACAAGACAATAAGGCAGAGTCTGTGTCTAAGTGGTTGGCTCTAACATAATCATCTTATTCTGTCCTCCAATCCCATTTTGGCAAAAATATTTGATGGCTTCCTTTCTGATAGCTTTAGGAAGTGAAAAAAGACTACAGCTGTGATCAACCTCAACAGCCATCTAGGGAGGTATCTTCTGAAAAAGGAAAGGGTAAGAAAGAAAAAAGAAAGCTCCACGTATTTGTATTATTTACAGCTAACCCAGCCTCCTGGGCCGCATTAGGCAAAATGTTGCCAGCAGGCGAAGGGGGGTGATCCTTCCCTCTGCTCAGCCCTGGTGAGGCCACATCTGCAATACTGCGTACAGGGCTGGGCTCCCCAGTACGAGAGAAACATGGATGTACTGGAAAGAGACCAGTGAAGAGTCACAAAGATGATTAAGGGACTCAGGTGTCTGTCATACAAGGAGAGGTGAAGAGAGCTAGAAGAAGTCCAGCCTCGAGAAGAGAAGGCTCATGGGGATCTTATCCCTGTGTACCTGATAGGGGAAGTAAAGAAGATGGAGCCAGGCTCCTCTCAGGGGTGCTCAGTGAGAAGACAAGCGGGAAAGGCACAAATTGAAATACAGAAAATTCCATGTGAACATAAAGGGTTGTTATGTGAGGGTGACTGAATACGGCAACAGGTTGCCCTGAGGCTGTGGAGACTGTCAGTCCTTGGAGATATTCAAAACCTGATAGGACAGCCCTGAGCACCCTGCTCTGGCTGACCTTACTCTGAACAGTGAGACTGGACTAGATGATCTCCTGAGCTGCCTTCCAGCCTCCATGATTCTGTGAAGCTTTCTTCAGTAAGAGCCTGGAGATTGCTTGTCATTCTCTTTTTCCCTATTAATTTCTAACCATTTTAGTCTTAATTCCTATTAATTTGCCTTGAAAAATAAAATATTTTAAATTTAATGTCTAAAAAAACATTAATTAAAATAGACCAACATCCAGACTGGATATTACAGATTGCAATCTGTAAAACCATAGAGCTACTAAAAATGGAGAAACCTACTTTTAAAATCCACTGTAAATAATTTCAGAATGTTTACAAGGAACTGAGTGAAGTATCTAATATAGATTTTACAAAAATTATTCTCTGCTTGTTCTTTCCTGTCAAGATTCTAATGCCTATTTGTAAATGAGACAATATAGCATGTTGTATAGCTTTCCTTAAAAATACCATTAAGATGAGAAGGAGAAGAGAACAACTGTTCTACATTTTGGAGACATTTCTCCTTAAATAGTGTTTATGTACTGCAAGCATCCCTTCCATAAACAAACCAGGTCTTTGGAACAAGTGAACACAATCTCTGAAGAATCTTTACCAGCTTCTATTTCTGGTACATGATGCACTGAGAATTTTAGGCCAACATGGGCATATGGTCTCCTAGTTTGATAGGAAACATTTCATGGAATCCAAGACAGAGCCACAGCATAATGACTGAAGACCTTAAAATCTGTGATATAACACAAGGGGGGGCGGGAGGCAAAAAAAGGAAAAGAAAAACAAGTGTTTCCTGATACAATACTAGAGGTAGTAAAAGCATGTAAAAGCACAAGAAAAAGGAAAGTCATGGTAACTGATGTGCACAAAGGAATCCTCTGAATCCCTTATTAATCAAGCTTAACCTCATTAAATAAGCTGCCTTAACCTCTTTTCTTTTTTTTTTTTTTTTACTTTTTTGAGGATAATCACCCAGTAGGGAAATATTTTTTTAAAAAAAACAAACCCAAAAAAGCCAAATAACAAACAATATTTATCTTAATAACATTCATGCAGGATTTGTGGCTTTTCTGACTTTGCAGCCCTAGAATCTGGTGTGCCCTCTGTACTTTTTCTACTCATCCACATCTGCACAGAGAGAATACTGTAACTGCACAGCAGTGCTTCCAGCGTCCCTAGTCTAATTTTTCTCTTACCTTTAACAAAGTGGTTGTTAAATTGCTTAAGACACCAGCTTCAAAATCTGCATTGTCAGAATCACTGCCACACATTGCATTTCACCAAAGGAATTGTTTCTAATGCAAGTGGCAGTGTAAGCTTACTGCTGGGGGCAGTCCTTCTCTTAAATGGCACAAGCCTGACGAGCCGTGTGAGAGAAATGCATAACTTAGCAGGGTTTTCCATCATGAGATCTGCACTGCGAGGAAGAAATGTACCCACCCTGCTACATACTCAGGCTTTAGTTCAGAACGCTGTGAAGGACTGGAAAACAGCATTCAAGCAATCAAGCACCAGGCTGGAAGGAGAGGCACAGCGAAAACCCTCCTGCTAACCCAAGTTAACTTATTTTTCAAGTCCTTCGGAGGCTTCTTAAATGAAGCTGACTGCGCAGGAATGCCTTGTAAAACAAGCCCTCCACTTCCTTTCTAAAGTAGTGTCAGCGAAACAGCTCCACAGTCTCGCTCATAGGCAGCTGTGTCTGAATCCATCTTGTAACTGGAGAGGCAAGGACCATTGGGTTGCCTGAAAGTGTTCATGCGTTTGTGCAGACCTCAGGCATGGGCTCAAAGAGGAACTGCTTGGTCCTGTTCTACTGATCAATACATCATACTTTGCTATTTGGGGAAAAAAAAAAAAGAAGTCAGGAAACTCTTTTACCTTCCACCTGCTAGTATCACAATTTGATTTTGAAATGAGCCTCCAGAAGGCCCATGTACACAACCCTGAAGTGAAAAGAAACCGTTAAATTTAGACATTCTGTACAAAATCATAGCTGTTCTTTAGGAGAGAGAAGGAAAAAGACATACACCAGAAAGGAGCACATTTGTAATGACATGCCTTTCTCTAGCAGAGAAAAATAATCTTCCATTTCGTCAGCATCTTTGCCAAAAGCCCTCAGGAACTGAAATGAGAAGGGCCTTTATTTCCTACATATATTTTATAGGAAACATTTTTTGGTTCTGTGTCATGGACTAGGATTTCACACCTTAGTGGCTAGTCGTATGGAAATGGACATGGCTGTGGAAACTTCATGGCTGTGAAACCCTGATAGTAAAATCAGCAGGAAGATGAGGAAGGTGTGGAGAACACTGAATGATTCATGCGGTAACAACCTCTGGACCCTTTGAGGAGATTTTGGGATGGCTGCCAATGCTACCTGTCTATGACCAGCATCCTGGACCCTCTAAAGCAGGCTTTAAATCTGGGTATGATACAGAGGGTGCATTGCTCTTTTGAATAATGCCCAAATATGTAAGTGGATGTGACACGTATGGATTTTTATAAGGAAAGACCTTTCCAAAATCAGGTTGCAATTACCAATGAGTTATACCTCCCAGAAATAATTCCTAAAATATAAATACCAGGCCCTGTTTCCTTTATTAATAGCAGTCTGAGTTAATGAGGGAACAACTTCCAGAAGTTCCTGTAAAGCAGTGCAAAGCTAAGCATCTTAGCTATGACATTCAACAAATCGATGTTTTGCAACTAACTCTTCCTTTGCCAAATCAAAGTAAAAATCCTTTCTTATTTCATACCCAAAATAAGTCAACCTATTGCTTAAAGCACGAGGAGAGCAGAGGATGGCAGAAAACCTACAGAGCCAGCACTGGCTTGATGTCAATCTGTTTTAGACATAGAAGAAGGAATAAAAAGGAATAAAAAAAACCCAGCTGCACTGAGCTTGGCTTTCGATATGGTAAGGGTAATTCTTGCCTCATTTTACTATGGCCTTGCCACCTACTTTTGGAGCCCTGGCATATGTGTGGCACTACCAGGGTAGACGTGGTAGACTTATCTTCAAGATGGCCTATATAATTTTGCATTTCAGGAACGACAGCCCTAGCACTGCAGGACATACTGCATGCACAGCCAGGGCTGGGATTTCTACTACATTTCAGTGATTAATGGCCTCGTAATGGAATACAAGTTTCCTACAGAATGTTGCAATCTCCCTACAAATTTGGCCTTGTCTGCTATTTACTGGCAAGTTGTAGGAGCAGTGAAAGACTGGTATTGCTCAGAGCACTGGGTGCAGTCCCAGGTACGCAGGCGAGGACGCGGGAAGCAGCTGGGCATCGCTGAGCGCAGCCAGGCTGGGCTGTAACAGTCGGCAGCACTCACGAGAGGGTACTGCGAGGGCACCTCAAGGGTGCTGCTCCCTTGGCAGGGGGCAAAGGAAAACATCGGGAGACTCCCCCATGGGCAACATCACAACTGGAACGATCTATTTTAAAGCCAGATCTGCCTTAAAAATGCTCGATCTCAGTCCTTATTTTGAAGCGCTCCTGCGGGAAGTATTTGCACACACACACACACACATGCCACCAATAAGCCAATCAACTCACGCCTTTATGGTTCATTTTTAAATCCAGTGCAGCCTGTGGATCATGAGTCACACAGTCCCTTCTTACGCAAAAGGCCAAACAGCTACAGAGAGAAGCCCAAGAATGAAATTCCTATGGTTTTAACAACGGTTAATCATAGAAGGCAAGATGGGGATCCCCTTGTTTATGCACAGCGTCATATAAGATTACAGGGCTACTTAAGAAGTAAGGTAGCACAAAAAAAAAAAGCAAGAATCTCAGCATCTGACTTCAGAAGACCTCATTACGTTCATTAGTGAAGCAATAGAAAACATTAGCAATATCCTTGTGAAAGAATCTTAACCACTACTTCTGAGTTTATCCATTAAACACTGTTATTCCGTATAGAGTAAGTAACTGCCAGGAAATCTACTGCACATATTTCAATATTCCGGTATTTTTAAAACACACAACCCTTTTCATGCATGAATATCCCTTAACGTGTCTGCCGGAGTTTCTGTGCTTTGCACGGACTAGCAAGAAGGGATGTTGGATGATGCTTGCGTTATGCTCCTAAGTTCTACCAGATTTCAGTAATAATTCTGATCAACCAGTGCATTCCAGACTTTATTGCCCATCTTTCTTTTTCCATTTCTTCCACCAACCAACCAGTTAATAAGAAAATAGGAAGAAAACGTGTGTGGAATGGATAGCACAGCATTCCAATGAGACACAGAAGCGGACAAATAGAATAGTTGAGAATATCAAGCAAAAATGTTAACATTAACTAGGTTTACTTTTCACTCTATTTAAATACAAAAAGTAAGAAGTTTCTGTATTTTAGTCTCAGTCAATTTTGGGCCACACTGAATGTTAAATAAACTATTATTTAATCAAATACAGGCATATTAGTCTCACTCCTGCTGACAACTTCAATTAGAATATTTTTGCTTCATACAAAAAAAAAAGAAAAAAGAAAAAGCTCACGATCTTTAAACTACTATGGCTTCTGCACAACATCTGGTTACAATTTTTATATATTCAATCATCAAACTTCTATCTCCACAAAACAGTTTACCCAAGATTTGTTTTAATTATCCTGCATTGCAAGCTTCATATGGCTTTGAAAAGGGGGTGAAAGGATTGCTCACGATGCAGACAGATGCAAACTGAAAAAGACTGTACATTGAAAGATGCTTTTGAAACAATTTTAAAAAATGAAAAAATCCTTTCTATCATTGCCAGGAAACAAGTGCTACTTTAACTATTTCATTACACACTACCTCTTGGCTTCTTCAATAGCAATTTTAATGGTTTTTTGGTTGGATTCTAGGATTAAGGCAATATTTATTAGCACTTTCATTGGAGCCATACAAGTTGCAAATACATATTTTCTCTGATTCTCGCCAATGCCACAGTGGGAACACTGTATTTCTAAAAGTGCTAGTTTAAAACAGAAAACATAGCAAAGAAAGCATCTGAATGTGATAAAGTAGAAATAAAAATGAATTTTATAGCAGCACAGAAAAGCCCTGCTCATACAAAAAAAAATAATAAAAAAAAAAGTTGTACTGAATTTTAAGCATGGGAGAGATCTAATTTATTTTCATAAGCCTATTCACCTGTGTAAAGTTAAGCACATCCATAAGCTTTTGCAAGATTGGACCTAAGACAAAAATTAAGAAAATGCCTGGGGTTCTGGTTTTATTAAATGTTAGAGTCTCAGTCAGCCAAAGGGACATAACTGTATTTCTTTTAAACGAGTCTTGGGGTGTTATACCAAATCAGTGAGTCATCACTACAGATAGAAACTGTTTGTCTTGACGTGGTGGAATGGTTGTAAACTTTGGAGGACATGAAACTTCTTATTCATTTATTTGCATTACATATATGGATTAATGGGAAAGCACTATGGAAAGTTATTATTTATTTTATGAGGTAACTGCTTTGAAATCTAGTAAATGAAACTCCTTTTTCCTGTTTTTCAGTCAAAACCCATCATTCTGAGATAGGATATTCAAGAAAACTTCAGGTTTTTTGTCTGGAGCTTTCTTCTGATGCAAAGCATAGATTAGCTTAGACATGGAATGTGATCTTTAAGACTTTTTTTTTTCCTTTGAGGATGCTCCAAAGAAGCCAGTAGAGGACATAGCTGAAAAAACACAACTTATAACCATGATTGACTTATAAACAGTTGAAGGTCACTGTCTTCAATTCCCAGATAGAAACTCTCTTGAGCTTGGTACTGCAACAATATATGCAGCTTTCTAAAAATTCATTTTTAATGAAGAAATTTCATTTGTGTGAAGCAATTATTTTATTTTGTTTCTGTGAGACATTCTGGCATTAAACCTATGTCTCTGAATTGGTGACCACCAGCCACCAATGGGTCAACACATGCATGAAACAAAAACACCAACACTTTTCAGTCCATGACCAACCACACCAAAATGGTCTAGCCCCTGGAGCCTACTTAATTAGTCAGGAGGACCTCTGAGCAGGCTGCCTCACTAAACTCTGGGCACTGCCTCCACTGGGACTGCAAGAACTGCTGAAACAGTTTCCCTCCATTACAGTAATATTTGGCATTTTGCTTGCAACCAGAAACAGGAAAATACGGAAGAATGAAGTACTCTAACAACACAGAAACTGCTGATCAAAAGTCACTGGTTTTCATAAAGCTTTGGTTGACACTGAGGATGATGATGGAGATGAAGCCTTACTTTATCTGAACCAGTCTTTCATCCTCAGGTTCAAACTCTTGCTTGCGGTTACACCAAAGACGTGACTGTTTCCCCCCAGGATACAGTTCCCATCTCAGCGTATCAGCAAAAAGACTTGCTGGGTTTGTGCTGATTTAAGTGAGGAAACATCAATTTTCACTGTCCTCACTGATAGTGCCTGCAAACAAAGGCCTTCAGTATTCACTGCCATCTTTTATTTCAGGTATGAAGAGCGTGAGTGACTGAGACTCAGAACAAAAGGAAGGTGAAGCCTTCTTTGCATGCCCACCCCCCGTACATAATCCCCATTAACAATCCCAAGGTACATTTGTAGTGTGGTGGGAATTCAGACACGCGATTTTGATTAATGTTAATGCAAGTCGTGTGGCCAAATCCCTGTACACTACTTGGAGAGTTTATTCTAAAATTGAAATATAATTAAGGTTGCAACACAAACCAAATAAGGCAAGGAAATGACACTTCATTAGTAACCTATTTGTTATGAGTACCATAGGTAACCTCTTGCAACAACCTGGTGCTATAATAAAAATGTTTTAAGTGTTTATATACCACCATTGTCAACTGGCTAGGAAACTATGGTAAAGACATCCAGACACACACACACAAAAAAGGTTAGCTTTTGCAGCTAGATAAATCACTTCTTCAGGTTATTTAATTGTGGTATTGGATCAGAAGATTTTGAGTCCTCTTCCCACTGACACTTGGAGACTAATACATTTGTTCTCTTTGTAAATTTATACTAATGAGCAGTCGTGCATAATACAGCAGACTGTAAACAGAGGAGAGAGGAGCTGAAGGAAATAGGAATGCATATGAGGAGCTTCTGTTTAGTTAAGCTGATAGTGAATAGATAAATGATCTAAAGATTGTTTTCAGTTGTTCCTCTTGCACAAAGCTATATTCCAGACCTTTGTAATTGTGACTACTGAAAGTGAAGTCTATAGTGAGAAAGAGTATCATGCATAGGAAGAGGTCCTGTGTCCCTGGACCTTGCTTTTGCTCATGACTGAAAGTGGCATTTCTGTGGTCATTGCCTTATTCTCATTCTGCACTAAACTGCCAAGCCAGTTTTGGTTTTGGGTTTTTTTCATTATTATTATTACTGTGGACTGTGGGCTAAGGTTTTTCATCTCTTCTCCATCATGCAAAAGCCCATGGAAAGAGGAGTTTCCTAAACTCTCTCATGGAGGCAACGGTAGTCTTTTTACTGAAGATCAGTGGAAGCTACTTGAGAAGCTAATGGCTGTTGACTATAATCTGATATAAATTTTTTTTCCCATCTTTGTAGTGTTGCAAGAAGAGAGTGCTTTTGTGTGTGTACATGTGTGTGTGAAGGACACAAGGGAAAGACTAACAGGGTACTGATAGCAGCGAGGGAGCTGTGCTTTACAGAACACAGAGATCTTACAGTAGCTAGTGTAAAAGGGCCTATATGAGATCGAGCAACTTTCCATACCATCACTAAAAGCAGATGAGATTAAAGGCACAAAATACAATTAAGTCCTTCATATAAGATTTAGGATTATTATTATAGACCTTGGGTATTTTGTGCTGGCATTCTGGACACGTGTAATGTTGTTGCTACCAATAAATTCAAAGCTCTGAACGTATGTACTGCAAAACAAAATCTGAGAAAAAGAACTGGAGCTTAATGGAAAAATATCTGGGCAATAAGTATTGACCATTATCAAACATCTCTTTACTATAGTTGTTGCCGTATTTCTAGAAAGTACAGAAGTGAAGATTGCACACTACTGAGATAAATTAGACTTGCAGTATGGAATCTGACTTTATAAGGACATTTGGTAGGCTAATACGAAATGCACGAGTTCACTAAAACAACAATTAGGAAGTAGATTTTTTTCTTTAAAAAAAAAGTCATTGAGCATGTCTTATATTGATAGGTTTTTCTTCAACGTTATATTCTCTTTAAAAGTGGATTAGAGGTATCCTGTCTTTTGACTTAGTGCAATAAGTAGGAGTGTGCAGATAGCTCAGAGGATGTCATTTTTTCCCTCTAACATAAAAAGACGTGTGAAGTTACTATGGCTCTTCAAAACGGCCTAGTAATTGAGCCTGGTTATGGTCTCATTAATGTAGAAGTCTCATTTGTCACCTTCCTTCTTTGTGGATTATGTGCATTGATTCATCAAGACTTGTGACACCTGGTTTTCATTTGCTCTGTTCAGTGCTTCTTTTCTAATCAGTTTGTACTGCGTTGGTGTAAGAAACACTCTGAAAGTAAATCGCACTAGCCTCCTGAAAACAGAAATGAGAAAATTTCAGCTTTTTTGTTAATTTACAATTAAATGCCTTTTCATTCTCTTTTCATGCTCTTTGCATGCTTTTCTTTCAAGCACGTTTAATAACATACTTGCTGCAGCTACTCATAACATAAAAGAAGCAAACAAAACAATGTACACTTAACAGGGGAGATGTAGGTGTCTAGTAAGTTCATTATTACAATAAGTAATTGATTTTAGTTCATGTAAATGTAAGTGACAAGAATAATACAGGCAAGGTTTTTTCTTGCCGAACTACAATATCTTTTTAAGTTGTACAGTTTAATAATGTGATGTTCTCATATAAATTTCCCTCTGCCTTCCTTCTTTACTTTGCTTTTCTAAAATATGTATCACTTCAAATATTTCCATTCTACGTGTCACTGGGAAATGCCAAAAATAGAGAAAGAGAGATCTGATAAAGATAAAGCATGACAAAAGTTTCACGGATAATTGCCTTCACATATCCAGTTCAGCTCTCATCTCTCCTAATTAGCCTCATTACCATACCTTAAGACAGACCAGCAGTCACTCAAACTCCCTGTTTTTTCTGTCAAAACTATTGCTGACAGGCAAATGGACAACACATGCACTGAGTGAGTCTATTCTAGACTATTCTTTTACAAGACTAGCCTCCAGCAGAAAACACAAAACAATAGGTCTTCTATAAATGTATAATGAAAGTATACATACAGTGTGTGAATACTCAATAAATTATTGTTCCATTCATTGCTCCGCCATCACTTAAAATGAGGACAATAAAAAAAAAGAAAAAAAATCATTCTCATACACTATCATTCTCCAGAATATCAAAGAGATCAAAACCAATGCAGTATTTCACTATGACTGATACAGACTTGTAGAACTGCCTTGCCACAGTCGCTGAAAAAAAAAATAAATCGCTTGAGGACTGTAAAGTTTGAATATGTCAGTGCAGTGCTGCTTTCAGCATACCCACGCTATCTCAGGAAGCTTTTTGTTTTTACAAACCATGTTCAAATGAAAAAGCTTCATCCCGTTGCTCATATTCATTTAAAATTAGCTCGTAAAAAGTATCCACAGAATAGTTCACTGGGGCACTAGAAATATTTTAATATTAAACTCCACTGGTTATCAAAACATTAAACTGTATAATGGGAAGCCATTGAAACCCCTCACAATGTCCATTTCTTTTTCATTGTTGTTTTAGTCACACATTACATTATGTATATAGTTCAGATACACGGTACTTAGTTTTGATTTTCTCTATTTCTCTATAAATTTCATTCTGTCTAACATCTAGCAATTTGGATATGTTTTTCTATTATAGCCTCCTGTTAAAAGGTACAGTTTTTTAGTGATTCATCATCTTTTCATGTTCACAGAACCACTAATAAAATAAAAATGTTGTTTCATAATTTTCATAACAGAAATTTAACACTCACAATGTCATTATTTAAGAACTGGACATTACACAGTTACTGGTCTCTTTCCTCCCCAGCTCCTTAGAAACAATCTTTCTTGTGATTTTATTTTTCTTTTGTACAGCGTAAGTTGTGATACAATCTCTATAGCAAAAAAAAAAAAAAAAAAAAAAAAAACATCAAACAAATCCCCAGTAATTGTGCTAATACATAACTGTCAGTTACAAGGCATCTTTACCAGAAGGCAGGTTACAAAGCGTTCACATTCAGGTTGA
>NW_015094509.1:16455823-16472916 GCF_001431845.1 Calidris pugnax
TATAATGCTGCTAAAATACTGTTCTCAATTACTTTTACTTTCATGGCAGATCTATTAATACAATTTTCTTAAAAAAACATGATAAACTGATTATCCCTACTGCTATACATAAATAATCAGAGTATATTTGCACGCACCTAAATTGTCTCTGTTTTAATCTTCAAATTGGGTAGTACCAAGAATATTGAATATTGTTTGGGTATGAATTTTCACATCTTTTAAATGTTTATTTTCAATCTGAAAACTTTTAATTTTTTAATAATGTAATTGTCCTGTGGGAATACGTCTCTTACTTATCTGAAGGATGCTGAAATCTCATCACATTTTTTTCTTCTTGTCTGGCATCCATCAATTTAAGCTGCCAGTTATTCACTAAGTCCAATTACATTTTTCTATAGCCCCTTCTCAGACTGTGAGCACAACTCTGGTAGCTGCGATCATTTAGTAATTCATCTTTTCCAGGTTATTGTGTTAGTGCTGCCAGTTGTCACGATTACTGCTAGGTTCATTTGAGGATTTAATGAGTGAATTTTTGGACATTGAGGAATGCACTGAGCCTACAGACCACTGCTTTTTATCAACTACTTATTACTTTACAGCATAAATGCTTATTTAAGTATTTTTCAGGTAAGCTAGTAGATTTCAAATGCCATATCAGCTGAATTTTGGATGTGTTTTGAACATTGCAGATGTACACTAACAATTTGAACATCATTGACTTACTCGTGTTTCTACAAATAAGCAGAAAGAAAGTACCGAAAATCTCTGGAAATTACATTATAATGTCATTAAATACACTTATGTTGTTGAAAGATAAAACAAGATGAACCCACAACTAAAACTGGCTCTGAAAATGGGCTGTTACATGGGCAGGATGGTGCCGCCTTTGGGGTTTTTCTTTCCTTTTTTTCCCCAATAAAATTTCCCCACTGGCAAGAGCTATGTGCCAGCGCTCTTAGGACTCATAGCCTTTTACGATGTCATTCCAGTAGATGCTGCAGAAATGATGTACGGACTAGATTAAATGGCCTACTTTCCAAAACTATGAAATCCTGAACTAAGAAAAGCTGCAGGAGACAGACTGAATGCTTGAATAAAGTACCAAAAGGTCCTACAAGAGATTGAAAGTCACATGTAACTGATAGTTGGATGTTCTCAAATAACACACTGATGACTATAAGACAATTGACTAGAGGAGACCAGGAAAAGCAGAGTGAACTCCTCATTTGGAAAGAAAGTTTATCCTTCTATTTTCAGTATCTATGATTACAAAGTCGGTGAATTTATAGCAGTCCGTCAGAGATTAATAATTCTGAACAATATCATTTTGCCATTTATTTTGCCTGTCACTTTGAGAGAAAGTTGTTACAGGGTTGCAGCCAACTCAGATGTTTATTTCTTTCCTTTGAGAGGTATGGAGAAAAAACATGAAGAACAAGACAGTGAAGAGAAAAAGAGAAACATGTTGGCATCCTCACTGACTTCCTGGTAAGATTGATTCAGCAGCAGCCAACAGCAACATCATTCCCCCAGGGCTACAGGAGTGCCCTGCCCCTCTTTGCTTTGCATCATGTAGGTGCCCAAACGTTGCACCAAAGAAGGTCATATGAACAACTACCCACCGTCAATTTACACAGCTGGAACATAAATGCCAACACCTGCTCTTTTAATCTGGCAGCCAGAAAAATTTCCTAGTTAAACCCATGCTCACCATTCTTTACAGAGCCCCCTATCAACTCCCTATCTTTTTTGTTATCACTGATGCCTACAGTTCTGTAATTCGTTTTACAACAGCTAAGCAGTTGTGTATTGAAGAAGGCACATTATGGAAACAGTTGAATTATAAAAACCCTTTCCACTTCATATATTATCATGTAGGTAAAACAAGTAGCACAGGAGTGCTGGGATGGCCCAGTTTGTTGGGATCGCCATCTTCCATGGTCAGCATCTATTTGGGGTCCACAGGTAGCTTAGGACTGTTTTTCAGGCACAGACAATGGTATTTCTGACCAGTAGTGGTAGTCATAAATTGAAACATATGTAATAAACATCCTATTGGAACAGGTAAGTCAGATTTATGTTATTCCCAGGCTTAGGTAATGAGGACAGCCACTTCATTTCAATGGAGCAAATCAGAGCAACATTTGGTGTTCACTATCTATGTGTAAAGAAATGGTAAGTTTTCCCAGCAAAAAAGATGAAAATCTCCATCTGAAACTGGTATGAAAATGCATTCAGCTAACTTTTCCAACAACACAGGGATGGTTAAACCATCCAAGGAACGTGGAAAATTATTATCTGACTTCAGCCTCAACCTTTCAGCACAAACTCAAAGGAAAATCAAGACAGGCACCAAGAAACAATTGCTTTCATCACCTGAATCCCATTCTTTTTGATCCATATGCTCTGTGGTTTTCATTGCCTGAAAACACCCGTTATGAAAGATCTACAAGGAGACAGAGACAACTGCAATGTTATTGTTCTTCTAAAAGTTAGCCTTAGAACAAGAAGGAAAAAAATAGTGCCAGAGACAAAGAGAAATTATATCACTTATTTCTTTGCATGTCTAAGGCCCAGAAAATAATTGTATAAGATTTTCTAATTAAAGAAGGTAAGCCATTAAAAATAAAATAGATAAGTAAACCAGTAAGAAATAAAAGTTGGATAGTGGAATCTGAATATATAAGGTGACAGAAGTAATTACATTACTCTATATAGC
This sequence comes from Calidris pugnax, assembly GCF_001431845.1. NCBI lineage: Eukaryota > Metazoa > Chordata > Aves > Charadriiformes > Scolopacidae > Calidris > Calidris pugnax. Next base: position 16,458,543 of record NW_015094509.1, read on the forward strand.
TTATATAGAACAAATATCTAAATAGTTCTCAAATGCAAAAAACCATTGTACACATTAATGTAATTGCAACAGATTAGATTGATATGCTTCTTAATTGTTTTGTACTTTACAGTCTATTCAGGTTGTATCAAGAGAGAAGACATTTTGAAAACAAAAACTGAGTGACAAACACTTCAGACACGTTGCTGTTTTCAGGTGTTTCCTCCCTTGTTTTTGCTCCCTTTTTTTTAAAACATGGTCAATTAAAAATGAATGTAACCAAATCCATTCTGCAATTCCGAGTCTTTTTAAAACTGCCATTTCAATGTGAAAGAATAAATGCTGTTGCCATTACATCAATGCCTCTGCACAAAATTTTCCCACCATTATCTTGAAAGCTTTAAATGACTATCTTTGGGAAAAAAGAGGAGAGGTATTTTTAAATGCAGCAAATGGATGGGGGTTTTAAACACTAATATAAAAGCTGCATGTAATAAATATTGTGGGCTAAAATGAGCATGCAGAGCTTCCCACTGTATCTACACATGACGAACTATATCTGCTTATTGTACTCCTTTGAGTTTAGGAACCTCCGAAGAACCGGATAAGATAGGAGAGAAGGCCATTCCCCTACCCTTTGGCATTCTCTATCTATACAAAGGGCAGAGCAGCCAAGCTCTGCTACATATTACTCTGAAAATATCCCACAAACAGTACATAAAAGAACCATATTTTGGTCAAATCTATTCTAGATACATACATGCAAGTACAGAATTAGACCAGTGGAAATTAACTAAAGAGTTACAGATGGCCCTGTATATAAAGCAGTACAATATAAGAGAGACCATCTGGAAATATGTTTTGTCCTTAACCAATTTAAAAAAAAAAAAAACAAACCACTCCTTTCTACTTTCCTTTTCTAGTTGCAATTTTTCACTCTGCAATGAAAATGTACTTGTTTTGGTTTCCAAAAAAAGTGAGGACTTGAGCTATACACCTGCCAAGTCAGGAATCCGAAGTAAAGGTGCAGGCTAAATACTGAGGAAGTCAGTGCTTTAAGCATCCAAATTACTTGGTGATACTTGGGATGTGTTTAAGGGGTACAGCTACAGACCGAAACCTTATTGATTTCGCATTACAGAAACAAGATAAACATTTAGCAAAGAACTTGCTTAGGAAACAAGCAGATATTCTTTGAGTGAGATGTATTCAATTACTCTTGCTGTCTTCGATGGGAACAACATTTTAATGTGAACATTAACCCAGCTTGTAAAAATCGTGTTGGCATCCACCCCGTTTTGCTACAATCATACGGCATTTTTGGTACCAGACTCAGGAGAGAAACTGTGGGATCAAACATAAATAGTGGAACACTTTTGTACTGGCACACTCATAGCAAAGTGGAGGTGCCTGCTGAGGCATAGTGGGGTAAAAGTTAGACAATGGCTAATGGCTTCCTCCTGAGGAAGAGGGAAACTTCTGATTCCAAGACTGTCAGCCTTAAGGTGCACTTCTTCAAGTGCCACATTCGCCAAGTTCAGCCATTTCTCACATGGAAAAGGGTCTTCAGGTGTATGATATTTTCAACTAACAGTAAAAGCTATTTAATTAGCTTTCACTTTCAGAGGAATGCTTTGCGATGAAACCTTATAGCCTATTTTTCCTATCCTGAAGTATGTGAATAAGTCCCTTTAGTATAAATGTCCCATTAGCAACACTGTATGTGGTATGTTTTAGATTATATTTCCAGGCTAATATGTTATGGCCCTGGACAAATAAAACCAAAATAAATTATATCCATCTTTCTATAAATTCCATTATAGCTTAATTGTACGATTTTTTTCTTTCTTTATTTTTTTTTTTAATAACCAAATTGCTTGCATGTGCTCCTTCCCTTCTGCTCTTCCTCTTTCTCCTCTCTCTGAGCTGAGGGACTCTGGCAATTTGTCATTTTGATACATGAAAAGGGGATCAACTCGGTGAGCTGCCTATTCTTTGTGAGTTACTTAATGTACGTGCAGCACAAAATTAACAGCATTACATGTGCAACACCAAAATTATGTACAGCATTTTTCTTACATCCTTCTGCATTATGCTTATGTTCATATTTATCCATCACACATAACATGGAGCAAGGCTACAGTGCGTTTTTCTGTATTTACAAATCAGGGGGTTTTCCTCACATGGGACAAAGAGGGTAGCGTTAACAGCATTATTTGTTGTTTTTTGTGAGACACAGGCACTGCTAGTATATCAGGTCAAGTGCTCTGTAACCTGCTTATCAGCAGTTACCACTAGATACAGTTTAAGAGAACAATTCAAAAATGGTTTTGATTGATTGCAACAAACTGGCAGTGTAATTGCACTCAAGCCATTAGGAATCCAATTGAACCCTGATCGAGTACTTCATTACTCCTGCTCTTTTCACAAGGGCACACCATCCCAAGTAATATTTTATATGTTATAAAAGGTTAGGTTTGAAAAATTAGCATTACAAATGTCACATTTACTTCCAGCTGGAAATGTGCAACAATGTGTGACAATACTGAATAAAATGTTGAAACATGTTTTCCTTTTGTTTTACTTTACTCATTTTTGTAATACAACACTGGTTACTGGAAAATGCCTTACAGCTTTATTCAAAACACATGTTCAAAGATCTGAATGAAAAAAGCTTTGACTCTCTCTGGAACATCTAACCGATATATCATTTGTGTGCTTCAAACTTTTTTCTTACTGTCAGGAACACTTTTATGTCTTTAAGATTTATTTAAACTAGTTTATTATATAATGAAGCTTGTCAGATCATAAGAACAAAGTCAAACAATATGCTCTATATCAAAGTATAACATTTAACATATAGATTTAAGTATACATATCAAGTACAATGCAATCAAGCAGGATTTAATCTGAAAATGCAAATGGTTCAGATTATTAAAGCCACATCTGTCCTTTGAAGCATAATTTAGGCTGTTTATCAAAAAGCTATGTGTAATTATATTATTCCCTCCCACCAAACATATTTTAGCCACGGATTTCTTAGTTTGAAAACCTTTAGGTTTAACCCCAGGGCCAAAATTTCACAGCATAAACCACTAACTAAAATATAAACACAAATATAAATTCGAAAATTTATATAATCACTTCTAGTCCACAATCTATTATGTTAGGACAGTCATTTTGATTACATTAATCTCATGGTGATAACAGACTTACATAAACTACTGAGCATTAAAACTTTAATATTTCTTTTTCTATATTTGTAAATCTTGTCATATCCTGCTACTGTGCAGAAGCCTGTCTGAGGCAACACAAAAGGTAGGACTCAGGTTGTTTTTGCTTTGAGCAACAGTGTCAATTTTTAACATGTACCCCTTGTTGCTTAAGTGAGGAGCACTCTTAAAATTTATAATATCTATTTAATAAAAAATATTTTTAAATGACCTGCCTCTTAGAGTGTCTCTGGTAAGCAGGTAGATGATGGACACTTCATTTTAAAATACCACTGTAAAGATTTGAATCATTTGCAAAATAAAATATGTCTTGTATTGATCAAGTTGAATTATTGACTCTTGCAAAGAAAGTGGTTGTCTCCACTGTAAATAGCACATACCTGCAGATTTAAACTCCAAATTATAAATAAAACCTGCCATGCAAAGAATTCAATGATCCTGTCTTAAAAGCATAGGAAATCCTTATCAATGGGGATCTATACTGCTATGTTACTCTGTACAGATCTAGCAACTGTGCCTACAGAATAGGAATAGTTCTCATTACATGCAAAAGTACAAGTAAAACATTTGTGCTTTAAGACACATTAAAAATGCCTGCTTCTGCACAAAAGAAATTTTTATGAGTTCCCGGAAATCTGAGTGTTATATTTAGTTCTTGTGAGTCTAGTAAAAAGCAACATGCTACACGATTGACGCTCATTAAAACGGAGTTTCAAAAGTTAGAATATTGTAATGGCTATACAGATTAAAAATACCAACTTCTCTAGCATGCCTCATTTTGAAAGTCACGGGCCACACATAAAAATATTTGTTTACTCCGTATTTAAGAAATAATCACTCAGGAGTTCACCTGTCAGTACTTCTGAAAAGAGAGAGATTCTTCAGTGCTCATTGATTTTTTGGGATCTATCCTCACAATGACAATTTATACATCTATATCAAATATCCACAAGGCACCCAAATGAGTAACAAAATGAAAGGTGTTAATTATTTACTCTCTTTCCCTAGCCCCAGAAGAGAAAAGTGCTGTTCCCTGCAACAAAACACTGAGCTGAAACATTTAGGATTCAGGGGCCAGGATTCCCACTCAGAATGGAGTTCCTCATCTTTCTAGAAAGATTTTTTCTTTATTTTAGGGATAGAGAACAGTTTGGAAGAAGCAGCAAAGCAGCACTAAAAAAGCATTACTTCATGATATCCTAACTTGGTTGGCTGTTTTTAAATGTATATGTAGTCCCACTAAGCAAACAGAATAACTTTTAAAACAGGCACTAATAGTTATTATTTTTCACAATGCAGACTTTGTTTGATGGAATTTACACACCACGGGTGGCTTGTTAAATAAATAATAGAAAAACAAGCACAGTATTCTTACATATATTTATGTATTATACAGTGTCTACTTATAACACTATTTTGGGATGCTGAAAACAACCACCACGATTTTAGTTAGTTTTTTTTAAATATTCTAATACATTAAAAAAAATGCAACTGCCCAAAATTATCCCACCCAAAATAATACATGTTCCAGATGATAAGTAAAATAAAAGAGCACAACTAGTAGTATAGCTGTAGCCACCCACAGCCTTCAGGCCTACAGTCTTCATATGTGTTACTGAAAACTAGGCAAGGTTCACAGCAGGCTCAGAAGGTTAACAAATCAGGCTCCAGCGGGCCAAGAAAGATCACAGAGACAACATCTTTTTAACTGTTTGTATCGGTTACATGATAATAAACTGTTCCACATGGAGATAATAAATGTTACCCCAGTGGCAGATACACAGACAACCATATTTGCTAGAATAAACAATGTTAGGACAAAGGGAGTTTGAGTTTGGTGGAGGAGGACAGAAAGATTAATGTAATAATTCTACCTCAGGATTTCCTTGATTTTGTAGGCTTAGATCTCAATCTGAATGTCTTTTAACACTTCTTTATGCATAAGATTCTTGCTTTTTCATTCTAATCAAGTTTAAGTATGTGCATGTCGAAATCAGAAGCACTTACATTCCCTGCAACATTTCTCCAAACATAAAAATAAAGCATTTGGTCCAGATTCAAAGAAGGTTTTAGGCATTTAAAATGGGATTTAGTTTGTCCTGAGATGCCTGAATCCAAAATTGTGAGCTAAATTAGCCCTGCTTAGCAGACATTAACCCTGAAAACAGCTTTGGTTTTCAACTGAAAGCTCCTCAGCCACATGAAGTTCTCCACTTTGTCACTAGCAGAGCTTCCTGTGCCTCAAGAGCTCCCTGTCTGTCTCTTACATAAGCTCAGCAGGAATCTGGAAAACAGGCAAAACACACTGAAATGTCTTTTAAGAAAATAATCATAGCATTGAGTGCAGAAAAAATTCAGAGCAGCTGGGGACACATCCACTTGGAGACAAGTGTGGTAGCACTTTGCTCTAGCTTAGCTGTTACACCACCTGCACAAAAACAGAAGATGTGGATTCTAGATCTTCACCCAGAGTCAAACATTCTGGAAGTAAAGGCTATTTTTCAGTAATGAATTAAAAAATCAAGGGACAGAAGAAGCAAGAAGGAGCCTGACTCGAGCCCAGTGTCTAGTTCAAGAGTGCTACCTTTTTGGTTTTGCTCCAGGGGCTACTTCTGTCTAACAGCAATTGTAACCAGCCATGTTAAGCAGAAATTCTCATCTTAGTTTCCCAAATGCATGGTTGCACTCTTTTTCTGCCATAGACATTAAAGAAATTGTTATAAAAATTGGTCTCTAAACTACAGTTCTTGGATCACCCTAATAATCCCTCTCCCTTTCAATAACCTCCCTTTGAGCAGAGTCTTCTGCTGTCTCCTTTTGAGTCAGAAAATCTCATCTTTTAATTACTCATGGTAATTCCCAGAGAAAATCTACAACTTGCTTCAATGGTTCAAATGATTTCTTGCACCCCAAATCAAATGTAAGATCAATAATCGAAGACAAAATGCTTTTTATCTTGCCTGCAGGTAAATTATCATGCACACTTAGCAGTTCAGTGCGTGCTTTCTTCTGTTGACAAAGAGCCCATCTTCACCTCAAGAAGAGAGAAAGTTGTAGACGCACTGAATCTGGGCACAACCAGCACCCAGAAAACACCCCAAGTAACTACTGGACAAGGAGAGCCTTCCTTCTACCCGAATTCCCAGATCCTTCTTAGTCTTTTAAAGTCAAGAACTTCAATAACTTAAGTATACTGAGATGACACTCACATAAATGGCAGGCTGTACCACAAATGGGAACAAAGAATTAATGATGTAATTTGTCTAGTCTTCCATCAGTTATGGTCAGGCATAAATTGAGGACAGAAATGAGAAGCTGGTTTATAGCAAGCAGATTTCTGGAACGCTCTTTCCATGAGAATAGCAGGGCACGGGAAACAGTTCTACGTATTTTAAAATAGAACGTGATCTAATTATTAAAAGGACCATGTGACATCCTATGATTGCACAGAGTTGAAGCTAATGATGTAGTGGGTCTCTTCCAGATATGTGTTACTTCTGTTGTACATCCAGACAAACAACACGTACAGAAAAGTTTCTCTCCTCCAAAGAACATCTAGCTTGATTATAATTTTTGGATGGATCGTAGACCTTCTAGAAAATTGTCAGCGCTTAATTACTCGAAAAGGTACAGATAAATAAAAGTGGAACTACAGATGCAGTTATTCTATAATACTGTGCCAGGCTTCCTGGTAAAATATATGGCTTTGTTATACTGAAGGAGCCTATATAGGAAAACCATAGCCCTGTTAACATAAAAAATGAGCTGAAAAGCCAGACTGGACAAAAATCCAATTGTCAAGCTGTGGCTGTCTGCAGTGGCCCAAGTTTCTCACTTGCAGTTGCATAACAGGCTTTTTGGGTTGCAGTATTCTTGGCAGCCCGAGAAAGAACAGAGACTGTTCAAGTTACACAACTGCAACGTCATTAGTGGCTTCTGAAGACTGTGCCCAGAGCTGCCCGAGTAAGTTAGCATTACACTAAAACATAAGCTGCTAGTTACAATCTTCCCTGTTGCGTACACGTCAGAATGGGATGGCTGTTTCTCATCCAGCCCGTCCCGGTGAGCTGTGGGAGTGCTGCTTCGCCTGCCCCGGCATGGGGCCACCGGCCGCCCCACACTTTGGTTCACCGGCCCAGCCGATAGCACCTTTCAAGAGCTGAAAGCCTGAAAAAGCATCACTCGTACATTTTTATCTCTCGTTTTTAGCAAGGTCAAGGGCCTTCCTCAGAAACTAGTATATTCAAATGCCAGTTACACCAGAGCAAACCTGCAGCCTTTTCACCGAGCAACTTACTCTTTCATCTGTGCTGAGTTTTTCAGTCCCTCACTGACTTTTAAATAGGACTTCTGACTTTGTTACTGTCTTAATTTTCTCATTTGCTGCATTCTCTTTTGCTGTACTGATCAGCTTTACCAATCATACCCATTTACCTATGAAATCAGACTTAGTCACTCACCTTAAAGGATGCTAAAACCATTTATTCATTTATTAGAAGCACTATCAAGTAGCAATTTCCTGAGCAAGGAGATATTATTCTTTAAAGCACTCAGTAGTACTAACTGGTATGTAACACCATGAACTGATATTTCCAGTCTTGTTTCTCTGCTGTTACATCATCAACCATGTTAAATCTTTTTTTTTTTTTTTTAATATAGCACCACTCATTTCTCATACTGCAATAGGATGTGAGGAGGTGTAACAACACCTCATGGTCAGCTCAAGCTTGTATTTTTAAAATAATCAATTGCTATGTGAAGTACAATATTAACCTAAGCCCCCAGTTAGAACTCTGGTGGTTTTGGTACTGTCCAAAAACCATCACAGAACTAAATTAAATGTCTTCTTTGGTTGCCTCCATTTTTCCCCTTTCTTTTTTCTTTTTTAACTGCAGCAGCTCATCCCTAAGGAGAAATTACATAATATATGAGATCAAAATATCAAATGATTTTTTAATAATGCAAAATTTAAAAAGTCATCTTGACTTTTTTCAAAGAAAGTCATGTCATGCTTTTGCCCAGGCATGTACCCTTTAAACTATCTAAGGGTCTCAATAGCTTCAGGATAGGATTTTTTCTATTGACTTTAATCATGGTTGTACAGTATTAGAGAAAAATAGAAGGTGTCTAAGCTATGAAGAACACAAAGATGACAAGTGAAGTTAAACATGTAGCACTGGTACGAGCATCTGTGAGATGTCTCACATTCCTACTGCCAGAGCATGAGCTCCCTTTCTGACTTCTCTCTTTGCTGGATAAAGCTGTAATGTCTGAATTCATCCCCAGTTTGGGAGTAAAGGCTACCCTTTCCCACCTTCCTGAAAATCAGTAATTTAGAAATATTCTAAAACTATCAAGGAACGTTTTGATCAACTGGATGAGATTTTCCAAAAGAGAACTTTGAAGTGTCCAGTCTCATTGAATCATTTTCCAGGAGGAGGGATTGCCTCCTTGGGAAAGGCAGCCCCTTTTATAGCATCTCCGAGAACCAACCCAAACCTAACACACTTGAAACACAAAGATTTAATATTTACTTAATATATTTTTCAATATTTTTTTTCTTTTCTTTTCTCCTTCTGAATATTTGGTCAGAAACCCCACTGCAAATCAAATGCTTTCTATTGCTCCTCTTCTGTCACATCACTAAAAATCTACATTATAGAAAGAGAAGGCGTAAGGCATTTCACTTTGACATTTGTGGTTTCTGAAATCACTGACATAAGGGAAAACATTTTCACTTAAAGTAGTCAAAATGATAACTGACCTTTCACTTATGCTGACCAAATGTATTATGTGCCATTCAATCACTGGTATCTATCATTCTTAATTAGCATCTACACAATAAAATAGCTCTGTTCAGAAGTGTATTAATTACTGCTTTATGACTGTGCTTCCTATTATCTTGGCTGTACGGCAGCAACCATAAAAAGCCCAGACTTTTCCAGCACAAAGGGGCAGTATGTTTTATGTGTGATTCATGAAAGTTTCATTAATATTTAAGTTCATGTGGTTTAGAGGAGCAGAAGGGAATGAGCTGTTTGTTCTTACTTCACGCCCAGAGGATTTAGTTCAATTTTCAAGACAGTATGGATTGCACAGGGTGATAGGGCAGAAAATCTGCTTTGTATATATCCTTTCATTCATACTGCAAGCCACGAACCAAAATAATACCATGAAAAGTATGTGAATTCAAAATTCAGTGTTCTGATACAGGAATCTAATGGAGGAGAAATCAAAGAAAACATTCTTCCTTTGAACCATCAGCATTTGATAGAGAATAACCATGTACCACATTTTTTGTATTTAAATTAATTTTTTTTTCCTTTTTTAATGATATTACAGTTCAAAGGACAGAGTGATAATAAACCAGCATTTGGTATAATATCTCTTGTGACATGTCATTTGAGACTCTGTATCTCACACCGAAAGTTTAGAAATATAATCTATCTGAATGAACTGGCTGCAAGCTGAAACTAGAAATAAGGATTCATTTAGTCTTTTATTTCACAGACCTGTCTGGGGCAAAGTGCATGACGATCGCTTAAAGGAAAAACAAAAGCAGCCGAAAAACGAAATAATGAAAGAGAAAAAAAAACCCCGAACTTGCATAGCAGCAGATAGACATACAAATTTGTAAACAGAAAATATAAGTTTTTCCTGCACACGTTACTACTAATACTCACATAAAAATTTGTAACTTAAAACTACAAAAAAAAAAAAATCAGTGCATGGGGCTTGTCCATATTCAGACCTGCTCTGCAGCTCTGGCTGGCAGAGCAGATCCCCCTGTGCACTGGGCCTGGCTTCCCGGAGGGAAATCCCGTCGGCAGCAATAGGCAGGTTGTGCTCTGAGCGAGTGCAGAGCGGGCAGGAGAGATTCACATCCCCCAGATCAGAGGGGGCCACAGCTGTAAGTTTTCATTCAAGAGAGAAGAAATCAAGTACCTTTGCCAACTGTCTACTTCACGTGCTGCTTTCCTCCTACACACTCGTCATTATTATAGAAGATATCATGACATTATACAGAGAATATCAAAAGTGTAACCAAAAGTTTTGAATTGGCAAATGTTTAAGCTTGGCCTTATGATTATGCAGCAGGCATACCAAAGGGAGAATAAAGTTTCAGAATACGAAGGTGGTCACTTTGATCACAAAGTTGAGTCAATTGAAATAGAGTCAATTGAAATAAAGTCAATTGAAATAAATTGAAAATGGCCTTTTATGCCAGTCCTGGATTATTTTTAACATTAACTGACTAAAGAACCAATGAGAGCATCAACTTGTTAATATGCAGTCAGATAAGATTCATTGGCATTGTAGCCAAGAAAATTCAGGCTAGTATTATAAAACAGTAGGTTATACAAGGAATCAGAGGGCTCCCTCCTCCTAAGATGATAAATCACAGGAAAAAAACAACCAAAAGTCAGCTCCACCTGTCCTGCAGTTTGGAGGGAAAAGGGAAACTGAGCGCAATATGGATGCTGCTTCAGCAAGAATAAGATTTCATTGTTCATTTTCAGAAATGCCAAAGATCAATTGAATTTATGGTTGGAAAGGACATTTTGTAGAGCACAGGCTGTTAAACTTCAACTCATTGCTGCTGGATTGAACCTAACAATTTGTATTAGGCTACAGCTTTTTCTGTCGGGCAAAAAGTGTCCTGTAAGAAGACAGCCCATCCTGATTTGGATAAACCAAGAAACCCCACAGTCAATTTCTCCCAGCTGTTGTTTTCTAATCTGAATTTATAAGACTTCAGCTTCTATACACTAGTTTCCCCTGTGCTTTTTTTAGTCAGAAAAAGATGCTTTTTAGCACTTTGCATTTTCTCCTCAGGAACATCCTATATATGGAAATTAAATAATCTCTGAAGTTTTCTTTTTTCCTACAAGCTGGAAGGACTGAACTGTAAAATACTCCCCAAATGTAGGGTTGTATTGTACATATTCTTTGTTCAATTCCTATTTAATAAGCTTTTACTACGTCCTGAAGTCCAGGACTGAGTTCACTAATGCAGTAGTAATTTCGGAGTTTTTCTGGATGCCCAGTGAAAATGGTTAGTAGTACTGGACCTGTAATTAGTGTTTGTGTGTTTATCCTCTAAACATTTCTAATCAGCTGTGATTTCCCACTAATGACAATTTTTTGAGGTTTGTCAGTTAAGCTCTTCTTATTCCATTTAACTGTGTATGTTACTGGTATTTTATAAATACTAAATTTTAATGCAAATACGTGGTAAATCAGATACCCCTAGCAAACCTAAGCTTCTGTCTGTGCAAATTTTCCTAAGTCTGAAAAATACTTGTTATAAACATCTAATACACAATCTTAAACAATTTTCTTCTCTGATTTCTACACCTCTGTGAAAAATAAACTCAGGTAGGACCTAGCGTTGTTCTAGTGAGAGGTACATGGCTCAAGATGTTACCTTTGGATCAGTGTTCTCCTTAAACCGTGTGAGTAATGCTCAGTAAACTGGAAAGCCATTCAGGTTCACGAAAAATGTATAAAGACTATTACATCAATACTCATGATATAATAAAAGAAGATATTCTAAATATACCTGTTTTGCAATTATTTTACTCCTGGTGAGACACGGAGATGAAACTTGGTATTAAAATGACAACTAAGAGGAAAAACTTTTCTCATCATGTGTCAGGAGAATTTATATAATTTGTATTTGTTCTGCTACTTAAGAAAATAAATTAAGTTTTCTCTAACACCTATTCTCACACAGGGCTTCTCATTCTTCTAAGTTTTGAAACTTGATTCCTGTTTTGATTTTGATTTTTTTTTTAGAATTTGCTAATAGAAATTATTCTTCAAAAGAATTCACCTATCAAGTCTAAACAGTAACACACACTGCACTTTTCAGAAGTTATATACACAGACAAATAACATAAGAAAGAGACAGTATTAGCAGGAAATAAATCTGGAATCAGCTGTATGTTAAAATGTTGGAGAAATAATGAAATTACTAAAGATCTCTTGTGTACTGAGTGATTGACAAACTATAATCCGGGTACAGACAGATTGTCTGTTTGGCCATACGTGTGCATACCTGTTATGTTTTGCTAAACATTAAGAGCTACTTTCCACTTACCTGAAATACAAAATCCACCAAACAAAGCAGTAAATCCTTTATACACAGTAAAAGCTATTACTTACAAAAACTATTGTGTGATTTAGAAAAACCTGAATCTTTATTCTTCTTCATTTATTGTTCCAAACCTTCAATTAACATTACCTAAAAGCCAGATTCTGATCACATGACAACCAAAGGAGTAAATCTGAAACCAATAACCCTATCAATTCAAAATGGATGAATCAATATAACAGCTCAGCTCTTCTCAAACTAGAAGAAAACTATTGATATGAAAATAAAGTTACTCGTTGCATTTACAGGTGAAACACGGCTAAGATCAAAAAAGAGAGCTCATACAGGTTAAGTTCAAAATAATAGCTGGATGTCTTCATTAAACATTTGATCTCGCACAACAATATTTCCAAAATATCTGATGGCAGTATTCTGCTCAAAACAGAGTCAGCTTTCATTATTGCTATCACTATTACTATAACTACCGCTACTATTACTATTTTCTTTTCTAGATTTTTCTTCAGACAGATATAAATTTGTTGGTTCAATGCATAGGTTGTTGCTGCTCTTTTTCTACATATCATGGCTAGAAATATACTGAAGATCTGGTAAAATAATAGGCAGCAACTTCAACCTTTACCCAAGATACTCCAGTTAAGGGTTTACATGAAATTGAGGCCTGATCCTATAAACATATTTGGTAAAGAGAAGAGTTTGCTACTTCGAGCACTCCCCCTGATTTCAACATGAAGATTTAAGGTCTTTGCTTGGTCAATTCAATCCTTTGGGCGTTGTTCTTTATTTTCCATTGCACAAAAATAAGTGAATAACTATTTCAAATGCCCTTACAGCCAAGGGAGGTAACAACAGGGTGAAAGAGAAATTGGTAGGAGAAATGTCTTGCAGATTATTTTGCACAGTATTTGGGGTGCCATTCTAGTTATTAAAATACAAGTGGAGCACCTAGAGGAGGCACAGTTAAATCTTCCAAAGAGAAATCAGGTGTGCCAATAGGTATCTCTGAAATCTGTCAAGAAGAAAATGAAAGGCAGAGAACTGCCACTTTCCATCTCCAGCTAATGTCAGATTCTGCAACCTTATCTGTAGGAAAGCTGGGGCTGTTTTAAGAAGATCCAAAGAACCTTCTTCCCTGAAAATGGGTCAATCTGGAGGAGGACATAGGTGGACATTTCACAAGATTGGCCTTAAAAGATCCATGAGACTGTGAGCATGTCCTGGCATATTCATGTCTTCCTTTTCCACGTATTTCTCTTGCCTGCTCATAACATAAACACAGCAAAACTGGCAGCAGTTGTAGTACCAGCTCATCTAGGGAAATGGCCCAGAGGAAGTACATTAGTGTACACTGGTAAAGTTAAGCCTCTCCTATATCTGTCTTGTGCAAAAAACTGTAAAATCAAAACTTTCTCCATTAAAAAAAAAAACCATCAAAATAATAAATATAAAAGACAGTGGCAAGGAAACATGTAAGGCAGACAGCTTTCTTATATAATGCACCTCATCTTATACTAAGCTCCCTCCTTATTAAACACTTAGATGTGCTTAGTTGCAGATGGCAGAAACAACAACTTCCACAACAAACAAGCTTAGTGTGAAGGCACCAAACACCTCCCTCTTCCTGAACGTTTCTCTCCTCAGTCTACATTTAGAGCAAGGAGGAAGTTTTACATGGGAAAATGTAAATGACTTACAAAGAAAACTGCTGATGTTGGAATAAACAGTTGCCCTGAAGGACCTTCTCTAGCTCTGGCCAGGGAGGCTTTGGAAAAGAAGTGGAGTTGCCACACTTTACTATCATTGCCCCAGGTAGAGCCTGAAAATGCTGCCTTCATTGGTTAGTGCTCCAGAAAAAGATGAAGTTTCTCCATACCAAGCTTTCTTGCCAATCTCCCCTGAGGAAAAATTTCCCTCTAACACCAGATCTAGAGATTAGTTCAATTGTGTAAATGGGAATGAATACTATTACCGTGTTTTCTAACAGCAATTCCTAGGACACCCTCTGTAGACCTCCTCTCCTGGTCCCACCACCCCCACCCCCCACCCC
>NW_015094509.1:16473309-16549494 GCF_001431845.1 Calidris pugnax
CCACCCCCCCAAATAAAAAAAACCCTGAAAGATTCCTTTGTTCTGTAATTCCCAGTTAAAGACATAATCCATATTTTATGCCGTAAGTGATTGACACAGAGAAGACTCTTGCACCACAAACTGAAGATTATAGCTTAAATAGTCCTAGTAATAAAAATGGAAGCCAAGGATGTATTAGCAGAATTTATTTCTAAATAAGTTCTTTCCAAAGCTTTCTGTCAGCCATTTAAAGCAATATTTTGGGGACATCCATGACCCGCATTTTTTTAGATGTGTCACATGCATGTATCTTCTTTTTGTCTTTTTTCAACCTTATAATGTAAGAGTTAACTCTTTGGAGAAGACAAGAAACAGAGCAGCGAATGGCACATTGCGCCTTTTCCAATGTGATTATTTGTAAGCCCTACGTGCATGTTTAGAATTGTTCTGTTTAATGTTTTCAGCGGGTGATTGCCATGGTAAAAAAAAAAAAACCAAACTAAAATGTTGGATTGAGAACAAATTCTGATTTGTGACTGTAAGATAATTTATAATGAACACTGTGGGAAGCACACCAGGCAGCACATACTTGAGATGACACCCACCAGCCAGTCCTGATGATTGCACAGTAACCTGTGAACATCCCTTTGAATGGAGATTGTATTTGGGCAGAGAGAGGACGTAAGTACAGAAATTATTGATCTCCTTGTGCTGATCCTGTTTCATGCCTTCAACTATTTATACTTATTTATATAAGCAGCTCCCCCACTTGGTAGCTGAAAAGAAAGTGATTTGCACACATGCCTTTGGCAGCTAAGGACCACAGCTCATTTCATCTTTTGATAGCCCATATTTTTGTTCATTCAAAAGTCTCCATAGCTGAAGTCTACAAAAGAAGTTGATTGAACCCATTCCTTCAAAACTCTAATCTAGCCCAAACAATAAAACTGCAGCCACCACAGTAGCTGAATTTCCAGTTCACCCCATGCTATCAGTCTAGGAAGGTTTAAGTGAACGTACAGTTTGCAGGGTTAGGCAGTCCTGGAAAACAGATGGACTGGGTTGCTGTCTAGGACTTCAAGGGAAACCCTATAGAGGAAGACTACACTAATTTTCGAAAAGCTCTAATAAAAGGAATGACTGCCATCTGTGCACGGAAGAGGCAAGTCATCAGGTCAGTCTCCCAGCCAGACCACATTAGAGGAGCTTCACTGATTTCAGCAGAGCTATGTCATGCTGTACGATGGGAGACGAGTCTCACGTTGGAGTTCCACACAAAGTAACTTGCTGACTCCTTCAGTAGTGGGACGGAAAACTACACTGCTGTCTCAGAATTTTACAGCGAAATTGACACTTGATGTTTTGTGACACTCATTTTGCAGAACTCACTGATTTACTCACTTCGACTTATGTTTCTAATGACTTTGCTAATGACTGAACCTCCAACCTCCCCTCAATATAGAATGTTCTACACTTGCTTCAAAACATTAACACAAACTCCATTGCCAAGTAGGATTCAGCAGTGCTTAGATGTGATTGTATTAATTTCAAAATTGTATTCTTTTTTACAATGAGCCACTTTCTGTATATCATAAGTCAGTTGGAGAAATGTAACGAGACAGAAACCAGTTTATTTCAAGCCACAGATGTTTAGCTTTTGCCTTGCTTATATTTCATGGAGAACATGACAGGCTTGCTAGGTGCAGAGCTAAGATCAGACATGCTCTACAAGCCTTTGTAGCACAGAAGTTAGATTTTGTCAGATGAAAGAGGTCTTGCTGCTTTCAGTAACACAGTAAACCCTGTAAAAATGAGTTCCATGCAGTGAATTATTCCTCACAAGGTAACTTTTCATGATATATTTCTTTCCAACATAATTCATAGAGGCTCAAGCCCTTCTAGTCTGCAGACCTGCAAACTGTGGTGATCTTGATGTTAACCATCATTGAATCTTCTCACCTTCTACCACAATAACCAGAAATTTGACATAGAACTGGCTACAAAAAAAAAAAGAATGGCACAAAAGTTGTACGAGTAGCTTACAACACATCATGCTGTTCTGTTTTGTTTTCTGACTTTGAGAAAAATATATGTACCTCCTTCTGAATAAGAAATATCATCTGTAACCCTCCATAAAACTCTGAGATTTCCATTTACATGGAAAAGAGTTGTGCCATAGCAAGGAGACCCGGGTTCGAGTTTTTTTTGTTACTTAAACCAAAGAGTTTTTCATTCCATGGTCCAGAAATAAACTTATAACAAAGCAATGACTGCATTTCTAAGTGAACATAAAAGGATAAATTCTTAGTGTAAGTCAAGTAAAGAAACAAAATATAAATAGAAGATTTTTTCAAAAAATATATTTTGAAAGGTTTTGGATTTATCTGAAAAGTATATACCAATTATCAGAAACTGATGTATCATCTGTCTCACCCACTTTCTTTTTCTATTTATAATAAATTTCCTCATTTTAAAAGAAAAAAAATGGTTCTTTTCTCACTCAGTGCTTTCAGAATTCCAAAGCAATATATGAAAGCACTACTTTTCTTTTTTAATAAAGTAAAATTAACTTAATCTGAAAATCCTCAGCGCAATAAGAATATTATTTTTCATCACTACAAACCAATGCAACTGTTTCCCAGTTTTTAAGAACTACCATTAGATTTTAATTTGAAAATCCAAGCACTCCTCCTGTTTTTAAATCCATTAATTACACTGTTTAGCTACATAGTCGTGCCGGTATGGAGCATAACTGTTAGATATCGAACCTGAAATAATTTCCATTTACTGTAACATTCATTATCCACTGTGCAGAATTCAAGGATGAGTGCAGGTATAGGATTAGAAGCCAGTGCAGAGACAAAACTGTCTTTCTCAAGTCAGTGAACAGGAACCAATTATTTATGACCACATGTTTAGGCAGGTGGGACTGCATTGCAGTCAAGGTGGTCAAAATCAGATACCTGAAGTCACATTCCAGTTCCGTATGTTTGCAACTATTCCTATTCATTTGAGACTGCTACTAGGCATGTTTGGCATCTTTTTTTTTTTTTTTTTTTTTTTTTTTTTTTTTTTTTTTTTTTTAAAAATTTTTTTTTTTTTTTTTTTTTTTTTTTTTTTTTTTTTTTTTTTTTTATGATGCCATTTATAAGTCTAACCATACCTACATTTAAGCAGCTCTTTTTAAAACTTTTTTCCCATTCAATATTTCAGTCCAGAATAAACCACCAGCCTTACCCATCACTTACATTTTACTACCTTCTGTATTTGCAGTCAAATAGCAAGGGTATACTACAAAGAATAAAATCACTTCCACTGCCCATTAAGGAAACTGGAATTAATTCCACTGATCTGCACTCAAGCATCTTTAATTAAAAGATCATAAGCATTTAAGTGGCTTTGATTTCTTCTTCTAATGTCCTCCTCAATTATTTAGTGTACTCACCTTCTCACATCTGTGCACATTTTTCTATTAGACAAATATAAAATAGAAATGTTGTTGCACTTGTGAGTATTTCCTACTGCAGCACAAATGTTATTAACCCCTTATTCAACTTTAGCAAACATACATACCAGTCAGTCAAACGAGGCTACACAATGTTAAGACAGACTGAACATACAGTATAGATCTACAAAGTCTTTTGACCATTTGAAATGCTCTTTACCTACCTGATACCTGAATAAACTCAAGAAAGTCTGGGATATTTTCCCTCCATGTGCAAGTATTTACAAGACCTTATGTCCTTAAGGTGTGAACATTCCCCTCTATGCTGGAAAGCTCCAGAAAGAACCCTCCAGTCTGTCCTAAAGGTTAATTGGAAGCAAGCCTCCAACTGTATTTTCCTTCTTATATAATTTACAGAAGATAAACAGCAGCTAAAACTTTCCTCTATGTCTATTTACATTATTTGTTGTAAACAACGAGAGAGACAAAGCATTTGCAATATTTGCTATGCAATATTAATGCCTCTATGTACTTCTTTAGTTCCCTTTCATAAGCTTTTCTCCAATTTCATGCTATACAAGAACACATATTTTTCCAGGTTACAGAATGGATCATTTCTATTCCTAAAGTAAAAAAAAAAAAAAAAAAAGTTAACTGGTAATCACATTCACATCTCCGAAATGGTAATCCAGGACTGCAGTATGTCTGTTCTATCACAAAATATCTCTGAAAACCCTTAAAAAGTAAAGCCAGAGTTCTCAAATGTACAAAGCTAATAGAGCAAAACCAGGTCACCACGGTATTTATTGTAAACAACCATCTTCTGAAGACGGTAAATCAATATCTATGTGCAAACAAAAGGGTTGCATGGAAAACGTTACAGAAAAGTGAGCCCCCTTTCATTACAGAAAGCTGGAAGTTCTCCTTCATCTCTTTTCTTTGTAGTGTGGATAATTTTATTTAGAAGAGCATATGCGCTTGCATCTGCACAGAAGCTGAAAAACAAACCATGAAGGCTTCTGGATGGTAAATTACACAAGACTTTTCCAAATGAAGGAAGAAGTTATATTCTTTAATATCTCCTCTTGGACTTATGAGATGGATAGAGAGGACAAAGGAATGATTTGCTTATGTTTTGAAAAAAAAAAGGAAAAAGCCCAGAAAAGAGGGCTTACTGCAGTTTCCTTAGCTTCAGCAGAAGCTGAAGCTTTAGGAAGAGCTAAGGACCACATACAATGATACTTTATTGAATAAAAATCCTAGCTATTTCACTCATTTCATATCACAGAATCAAATCAAAAGGAGTAAAACATTGAATTCAAATACACAACCATCCCTTCAAATACAAGAACCCCATGATGAAACACATTAACCTACCACAGATGTGCACAGAAAGTGCCCAAGAGTTTCCTTAAGAGGGTCACTGGTCAAGAAAGGCAGTGCTGAGCATCATGCTATTCTTCTAAACTGTTTGTGTGATGAAAAACACCCCTTGGATATCACTGCTCCCATTAGATGTCCCAACTGTACCTTGGAAGTCCAAGAAATGAGGAAAAAAGCATCACTCCTGGAACATCCCATTCCACTTTTGGCACTTTGGTTCCAGAATCCGAGAGACAAAGAAAGAGCAGACCTAGCTCTCCTGCAACATGGACTGTCACTTCCACAGTAACAAGTAGTCTTTGTGTTAAATACACCATTAAGATGACAAGACAGATAGGAAGATATGTTATTATTTCAGTCTGACTAGCCACAGGGAGAAAACCTACACTTTAGATTGCATTGTGTAAAGCATTCCTTTTAAAATAAATGCATAAATAAAAGCAGAGATTATGAAGCATTCATTGCAAAGACGTTATATTGTCTGAATTCATGAATTTCTCTTAGACAAGACTCTCATATCCCCCAGGCAATAAGCAAAATTAAACTTTGGTATTTCAAAGGATGACTATTGGATTATACACCATTTCTCCCAGTGGAATGTCAGATGAGGCGTCTCTTTTTTCTTTTTTTTTTTAAGTGCTTTAAAAATTAGGCGAAATTGCATTAATTGGAAATAGATTCATTGAAATTAGACTGATTAAATAGGACATTGACATTTCTATTACTTTGTTTTCTAGATTGGTCGTCTACCCGCTGAAAGTCACCATATGTAATCTGAAAAGCACTGTTAGCCAGTATCTTAAGATCAAAGTAAAGATCTGATTCTTTTCCTTGGCTTTAAGTGACAGCTGTCACTTCCACACCATTCTGACCAGTATTACTCCTGTTTTCATGAGAAAGAATTTATTCTGCATTGATCAAGATTTCAGTTATAATAGAAAGCGATCTTGAAGTGACTCTTGGGTCAAAATGCATTCCCAAAACCAATTGTAAGTCTTCCAGAAGTTTTGAAGGATAAAGATGAGATTGAAGCAAAAATCCTCCAATAAACTTGACAGACAAATTAAGAAGTAAATAAATATATATACATAGAAACATTTTTTTTTGTACCTTAGACCCCTTTTTTTCCTACTTTGTATTATGTGGTAGGATTATCTTTTTTTTTTTTTTTCTTCACAGTGAAAGGATCAGTTGTGTAAACTGTTGAGCTTTTGCCCTGCTACACAACCAGTATATGTTTTAGAGTAGCTTATTATTATACCCGGATTTATTAACCATTTATTTTGATGTGACAGATGATTATTTAGCAGTAACAGATGCCAAGTGGGCAGAAATCTAGTGAGTAAAGCTGAGTAAGAAAATACAGAGGCCAAGACTGCACTGCAATTCTGAAGCTGTTCTATTGTCAACCTTCAATTTGCTGCCTGCCACCTTGCCCAGGTGCCAATCTAAACCGAGTCTCTCCTGATGTTTATTTTACCACTTCCTCCATTGGTTTACATGAGATGCTGATCCAAGCTGAGCAAAACTACTTTCCCCTGATGCCCTTTGCACTTTTGTGCATATTCATCCACCTTAAAAATGCTCCTTCTTTGCCCCTGCAGAACCCGCAAGCAGTACACCTAGAAGGAGAAGAGGAGAACACATCGAAGCAAGGGTATAAGAGAAGAGGAAAAATGCTGGACAGGATGAGGCTTTGCAGCAGGAATAGCCTTGATCTCTGCTTGAAAGACTCCAAAAGACTCTACAGCACCAGGAAATACTGTGCTTTTTCCTGCAAATATCTTGACTGTAGAACTAGAGCCTGCTGAGAAACTGTGAAGAACAACGTGCATGCTTCTCAGAGTCTCTATAATAATCGCTACCATGATTTTCCCAGGATAAGTCTGCAATCGTTTAAAAATATCCATTATAAAAATCAGTGAGCCGCAGTGAGACAGCCTCATTACCACCCATGATGTAGGCTGCTCCATGCCACCATTCAGCATGACACACATTATATACATGTAGTTGGCCTATCATCCACACCCTGCTGCTGAGTTGAAAAATGCCCAACGCCAACATTTTACCATGCCAGTGGAAATACATTTCCTTGGCTAATTTCCACGTCACGCAATCTCATAAAGTGGCTTAAAAAAAGAGTTCAAGGATAGCAGGGTGATTTAAAGAAGGTGATTGATTCTGCTAACGCTGAAGATGAGAGACAGTGGAAGAATAGATTTAAAAAAAAATAAACATTTTGCTTGAAATCACTTACATATGTTTCAGGAGCTATGTTTCAAACGCAGGCATCAATATAATTATTTTCTGTTAACTGTCTACATTGATATAAGTTTTAATACTACATTTTTCACTGTTCAAAACTTCCTTGAAAGTTAAACAGAGTTATATATATGAAATATATGCGAGCCCTGTCTATCAATAATTAATCAAATATATTACTTTATTTCTCAAATACATGAGATTAATTTCATACATTTTTTATGCTCTTATTAACTGTCAGTTATTGACACTTTCCTTTTTTCTTTTCTTTTCTTTTTTTTTGGTCTGCATTCAAACTATTATTTCTAGGAGATGGGCTTCAAGTGCCAACTCTTAAAGCTCAAGCAAGAAATTAATTTCTGACGAAGATACGGGAAAGTAAGCCTCTCCCGTCTTTCTCCTAGACAGACAGCACTAGAGCTAGTGCAGTTTACAATAGCCCTAACAAATACTGGTAGTTTCTCCAGTTTCTCTGGGCCTCGTTGTGTTTTATAACCCCACACACGAAAATGATCCGAAATGCAGGACAGACGGGGGTCCCTGTGCAGCTGCCTCCGTCCACCCCTCCTCCCTGCACTGACGCAGGTCCCCGCAGGCTGGCGCTCCGCTGCGGAGGGGAGCGGGATTAGCTCCTTCCTACCAAAAGGCAAAGATCCTTTTTGTTAAAAGGGAGTGATTTCACAGCACAACGTCACTGGGGTAGCATAAAGCAGCAACACGTCCAATATTAAACACCAAACTTGAGAAAAACCCCAACATTTCAGATATCTCTCACAGGAGATTTTTCCCAGCCTACTCCTCGCCTGCCCCAAAACCCCCATATTCTATCATTTCATTAACAAAGCCAAGGAGCTCATGCTGTGGCATCTCATCGGAGGGCACTGGAGTTAACAATGCGAGTATGAGCTCCAGTGGCCATGGCAACAGTAGCTAATTCTTCTTCCCAATCAGGGTGGCAATTCTCTCCCATGGCTTGAATCAGTTACAAAACAAAATACTCTCAAAGACCTTTCAGAGCCAATAGCCTCGCAGCTAATCTGCTAATAGGAAATAATCTGCAGCTAATATACACATTCCAGGGCAGCAGTGTGTTTTCTTAATACTTTGTTACATGGGCCTCTTTCCAAAGAAAGCATAGCAAAGAATAGAAAACAGACATTCATTAAAAATAGTATAATACTACCTGGCCACTATTAATGCCTGAAACGTGCTGCAACTTGCATGGCTCTTAACTAGTGATTTGGAGTGACAGCACTAGATAGACTGAACGCAATGCAATTAGATCAGAAAAGTTACATACAGTATTAGTTAGCAGCTAGTTCATGTGAAAAATCAGACTTGAAATGATTTCCACATTTGTCTCTTTTCATTGGCCTAAATTAAAGCATCTGTTAACAAAAGCACCGAGTTAACTAGCATGTGCATCAGTGATACACAGCCTAGATGGATGTAAGAAAACAGATATTAATAAATATACACTTACAGCATACTCATCTAACTGTGTGATACGAGTTTAGACATACATTCTCCTGCCTGGCTTAAACACATGAGTAAACAGCAAATGGGCAGCGGGTGAGAAAGGAGTGCTGAAAAACTAGCAATGAATCACCGATTCTGCATCAGTCATGTCAGGAACACTTCACAGCGTGGCTTAGCTTGAATTTACTAAGGGTAGGACCGCACTTCTGAAACCCTGAGTGTATTAAGCTCTGGTTCTTTGTTGTGTGCAGGCACAAAGGCAAGGTGAGCTCCAGCCCTCTTGGGACATACAAGTTGTCATCCTGTACATGTAATTGAAACACACTCAGAGACGCAGCACTACTGTTGGAATAAGAAGAGAATTAGACTCCCACCCCTAGCAAATCTGAATGCTGCTGATGGAGATGGTTGTTACAGGAGATAACTCTCCCTCTCCCAGCTTCACAATCATTTTTGCTCCCTACATCCAAACCACCACATCTGTATCACCAGCATAGTCCATGTATAACCAAAAATATCTCAATTCTCAGGTATATTTACACTTTTATTTCTTTCTCCCCTAGAGTGGTAAAACCAAGGAGACCTGGTCATTTCAGGCCACTGCACAAGCATCAAACAGAATTAAAAGGCTGACTGCAGATTCTGGGGAAGACTGAGAAAGACAGCAGCGTTTAATACGTCGTTCAGTGCAGTGCAATGGAATGCCTTCAACTATCTGTTAGAATTGTGGAGGCATCTCTCCTTCGGGCTACCAAAATGTTTCATTTCTAGCCCTTTCTGTTAACTTCTGAAACTTCCATTAATCAGGGTGACATTTCATAGATTTTCTCTTGTTCCTAAAATGACTACTCTTCTGTAATTTTAAGCTGTAACACATAAAAATTCTGTGTCTATTTTTAAAATAAAAGCTGTTTTCTTTTAAATGAACAGAACTAGAAATACATCTCTCCATTATGATCTTATTTTTATTTTATTGAAAACTGCTTTAGTACTGAAATGTGAAAAGGAAGGCAACTAAATGTAAGAAGCAAACAATTATAGCAGCAGCAACACTTTTCAAATGTTTGATTAAGAACAATTATGGAACTACCCAAGTCAAAGGCCTCTGAAAAATGGCAGTTCTCCCAGTACAGAAATACAAGGGATACAGTTTAAGTAACATTCAGAGCATTGCTAATAGGGAAAGACCTTCTCCACATCTGTGTTTACCTCCTTTACAGGGAATTACTTTTGTCTCTAACTATCTCAAGATTTTGTGCCGTGTGATCCATTTCTAATGTGCATGCCATTCCCCGGGTAAATTAGATGGTTTATGAGAACAAGTGAAAATTGGTCACTTATAGATATGTTTCTAATGATTGACAGTGAGCTCCTCTTGCACTTGGGACATTTATAAGAACTGCTTCCTGCATGAGTTCTCTTTGAAGTCATCTCAGGAGCTCCTGCTGCACACCCTGGGGCAGAAAGATCGCAGGACAGGATCTCTTCACATGGCAGCCTGTTTCCCTGAAACTCCCAGGAACATTATCTCTGCACATCTGTAAAATCTGGCTGAAACAGGCTGAAATGCTGACAAGTTGCTGGGTAAGAGCAGGAGGAGCAGAAATGACTGTACAGATACATACAAACACCCTTCCCTCCATAAATGCAAGAACATGATTGCATAAAGCTGTGTTACAACGTATACAAGCTCAATGCACAGTGATCAATCAATTTTTGCTTGACCTTGCTCAGAACAAGTGGTTTTGCTGCTGTTCTGCAGTTTTTATGTCAGCATTTTGTGTTTGGTGACAGCTGTTTTACACAAACTGATGAACTGCACAATTTACCTTTTTTTCTGTTTGTTTATTTTATCCTGGTACTGAGGTTCAATCCCATCCTCTGTTAAAACAGCCTGACTCATTCTGAGCACACTCTGCAGAGAGAATGGGATTTCAATAGTGGTCAGCGCTAACCTACTTCTGCTCTCTAGCCATTGGCACGGTAAGTAAATGCTCCTTGATTTTGATGGAGAAACACAAACAGGTCATTGCTGAGGGCTCTTGAAATTCCACCAGAATCTCTAATGGGTCGAACATGCTGCAGTCTCACTGCTGTTTATCCCTGACAAATCCAGAGTGTGCTGTTTATCTTGATATATATTTGAACAAGTTGCTTGAAAGAAAATTGTGCAAATAGGCATAAAGGGAAAAAAAACCCCAAACACCTTTTTATCCTATTCTGACTTTCCTCCAGTTCTGGACAGTGATAGTTTCATCCAGTAATGTGCTTGCTTCCACATTTTAGTTCCTGCATCCTCCCTGTCTCAGTGAGAAAAAAAAGCAGGTCCCTGAGTCACTGTGTATTGCAAGTCTTTACTTGATGAGAGTGCTGAATATTGCCCATTTCTTAAAAAACAGGAGAGGCAGAATAAGAGAAAATAAAAGCTGAAACCTTTAAAGTTAAATGATTTTCATCACTGAAGAGTGCTTTTATTTCTCTTTAAATCAGTTTTTAGAATTTGAGTTGTCATGACAACATGATGCAACACTTCACTGCCATGACAATCTGACAACTTTCAAAAACAGTAAGTGCTGTTTTTACTCTGTTTTTCAATCGCTCCCAAGGAAACAAGCTGTTATTTACTTCTGTGACGAAACTCATACGATACCATGCTGGATCCAATGTAAAAAAAAATTAAAGCGTAGAATGGGGGAAACAGGGATGGAAAATGTGCTTTTGTGTACATAATTATTACATAAAAAGTGCACATTTTTTCCGCTCTCTTATCCCAATCTGCCACCATAACTCTGCTCATTTCCACCTATGAATACACTGACTTTCTCCTCAACCAGACCAGAAACAGTCCTCGTTTAATCACAAGATCACCATTGACTCTTAACATCTATTTTATTTGATGTTTTCATGCTTGGTTGTGTGTATTTGGATACCCCACCGCAAATTGAAATAAATGAAATCTCTGTGTGACCATGAGTTAATGCCGGTGGAGCAATGTATTTGTAAATCCCATCAACTTATGTGAAACTTGGGTCTAAATTCTACGGTGACAATAAATCCACTGGCTAACTCTCTTCTAGACAGAGCCAGGAAATGTTTTCAGACACTGGAGCTTGGTTATCTATATTATTCAGCTGTGGGAAAAAAATCACTGGGATGATACCTATTTTGTGTAGCAAAAATAATTCTAAGGAGCTAGCATGGACCAAGGACCACCCTCAAAAAGGCAGTATGGATGCAGCCACCTTCTTTTGGAAGCTGAGGTGTCCACGTCAATGCCCCAACCCAGCCTCCGTGGGGGGTCAATGCCCCCACACCTGCCCGCTGCCAGGTCCCTCCACCCTCCGCAGAAGCACCGGACCCTGGACACAGCGAGAGGGGCAGGGAGGAACCAGGGAGACTTTCAGCCTGACACAACATCGCAATGTGTTTCGAATATCAATGATCGCTTTCTTAAACAAAAGACTAAGCTGGAGCAAAGAAGCAGGAGTACTTTTAGGACACTGCAATTGAGAAATTGCTATGTGTGTACAAAAAACACCTCTGTGACAGAATGGTAAACATACACGCGCACGCGTGTGTATACAATTGATGTATGTATATAAATCAATATTTCTGGCAGCAAAGGTACATCTGTTTTGCAGCATCAATATCTAATAACAGAAATGAATTATTCTATAGGGAAAAAAATAAGCACACTCTAATGATTGATATTTCACATCACTTAAAAGATTTCATGCACTTTTGCTACCCTGTTCAGTAGTTTAGTGACTATTATTTACCCATGTCAGGCTCAGATAAAGGTAAGCTAAATCAGAGGTTTCAGTGTTTCACCTTAGAATCATAGAATGATAGCATGGTTTAGATCGGAAGGGACCCTAATGATCATCTAATTCCAACCCTCTGCCTCGAGCAGGGACACGTCCCACCAGAGCAGGTTACTCAAAGCCACATCCAACCTGGCTGCCTTTTCTATGAGAACTCAAGACTTAGTTTTACACCTGCCTGGAAGACAGGAGTTCACTAGGAGAAACAGAGCACAGAACAGTTCAAAATCTGGAAGACCTCATCCAGCTCCTGCTTTTCTATGAAGGAATCTTGCCACTGATTTCAATATAACCTAAACCAGAGAATAATCAAATTATACATAAGCTCTTCATTAAAAACAAAAAAAAACCCAAAACAAAAAACCCCAAACAAAACAAGACCCACCCCCACCTCGAAAATCCCACACAGTTCCCATTCCACATCTTTATATGTCTCTATTTATTATGAGTTCCTGTTGACAGGAACAGATATAGCCTTTGTTTCCATTGGTACCTCATTAGCAAAGCAGCACTGCCAAAAGCCAAAATGGTTCGAGATGTTGTTTCACAAAAGTTGCCTATAAACACACTTATGTTTATCAGTCAAAATATGCTCATGCATTTCATCCTATAGGCCTGCAATCAGGATTATCTTGCTTTTTTTTTCCTGACAGGTGGCACCTAACCAAAATCATGATGCTTTCTGCTCTACACTCTCCAAAAACCCATCATATGCTATGTTAAGAGTTGTTCCAAATCTCAAGCCTAGGTATGGCCAGGACAGGGAAAGGAGACAAAGCACATTGCAGAGCAGGAAGGGAAACTGGGGATTCAGGGTAATCATCAGGTTTCTGCATGGCATAGCAGTGACTCCACTCAGAAACTTATACGCTGGGAACTTGCATTTTGACCCCGACATGCAGAAAGTGGAGACCCTCATAGGCACCATCTAGACCGTAATTTGAACTAGTTGGCCAAAGTACGGGTAATAAATCATTATTTAACATGGCCTATGGAACCAGGATGAAGAGTGGAGAGGACAAGTTGTGCAATGACACTTTATTAGTAGCAGATAAATTGGTATGACCTGGGTATATTTTCAGATATTTGAATACTAATATGCAGTTTCAGTAATGGTGTGTTATCAACCTCAGACTGTGACAATGGTGAATACTGACTTCTCTTTCTCATTAAATGTTTTTAATCACTTAGAGGAAGAATAGGGAGATATCTTTTTTAAACTCAACTCTCAAGAAATGACCCAGAACAGAGAAACTTGAGTGGTGATGCATAATGAATTGGGTCACCCACGTGTGATTTTAACCTCAGTCGTCTGATGGATCTGTTTCCTGTTGACGGCATAACAGGGAGTTGCACAATGTACCAGAGAAATTTGTGGGCAGAGTGACGATGATGTAGAAAAAGCAACATTGAAACATGGATTAAGTACAGGAAAATTTGTGCTGGGTGGAGAAGGATGCTCCAGAATAATGTGGGCAAGTGATTCACTGGTGAAGAGGGAAAAGGTAGTATTAGCCACCTCTTCAGCTCTTGTCCTTTCCAAGCCTGCTGGTTTGGAAAATAACTTGCCCATCCTTCTATCTCCAGACTCATTCTTACTTCATTCCGTTCACTTTGACTAAAAATTTATTTTAAAATCAAGTAAACACAGATCTCAGGGAAATGTCGTAAAATAATCTTTAAGTTAACAAACTTTATCTTTACTCAGATGAATTGTATGAATAAGCTTAGATGCCATTTAAACGTGCAAATATACTTGTCCTTTGCACATTTTTAAAGCAAAACACAGATAAAAATTTAGCACCTTTTTTGGAGGAACCATGTTAGAGAAGCACCTAGCATAACTTGGACACTACTGCAATTTAAATATTAAGGATTTAAAAATGACACACAACATTACTGTGAATTACGATTCAATGAATTACTGTTCCTCAGAAAGGAATATATTAATTTTCTTTCTTATCAAATTATTTGTTTGCAATAATAGATCCACAACTTCGCTTTACTTTGGGTGTCTTTCTGAAATATCCAAGCCATGACATAAATATGATTCATGCTTCAAGAAAGAACATGAGTAGCAAGAATGGCAACATCACAAAACAAGCACCAGTCTTCCCATACTTCCATATTTTGAAGGAAAATGCAGACATGATAAAAATAATTTCTTTTTTCTTCTAACACTGGTATCATACTTGATACTTCTGAATGGTCCCGTAATATCACAGTAACGCAATACTTGTAAACCTAAAATGATGTTGGATGTCACTTTTATAGTTGTAATAAGAACAATATGTGAAAGTACCCAAAGTTCATATCTGTCCTCTGAAAGTTAAAATATTTTTGATTTTTTTTTGCGTGTGTAGAAGAGCAACACTGTCAAATGTCAACATAAATACGTAAGTGAAAGACGTAGCATATTATATGCCCCCTAATAAACTTTAGATTGTTAAGTATGTGCATACATACATCACATGCAAAGTTCCTCTCAGCTTGGTACTAAAAATATGATGCCACTTTTGTAAGAAGTTTGCCATGATGTGCTTAGAGAAGCTCTCCCATTGGTTGCACTCTGTTTAAGACTCCATTACAGTCACGCTGTTATAAATGTAGTTTGAAATGGAAGCTAAGAAAGAAGGTACAATATTGGCACTAACATACCAGTAGAGTATCTGGACTCTGCTTTCTTTGGTTTTGAGGCAGAAAGTTTGAAGCAGCAAGAACTTGTAGCAAACACTGTATCTGACAGCATTTACTGAGACTGGCAGCTTTCTTGAGGCAATATTGCATAGACTGTAAACATTTGGGAGTGCAAATGCTTTTTTCTAACATGTAACTCATAGCAAAAAGAGGAACATGTGCTTAGAGGGAACTATAGTAATATAAATAAATAAATATTAATCATCATCATCATCAATCTTCCAGCAGTTTCCCACAGAATTTGTTGAAGAGGTAAAGACAGACTGCTGCTGACCTGTTTAAGGATTTCCTTCTTTTTATACTGAAAGTCACTTAAAGTAAGTATTGTATAAACGTACTGTGTCAATTGTAATCAAGTTGATTGGTAAATATTAGCATGTTTTTCTATCACTGGAATTTGCAGCAGAAGCAAGTATGTAGGATACATGACATACAAAAAAAAATAAAAAAAGTTTGGCTGAAGTTGCCTGAATACTTTCTTTCTCTGTTATCGCAAACCATGAGGGTCAAGCTTCATCACTCCTGAGATTTAAGGGCAATCACCACCTCCCATCAAAAACTTTGTGTGTTGCCTGATCTGTGTTTGAAGTTATTTCCATGTCCAAGAAGCAATGTACTAAAGTCTTCCATCCTTGGAGAACATTTATAACTAGACAGGATGGACAAAATCCCCCAAGTACTGCATCCTGAATGCAGTAATCGTTGTTTTGCCAGACTGGACAGTCTTATGCAGTATAACACTTCTTTGTTTCAGGAATAAAAAGACTTATCCCTGCATATTTGCCCTCACTTTTACCAGAACAGTCTCTCACTGATCACTGTTAATCTGTGGATGAAGATCTTGGATTGCAATGGAGCTTAGCTCCCTCCAGTGTCCCCAAAATCTGCCCACCTCGTGCCTGAGAACAGAACATAAACCAAAATCCAGCAACCTTACCTACGTGTCCCTGAGCTATTTTGAAAATTTGGCCGTGATCTCAGACTGGCTAACTCTACTCTGATTTTCAGAGAAAGAAACTGTACCCCAAAGAGGCATTCACACGCCCAAAAACCACTTGCCACTTGTACAACCACCTCCTCTTACGCTTGGTCTCAACAGCAGTCATTTGCTGCTCCTTTTGCAAATTTGCACCTCATTTATGGCTGACCTAGAACCAAGCAAAAATTGAACACAGATTTGGAGCAAATTTTTTTTCTGAAAGAGCAGAAGCAAAAAAAAAAAAAAATTAGTTTTTTTCAGCCATTTGTTTCTAACCACCCATTTTTTCATCCAACTGCAATTCTCACACTTCAGTGCTATTCACATACTCATATTCCTGCAGAAAAGGCAAGGAATGGCCAAGTTGCCTCCCTATCTGCTTTCCTAGGAAATACAGCATTGCATTTACAGCTTGTCAGCCCCTGTTTTCCTGAGGTGCAATCCTGTGGCACGCCCAGTCGAGCAGCAGATACGAGTCCGTATTCCCTAGACCAGTGTCAGAACAGTTCATATTTAATGTGTGTGTGTGTGAGGAGTCATTACCATTCCCCACTGCCCCCCGAATTAACTAATGCCATTGCCTGGTGAAATGTCACATAATTTCAAAACCAGTACTCCAAGCCCCACATCACCCCCAAAGATTAGTTCGGTAAAGCACTTATCATTACGTGAGCTTGAAAGTTAGGTCTCCCATGAGGGAACATTCCTCAATATTAGCCAAACCATCAGACTAACAAACACTTTCTATAGTTTTAACATATGGATTACATTTGAACTGACACTGAGTTTTCCTCTGGACTGATACCCTGCTGCCTCCGTACATGGTTATGCTTATGGGGCTCTTTTAAGCACCGCTGCCCTGAAATAAACTCCTACTATTCCTACAGGATTTCACATCAGCCAATTTAAATATTTTAATAATGAGTAAAAAGTTTAAAATGAAGATAAAATATTGTGTCAAGCCACAGACAGTGCTGACAGTTCAAAAAGAAAATGCTTTCTTTGCAGCACCCATCAGCACATCTGCAACCGTACGCAGTGTTACATCTCTGATTGCTCGGGGTTCCCCGTCTTCCTCTCCCACCTCTCCAAACCAAACTTTTCAGATGGACAGACCAAAGGACAGGCCAACGGCAACATCTGCTGCTGAAGGTCCTGCTGGAGGTGGGAAAGCAGTGGCCTTGCCCAGAGAGGCAATGTGCTGATGGTGGTCACCGCAGTCCCCGGCGGTGGATTTCCACAGAGCCCCAGGGAGAGCCTGGAGCTCATCGCCCCGGCTGGGCCAAAGCCAAGAGCAACGCTGTGGCTTTCCAAAGATGGTGTCCTCCTTGGAACACCGCCTCCAAGGGAATGAGAGCCCCTTCAGCACACAGGGGTATAATTTACGCTCTCCTTGTGCTAATGTGGGGATTATGGAAACAAACTATGGGCTGGAAGAAAGCAGAGGAGTTGGTAAGGTGCTTTCTCCATTACGTGTGACAGCCAGGGGACATTCACCCCAAGCAGCCTGCAGCTCCAGCCTGGCAAGGACCATCTGATCTCTTCTCTGTTTGTGCTCTGTAACCAGGACAGCTGCAAAGCAGGGTATGAAAGTTACTCCTGCCCTCCACACATCTATTGTATGAACTGTCCACAACTGCGTAAGGCTCCCCCCAGGTCTGGGGACACTGCGTTGGCCACCATTGAAGGTACCTACAAGCTGCATGGGTGACTGGCATTCATCCAGAAAGGCATTTCTGAGAGCCCTGGCATGACTCCCTTGCTTCTGTAGAAAATACATGGCACCATGGGCTCATGTTAAATCTCCAAACTTTCTCCTGGCTTTCTGAGCTTTTTTTGTTTTGTAAAGTTAAAAAGTAGGCTAACAGAGTCTCCTGACATCCACCATGTCCTGGCAGAAGGAAATGCTTCAGATTTCACAGTGATTTGGGTTTCCGAGTGCTAGTCACTGTTTCTGTTTTTATTTATTTAATTGCTATCTGAAAACTAGAAACTTAGCAACATGGCATGTAGCTGATTTGGCTGATAATGCCTTTTTTTAATCTCGTTTCCTGCTTTATGATAGCATGGTAACAAAACTGGGTGGGTTAACTCTATTAAGCCACGATGCTGCACTAAACCAAAGCAAGAAAAAATGAATGCTGAAAAGGGAAAAAATGAAACTAACAGCAAGTTGATGAACAGATTACTAGTTAATTTTAGTTTTATTTTCCTGTGTCCTCCTTTTTTGGATAGTTTATTATTTACTAAAGTAAATTCAGCTGTTCATGGAAATTAGAAAATGCTACGAAAAAGGAGAAGTTAACTAAAATGAGCTGATACAATTGTTTTCTTTATTTCAAATTCAATTGTGAGGGACTTTAGCCAAGAACAAAATACAGAATTGTATCTAATGAGAAATCTAACTAACCAAAATAGTTTTTAATGCAAAAGGCAAATTAAAAAAGAAAGAAAGAAGCACTTAATGCTTCTCTGCACAGTGATGTAGCCTGCTTCAGTGAATATTGTCATGTCTTATGGCTCAATTCTGTAAACATTTTCCGTGCTGATAGAGAAGGGTGCACTTTGCATTCCTTTCTCAATATGGTAAAGCTGTAACTTATACCTCTGACTTATCTCAGCATTAGGAAACACATGTTTTCCCCTTATTTGGTAGCACAGAGCATCTGGAAAGGAAAAGGAGGCATACTTCACAGTACCAACTGTGAGCAACTATCACAATAGACCTGCCTACAAAAGCTGGCACGCCACCTAGTTTGAGCAGGATATAAAGCAAAGCTGCTGACGTGCCTATGGCTGCAGAGCATCTGAAACTCTTCAAGTATATAGAGAAAAAGGTGCAAGAGAGGATGGAGGGATTTGCACAGAACATTCAGCAGAGAGCTCAGGGTTCAGCTGCCCGCTTTGCTACTGACTTCCCTATGGGCCAGTGCCCAGTTTTCTCTAAGTAGGCCATAACAGACCGAAATAAATGGTAAACTTATATGGTTAGCTATTTTATGGTGGAAGGTAGGGAAATGATGCCTTCACTGCAACGTTGAAAGTCAGAGAGTTGCAATGCACTCTTACCCACAGTGCTTCCCTGGGGGTGCAGAGAAGAAGGGAAGGGCTATGCTATTTTTTCCAGTATAGAGGATAGAGTTGTGGGGCAGCTCTAAAGCTGCATTGAGAAATGGACTTAGCTGCTAAAAACATGGGGAGTAAATTAAAGCAGATTTTAGGAACTTCAGTAGCAAACTGCCCACCTAAAAGCTGTGTTCAGAGGTAGCTAAATATCACAGGACCCAGAATTGGTGAACTTTAAGCTCAGAATTTGTATCAGAAATATTCAGCTTTGTAGGAGAGCAGGAACCTCTGAGGTTTGACTGTTCTGAGCTGCTCTGTACGACCTTCTTGTCTGAAAGCCCATGCAGTGTCTGCCCTGCCTGTACGCTGCAGCAGCATCAGCCTCCCTCTAGAGCACCACAACAACTCTCCCTCTTCTTAAATTAAATTTCGATTTCTAAGATACAGCATAAGAGGTAACCATTTAGTGGGAAGAGCAAACAGTTAGTAGCAAAACTCTAACATAAAAAGTAAAAGGACAAAGTGTCTTCTATCCCCAGAAAAACTCCCAGCCACACCTCCTAGCGACATCCCTAATTGCTGCACCAGAGCCCAAGGCTTTTCCACGTGGGGCATGCAAACCACGGGGACTAGTAAACAAATATGTCTGAACTGTTGAGTGCTTCCTCCTGCACATGCAGGCAGTTGGGAGCCAGGGCTGCTGCTGTAGCTGATGATGGCTTCCAACATCAGCTCATTTGGAAAATCCTGGTGAGAGTGGTGCCAGGAATGAAATGTCTCCCAGGGCCCAACTCACACCCTAGCTGGGGGATGATCCTCCCTCCTGACTGCAGCCATTAGCATCTGATCACCACATTCAGGGGATTTTTTTAAATCTCCGTAGTATCCTAAGTTTTACTTGTATCCAGTAGCAGCTCTGGTCACACACATGGAGAGAAAAAAAAAACAACAAAAAACCAAACGTTTAAGCTGAGCTCTAAGAACGAGACAACCAATATCTGGTAAAAGGCTGCGAAGAGAGATGCCATTATTGTCCCCTGTGGATAACCTTCAGATGGACACACATCCCTTGCACAGCAGTCACTGTGGTGCTATTACCAATGCTGTAAAATAACCACCCACCATCTCGTCAGAAGCGGCTGGCGGGAGCCTTCGTGTCAGGACTTGCTTTGGAAGTGAAGAGCTCCCACACACATCCTCATGGCAGTAACATTTTGCAAAAGAGGCATTAAATTCTTGCTACAAAAACTGATCAAAAAGGGGAGTTAAAAATTCAGTTCATTCCTGTC
Source organism: Calidris pugnax (assembly GCF_001431845.1). NCBI lineage: Eukaryota > Metazoa > Chordata > Aves > Charadriiformes > Scolopacidae > Calidris > Calidris pugnax. The sequence goes on from NW_015094509.1 coordinate 16,493,713, forward strand.
CCCATAAACAGCAACAAAGAACTTTCCAGACACACGGTTTCTCCATGCAACTGAAGGAGGTATTTTTCATGCCATTTTCTGAATGGAAAATTAAAATAGAGGACTAAGTGACTTTTCCAAGGACATGCATCCAAGCAGTGTCAGACTCCAGAAGGGAAATTCCTTAGAAAGTTACTTTGCAGAAAATCACTGTTCCCCTTTCCTCTCCACACCCCAGAAATTTTGGATACTCTGCATTTAGAAACACTACTGCAGCTTTCTGTTTTTTCTGTTTTCTCTTTCTCAATACAAATATATATGCATGCCATTTCCCATCATGTATCAATTAAGTCAATCTCATTTCTTCAGATCTTTACTTGCTGAAAGATTGTTTTAAGGAAAGAAAAGCAGAGCCAAACAAAAATTTCTTTATGGGTGCTTTTGAAGAAAACAACTACACAAACGGTTATCTGGCACGGGCAAGAGAGAAGATGACAACCAAGGGAGAGCATTCAAGAATCTCAGAGGATGAAGCAATTCCTACTGTTTTGAACTGCACACATGAACCCGGAGTTGGACAGCAAACGCTCCCTGGGAGGAGCTGCAATGGGACGCGCTGCGCAGTGATACTGCTGCTGATGGTAATGCTGTCACACTGCTTCTGGTGAACTTTATCACAGGAAGCAGCTATAAAGAGTTTACAATGTCATAGCAGCCACGATCTTGGAGAACCCCTGGGGAATATGATGGAAACAAATATCCCCCCTGCCACAGAGAAGCATCACCGTAGCGTTAATGGCTCTGATCATGCAACTGAGTCTGTTCTGAAGCTCCCTTAAAGTCCCCTGTAACCGAATCCAGGTTCACATCTATACACCTAAACCATTGGGGATTCATATAATCTCCTGCCTTTGATATCTGAACCAGCTATCTTTAAAAAGATATGTCCCAGTGCAATCAGACTGTAGCGGTTTGATTCAGGATTTACTATATGGAAATCCTGTAGCCATCAAACTAGTCTAATTGATCACAGCAGTATTTTCAAGATTCAGACACCCAGGAATCAATTTTTTTATCCTTAAGATGTCAAAATAACAACTGTAAAAACACTTCTAAATGTTCTAAAATGGGATACCTCTTTTAATCCTTGTTAGCATTGGGTTGGTTTTTTTGAATCTCATTTATATATTGTCTTTTGCCAGCATTAGTGAGGCGTTCAGTAAATAAAAAAAGAGATAAAAGCAAGAAAATCCCACATGAAAAGACATTTTCATTACGAAAAACAAACAAGCCAAAGAAAATACCAACCACAGCAAGGCATGTCCATATATTGAAATACACCCCTTCAAAGAAACAAATTGCTCATTACAAACAACACATTAGCGACATAAACATTACAAAGAATAAAGCCTGTCTTTTATTCTTTGTCACAAAGCATAATGAACTGAATACTGAGATGACAGAGGAAAAGAGGGTGTAGTGATTCATTGTCAAATACCATCATAGTATGGAAATCCTGCTTCTTACATTACTTCAGGGTAGCAGGAGTTTTTAAGGGTTTATTTTATTCTTCTGATATGGATAGTACAAGACAGTGCCTTGGTTTGTCCTTTTCTGGGCAGGTTTATGTTAGCCACACAGCACAGGCATTCAGAGATGTTGTACTCCTCCACTAATTGAAATTTATGCCAGTTGCATGTTATTAATAATACTCTCAAACCAGATAACAGTAGTTGAAGGGAAAATGGCAGATATAAACAGGATTTCTTCTATAACGTCAATTTCTCCAGTAGGATCACAAGTGCCATGGCTTTACACTTAAATTTTAATTTGGGCAGCACATAAGAAAACATTTTCAGGCAGATTCACATATCTTTATGCGTGTACAGCAGAGTTTTTATTTTAGGAAAGGCACCGCAGGAATGCTGTAAGGACTGCTGGCACAACCTGCTTTTTAGTTACGATAAAATATGTTTTGTATTCAAAGATCTCTGATAATGTTATCATTTTTCCCAGAACGGATGAATCAGAGATGCTAGAGATTAGCAAGGCAAGTCAGATCATCAACACCTACCACCCTCTCCATACCAAACAGTTATTCCTACAGCATGGGCCCGTCAACCACATGAATCACAAGCGATGCCCATTCACAGAAGCAAAACAAACATCCCCATCACCCTGTGCCACCCTGTTTGATCTCACTGGAACTTAAAAGCGATGCAGGGTCAGGAAGGGGCAAGAGCTGGATAGAAAGATCGCTGCACGATGCTGAGACACCCAGCAGGATGCAGCATTAGAGGTACGCTAAGTTTCTCTGCCTGCTTTCTGATCTCACACGACTGAAATCACAGGCAATTCAGCAGAAATGGATGACGTCCCGGGTCAGGACTAAACCAGAGCCCCAGCATGGTATCAGGGGCCACTCGTCTGCTGGATGTCTCGCTCCTGGTTTGAGTCAGGAAAATTTTCCACCACCTGTGATCATTAAAGATTCCCTCACGCTTTTGTCAGGGGAGGGTTAACCCTCCTGACCTGACCAGGTAATTACTTTTTGCCTATTTAATTTCCACCTGGAGTTTCAGTTGCCTTACTTTCTAGTCCAAATTACTTTGTGTTCCTAAAGGGCGCTATAAGTCACAATTTATGGAAGCAATCCCTAAAGAGAGCACAAGACCCTTTGGGGGTGGATTGCACTGAACAATTAAAAGTGACTCATGTCAAAATATAAAAATCATTCTTGGGAGCACATATTTTAAAATCCTGATTCTTCCCAGGGTATATAAAGCCAATCCTGAATTTATAATGGATAAAGGAAGCACCATGCAATATGCCAGGGGATCAACAGAGAGGGAATGCCAAATTCTCCTTTCCCGTGCAGCAATTCAGCATCGCTGCAGTTTCACTGGCTTCGGCCGCTTTACATTCATTTCACACAGAGCAAGACAGAGAAACTTTCAGGTCTCACAAGCCTGACTGTCTCCCTGTTCTTAAGCCAAAGTACAAAGAAAACACTTCCTACAAAAAATGACAGTATATTGAATGATAGTTGCCCTGTGTGAAAGTAAATGCTGTAGCAGTTTGCAAGTATCTTTTTGAGATTTTATCCAACCCATTTTTTTATGCTGAATCTGGAATTCAAGGAAACACAATAGGAAATTCATTTTATTTTAATGTAATGCTCTTTTATTGCCTTTTTTTTTTGGCCTTTTTTTCCAAAAAAGTGATTTGAAAATGAGGGCAGCTTTGGTCAAAAGGCTGGTGAGCCGTGGCAAGACTTGTCTAAATTATAAGTCTAGTCCGGAACCTAAAAGCAGGGAAGCATTGTTTGAGTCTCAGCTCTGATCCAGAGGTGTTACACTACTCAAAAAACCTCTACAACATCTGGGCTATTTCTACTCTGTTGTTTGTGCTACTCTCCAATAAACAAGAATCCAGCACAGGTACCTATTTATTATTTTGCGATATGACTCCTACAGGAGTGAGGAACTTGAGCCAAAAAATCAAAGAAGCTGAACTCATTTCCATTTGTAAAGAACTGCTTTACTGTCTGTCTGCAAATAAATCTCCTTAGTAAATAGCTCCAAGGTTGAACTAGAGAATATTGTATGGATCAAAGAATTCATGTCTTCCTGTGTAAAGTGAACAGGCCGCAAGCTCACTTGTTTGTCTAAAACAATTAGGGCTGGTATGAAAAGGAGGGGGCAGGGACAAATAAGCTGCAGCTGATTTTACTTTGCAAAATATTTTGGGAGGGGGGGTTCAAATTAATAACCGGTCAGGCCCCAAAACAGTCTAATCTTTGTCAATTGGTGCCAAATTATGCAAGGTGCTGCCAATTCTGGTTGTCTAACAAATCAGTACCAGTGTATGTTACTCCTAGGCTGAAGCCTGATTGATTCTGGTCATTATTTGCACACATGGAATCAATATGCAGTCCAGATGTTCATTTGCAGTGAACAACTGAGTGAAACTACTCATCTACACGCAACTTTAATCCTGTAGCACAGCACCACAGCCCTGTTGCTTCTCCTCACCAACACGAGGACTCATCCAGTACAAAAATCTATAAAACATTCTGCTAATATTTCTGTCAGCTGAATGACTTTTACAGTACTATATAAAGCTGACAGATAATGCATGCCAGTCCTAATTTGAGATAGACTTTTCTTTTGGGACTTTAACCATTGAACAAGCAAACAGATTGAGCAGTAACATTTATTACAATGCATAAATCATTTCCCTGCAACTACTACAGGTCTTGCCTGAGGGCGAAACTTCTGAGTAGCCCATGAATCCTAATATACTGGATAAGTTACTAAATTGTATTGTCACTCTGCCACTTGCTTACCAGAAGCAAATTCATAAAGCTTTTCAAAAGTAATTTTGACAACCTTTTTTCCCATGTGTAGCCTTTAGAAATGTGTACCAACAAACTTTTTACCAAGAAAAAAACTTTCACTTCATTTTCAGTCTGAGCAGCACAGTTCGTAACGATAATTTTATAGCATTTTCTCCTATATTAAGCTTAAGTGAAACCACCCCTTAATTCGGCATAGATGTTAGCTTAATGATATTCCACTCACTAATATTTCCTGAAGTAAACCCACTGTCCTAATCTACGCAACTCATCTTGCTTTTAAAATAAACTTGTGTAGAAAGGGCTTATGAACCCACATGCTGCAGAAATATAAACAAGAGGAACTTAGAGGGAACCCCTGAATTGGATTTTCAGGCAGACACAGGCCCTGTTGCATTGTTAGATAGATTGCGAAAGATCCTTCAAGTGTGTAAATAAAATCGGTAAAGGAGAATCTGATGCTTGATTTTTACAATGATTATGGGATTAATGTACAAAGAAGTAACATTAAAATACTTTTGTTAGTGAAATCTAAGGCGGGGTAGTTTTAAATTCTCCCCTTACAAATGAACTGCAGATGAAACAACTACTGTAAATATTGAATCATTCTTTAAAATTGCTCAACCATTCTTTAAGTAACCTACAAGCCAAATTCAAGAAGAAGTACTTGGAAAATAACACCAATTCCCTTTTTACAAGTAATCAATAAAGTGATTGTCACTGTCTCTTCTTTATAGTTATTTATGCTTTCTAGGGAAATAGATTTAACTATCTAACCTAGATTTGTCTTTCTCTCTTTTTTTTTTAACTTAAAAAAAAAAAAGCCTTTCCTCACAATGATGATTCCATACTTCAAGATCCATCTGTTTCCTCTGTCTCCTCTGCCATTTTGGCCTCAGTGGAGTCCTTTTAATTGCATTTAGCCTTATCCTGGATTGTATGAGCCTATTCCCAAGGATGTCTGGTTTTCATCAGGTAATGACCATTAATTCTGGCTGCATTTCCTTCTAAATCTTGTTGAATGGCATAAGAAACAGAAGCGCTATGTCTTTTCTTGTATGCCCTATTGTTTTGGAAATCATGATTTTCTCTGGGCTTGGGCTGAAGGTGGGTTCATCAAGAGTCACAGAGATGGCCCTCAGAGCAGAGAATCTTTCCTCTCCCTCCCCATATTCTGTTGTTTATAACTATTGATCTTGCCTCTGCTATTGCCATGCGCATTTCATTCACAGAGCTCCAGATCGTTCCCCTGTATTTGTATCTGCATCTGTAGGAGCTCACTGCATCACTTACAGGAACGGAGGAGAGCACAGCGTAGGGTACCACCACAGTCTTCCTTTGGGCCCTACAAAACCAACCTCAAAAGACTCTGTAACTTAAGTAACATTTATAGGCTTTCATTTCTGCAGCCAGGGCTAAAGCCTTGCTATGGTGAGTTTTATTTTTATGTGGTCTGGTAATAGTTAATAGAGGAAACATAATAGCAGAACACATCTCAGTAAATGCAATCTCGCTGTATATAACTTACCTTTGCATATGTACATGTGTATGTTGAAGAACTAAGTTTATTTTCTGACGTAACCAAAAGTGATTTTAATGTCTTAAATAGTATGATTGCTTTTGTTAAATAACACTAATAAATAACACTATAATGATAGAAAGAAAGTTGATGATCTACATCTTTTAAAAAAGTTAATATTGTAGTTCTACTAAGTGCTTCATCTGAAGCTGATTTGCAAAAGGACAAAACATAAACCCCACCTTTCACCACACAAAAAAATGACAATTTAATTATGTTATAGTTGGACAATGGGTTAAAAGCTTTGGGAAGTACCAATCATAATAATGGGTTTGGTCCACACAGAAAATTAAAGTGGGTGAATTCTATTCATTTGGCACAATTTCCCAATGTCACTGCAGTTATATTACTTTGCCATGGTTACCAAAAAAATTTTAATTCCTCTAACCGATATTTTACTCAAGCTGCATTTTTCAAACCCTCCCATGAGGATGCACTGCTTCACTGGGGCAAGAGCAGGTTTTGGGTGCCAGCAGGAGCATGGTGCCAACACTGGCAGGGCAGAGGCCTGTCTCCCTTCCAACCTCTGTTCTCCCACCGGTTTTCAACCAAAAGGAGAAAGACCAGTTTCTGTCTGGGTCTAACTGTTGCTACAATTCAGAAATGTCTCTTTGCATCCTCTTTGTGTGTTCCTGATTTTGATAAGCACTCGGTATCTCAAAATAACACAACAGTATTAGCAAGGCAACTTCAGTTGGTTAACTTTGACTTGATCATGAATGATCTGTACACACCAAGAACCCAAGACAAGTTCTTGACTTTTTCCAACAAATACAACGATCTTCAAGTTTATAAACACTTTCCCCTACAATTTGCACTGTTCCTGTTACAAAATATCATCGAGTATCTCCAAAATCTAAATTGTTGCATCAGCAGTGTGCAGTTAGACTTAACTACTGTATTACTGAACAAAAAAGCTTCCATTCTTCTTATTTTTCTGAAGCAGACAATAAACATCTACATCTATTTTTAATAGAGTACAGAAAATACAAAAAACTGGATGTCTTCTCAAATTGTCTGAGCAAAAATAATGAAGATTTATAACTGTACACATCGTATCCCTTCCCTTTTTTTTCCACTTCGATGCCTTAATGTCACTCTGCAGGTTCTTATCGTGAAATGTGAGACTAAATAGTTAAGCAAATATAATTTCCTGAGGACTCTATCTGCATTGACAACCACAGATGGATGATAAGCAGAGCCTGAATGGGGGCCCACCTGTTCCAGGAAGAGAAAAGGTATTGCTGCAAGAAAGAGGGAAACAATCTTCCTAATAAAGTGCCCTGGAGAGTGTCATCGTATCAACAAGCCTATTGAATGAACCCTTCCTTGGGTTTTAGAGTGCTTTGTGGCCATGGCTGTCAAGACAGTTACAAAGAATAGAGACTGAAGCCAGTGGGTGAAGCTTGTTTAACTAAAAGGACAGTCAAATATTTGACGTAAATTATACCACATTTTCTTTATACATCTACTGGATTTTGTACCACGAGAAGACAGGACTTGGTCATGTTAATTGAACTGTGTTTAAGACTCCATTTTGCCAAGCAGCAAATGCTCAGTATCACGAAATGTGAACATAAGCAGATCTTCTAGGCAAACATCAACCTATGAAGGAGATACAAATAACAAACAGGGCCCAGAAGATCTTTACATCTCAGCTTTTTTATCTGGTCATTACATGAAGGTATCTTGCCCTCCTTTCATTTGTATAAAAGAGCATTTCCAGAATGCCATCTGAACAGTCACCTTCCTCAGTCATTCTGTACCTCAGGTTTTTCTCCAGCACTGAGTAATCTGATGCTTCTAACCCATGAATTGTAATGCAACAGTTTCCTGGGAGTTACTCTCTTGGGTTCAACAAAGTACTTCTAACTTCTTCAGATGACAGCATCCCCAGCTGTCAACTTCTTACTGTGAAGAAGGGCTTTTATTAGGCTTGAAATTCCCTTCTATTAAGTCATACACTGAAGTCTGACCTTGGCTCTACTCAGTTAATTCCATATCCGCTGCTTAGGGCTTCCTCTGCCACTCATTCACTCAACTGGACTTGCTCTAGTGCTGTCATTTGTTCAGCTTCTCAGTATTAGATCTTTTTTTTTTTTCTCCTGAGAAAAAGATTTTTAATGAAACTTTCTGTCCTGTCTCTTTTTTTTTTTTTGCCCCCAATGTCACTGTTATCAGAAATACAGTTTCAGACCTTGAGGTTATGATGCTTTGTTATATGGCAGAGCTAAACTCTCAGCTCCTGATTCTGCAACTATGCGACATCCAAGCAGAAGTGAACATGTCCTGGGCTCTAAAGTGCCTTTCCCTAGATCTAATGCAGAGCCACAAAGTTTCTGGAAGAGCTGCCCCCTCCGGCCCAGTTTTTCTCCCTCTCTGGTAAATTAAGTGTAATATTATCACATATCTCAATGAATACGACATTCTCAGCTTTGATAAATTTGCAACTAGCTTCTTAATTTTTAATTAGATTGTTATGTAGAAGCACTTAATGTATTTCTGTAAGTGACACCTATGCTGGCAGATTTAAAAAGTGTCTGTTACGAAGTCAAAGTTTAATTAGCTTTCGCTGCAAATAAAAGACATATTAACTTATAATTTGCTTAGAAAGCCATATACTGCATGATCATTATTTTTCCAAAGGTGAAGCCACTAATTTTTTAATATGGGACTTTTTTCTCATTTACTTCATACAAAAGTCTTTTAACTCCTTATGCACACTGTAAATCACTTCTCATGCCTTTGACCTCATTACAATTCAAAGTCCCACATTCAATGTTAATGAAAAGAAAAATTTATATATAATTTCTAAAGCAAATTTCTCATGAGAGAGCCAACATTCATTGGAACATATTTGCCATCAGCTTATGGCCTCTTGCACGTAGCAGATGATGGGCCATCTCTAAAGAAATAGGTTATAGTAATAACAGAAGGCTCTGAATGTGCTTTTCTCAGAGTATGTTACTTAATTTTTTTCTATATTAAGAAATAATGATTTAATTCATGTAATTGCCATAGGTAGCCAATAGGAAATGTGTGGAAGAAACATAAATCAATCCAAAAAAAGGCTGTTTTTCCTATTTTCTATTTAATATGGGAAATGACACTGACAAAATGGAAATGGGTTGTAATTAATTCTCTGGGAATAGAAAGTTGGATGACTTCGTAATACATACAATCCCTTAACCCTGCATTTATCACAACACATATAACTGGTTCCTTTTGGAAAAGTACGTATAAAACACAAAAGTCATATTGCGGTTTCAATGGTTTAAGTACATTTTTTCATGAACTGAACTGCTCTGGATGTAACCAGATAGTTTATGAACTAAGGTTAAAATCTGGCCCGTAGACATTTTAGTTTCATTGCAGCTTTTCTAAAGCATAGAATGACCCTGAAACACTGCTGCTCTCATGTATATAAAACTCATATACACTCACTTTTATCATCCATTATTCTAAGTTCTCTCATCCTCTTAGATGGCAAGAACATAATTGTAAAGTCTGTGTCTTTATATTCTCTGCAATAGAAATATTCACAATGAATTCTGATTTTGTTTTCTCCAGGCATTTCTACAAAGTGTAATAGAAAGATACAATTGGATCTCCACACACACTTTAATAACCGACATATTATTGCATGTTTTAAAATCAAATTGAATACTCTTACTAAGCCTGTTTCTTTTTTCTTTTTTTTAAATAATTGAAGCACTATCTTTCCCCCTGCACTGATATATTGAATTCAAGGCTCTTCAAAGCAGAAGAACTTCTCAACAGAAAAAAAAAGTGATGGAAAAATCACAGTAACACTTATAACAGTTCTCCTGCAATAAATGAGGACATCATTTACCAGATGCAAATGCCCGAGTGGGACAACTGTTCTGTCAGCAAGCTTTACCTGTCAATCTCAATGTCATAATCCACTACTAAGCATATAGGAACCTTAAAAACTAGCATTGATAAGTGAAATACAATTTGCAGAAACTAAAAAATGTTAAAAGAAAAAGAAACACGTTTAGAAAAACTGCATTTCCAAAGCTTTCATAACATATAAATGACATTTTAATGAGTACAGACTAATGTCCCATTGAACATCTGCATTCTTACTCATTTTTCTGCAGCCTTCTGCTATTTACCTATGAGGTCAGACTTTACATGAAAGGTACATTAATTATGATTAACAGATGATATAACAAATGGCTAAGGAAGTGTTATAGGATCTAATAAATCAAGCAGTTGCTTATTATCATAAATAGCACATTCTGATATACTGCCTATGACACTGACACTGCTTATATCTCTAGTTACACTGTATTAGCCTTTTATAACTACTGATGTCCTCTTAATAGAACAAGAGACCATACAATGAACCTATAACAGGGCTCTCATAAGTACAGAAACCACCTTATGCAAAAAAATAATTATACAGATCCATCCAGTATTCTTCAAGTATTATTTTAAAAGTATTTTAAAATCTGGCAAGTAATGGAAGCATCTATCTCATGAGACCAGCTACTTGGCCACACATCACTCTTTGACAGGCGAATAAAATGGCATATTTTTTAAATAGAGGCCAATTTGCACATACCATGCAAAACAAAGCAGCAGTGTAATTAAAGTTGGGTCAAAGCTGCAGGTCCCATTCTAAGAGCCTGTCCCAGAGATGGAGGAAGGCTTGGATTAAATGGTTAATTTTAGTGAAGAAAATACTCAAAATCCTTAGATCTTGGAGGTCTTTGAAAGTAGGTCTGCAGCAAGCAATATGATAAAAAGTATTTTTTCTTGTATTCTTGATACCGCTTTAACCCTAGAAACCGGCGATTTAACACCCTCCAACTGCATTGAAAGAGCACTCCACATTTGATACCGATGCAGCAGCACTATTTCCTGTTTTTTTCTTCAAGAATAAGAGGGAGAATAATTTGCTCTGTTTAAGATCACTTAACACTTTACAATCCAAAATGTGAGCCATGGGCAGGGATGAATTAACTTTATAACTTCACAGCCTCAAGTGTTAGCACTTTTATAATTTAATTTTCTGATAATATATTATTTTTAAACTTTCAGAAAATTATTTAGGAATCAGTTCAGGAAAAAAAAAAATATTTTTTAGCTTCTTTACCAGAAAATTATTCTAAAAGATCTAATACTGTCTCCAGGTAAAATTTTTTTACTTCTGCTACAATGAGGGCAATAAAGCAGGCCCCAGTGCCTGCAGAAAGCTCTCATTAACTTCGTGGCCTGAGTCCACTTCGTTATCAGGGTTTGATTGTTCAACAGCCCTGGTTAAATACATATATTTGTATATAACTGTCAAACCGACCAGAGATTATGGTAATAGTAACATTGCAAATCTGCTCGGCAGAAACTACTGGCATATTCTGTCATTTCTCTCTAGAACAATTCTATTGGAAGCTCATGGATTTACTTAGTTTTAATAACCAGAATAAGACACAATGAAACTGCCAAAGATTTTGAGTATTTTGCACACTAACATGGATTAACCTTCCAGGTTCTTATTACCATTTAGATAGATATTCCTAGCTGCTGTCTTAGGTCAGCAAGTATTCAAATCACTGGAACAGCTTTGTGTTACACATGCTGCGGACAGATGCAGCAGAAATGTATGTATTCTCTGGGAAAAAAAAAAAAAAGAAAAAAAAAGATTAAAACATCCACTTCACCTTAACGGCAAGGGAGTGTTTTCTTCTGTGGAAACGGCTGCAAGCTGCTTAAATCTCTCCTCACGTTTTGTACTCCCTTTCATCAGTATTTCTCTTGGACTGTCAAGTTTTCATTACCGTGATGTAAATGTAAATGAAAGGGGTGCTTTTAAAAAGATTTTTCCCAAGTTTTTTTTCTTTTTTTCTTTTGTGTTTGTATTTTTTCAGAAGTAAATCAAGGGTCTGAGTTAGTGCCATCCACCAGTAGCGCTAATACTGTAATCAGACGACAAGCTTTGCTATCAAAGATCTTTACAATGGCTTCAATTCATCTGAGAGTACATCAGCTCAGCACTGCATCCTCTAATTCACTCCATTTATCCCATCCTCTTTCCCGAAGGGGAAGATACTGCACCATTCTTGGTATGCTGAGATTAAGAAACTACCTCTTCCTCTGGCTGCAGAGAAGTGGACCATTCAGCACAGTACAGCTAGATCTTCACATAGTCCAACAGTTATTCATTATTGTTACTATTATTAATATATGATTTCTCCTAAATACAACCTCACCACCATTTGAACACTGCTGAATTGAAGTGCCTAGAGAGAGAGAGAGAAGGCACAGTACTTCAAACCTGCAGAAGATCAATGCTTCAGAGCTCGGTGATGTAAAGGGATGAAGAGCAACAGTGAAATATACTCTAGCACGTATAATTTACCTCATCGCAGGGAAACATAAAAAACATGCTACTAAATACATAAAATTTTTAAGTTGAGCAGATGTGAGAGAGATCAATTTTAGGATTAAAACTAAAAACTTTATGGATAAGTTTGCCCCAAGCTCATGCCTTATTATGTATTCTTAATACGGTACTTAACCCGCTGCTGAAGCCCTACCTGATTTCAAAATAAAAGTACAAATTTTTACATATATGATGTATGAAGTTTTGGTGGAATCCACTTACAAATTCTGCTACTGAGTTGGAGGAGGAATTTAAAATATCTGAAATACATCTTGAAAAAAGTGACAGATGCTGTCATACCCAACAATAACCGTGCAAACCAAAGTCAAAGCAATATAGAAACTTAAATACATCAGTTCCCTGACATAACCAAACCAAACCTCTGTTGATCCAGAGCATTCTCCTTCGGTGTTTCATGATAAGCCATGGTTTACATGGTCATCTATTATGGTCATACTTATTTCCCATTTTTTGACATCCTCTAGTCTGGTAGACATTGATATTTAAACCAGTGCACCAGTGCCAAATACAGCTGCTGTGTTATCTTCATAACACACTACAAAGCATATCTGCTTTGTTCCAAAGAGTGCCTTGTAGGCAACTGTGTCAAAAAGCAAAAATTGTTTTGTGATAATTTAGTGGCTATTGTTAGTAGCCAGAATTAAGAAATACTGCACTTACTTTGACTGAATGTGAATAAGGAAGATGACCAGGAAACTTGATTCAGCTGCTAAGATGCCAAGGAGGATCTTCTAAGGATTACAGTGAGAGATGGATAAGGCCATACTGACGAGTCAAAATCAGGAGTAAATGCATTTGGGGAAGGAATGCTTTGATGGAAGGCATGTGCCATAATCCCTCCTTCAAACTAACAATAGCCCTTTTAGGACAGCAACCTATTTAGGTGACTTTGGTAGCAGGGAACCTTATGAATGATTCTGCACAGTATTTTCAGACCAATCATAATTGAAGCTTTAAACCCACATCTGCAGAAAGTAAATATGGTGGGCGTGGGTGTGTTTATAATACATAAAAAATATATAGATTTATTAATTTATATGTAAATATGTATAAACTTACAAATACATTTAGTATATTTTTATATAGAATATAACTTTTTTTAGCAGAAGAAAACTTCTCTCAGCACTAAATGTGACAATAATGTTGAACAAACAACTTGAGCTCTGAAGGTTACACAATCACAAGATGCTTAATACAAAGAATACACTACTTCCATTTCAATGCAGAGGCTGGAATTAAAAAAGTGTTTCAGTCACACTGCTTGCAAAGCAGGAACAGCAAGATGCCTCTTGCCATTATTCCCCTACAAATCATGGTCAAAGATATTAGTGTTCTCTAATGAATCTCCTCTTGTATTACTAAAAAATACACAGGTTTCTCCTTTTATCCCCTTGGCTGTACATGTGTATCTGTTAGGATTTTTCAGGCTCCAGAATACCATTTATGCCAACCAATCACTCTCTGTTCCAGTCTTCAGAAAAGAGTGAAAAAGTAAGTTGATCCCGTAAGTGAAAGACCAGCCTAAGTGGTGTTAGAGACGCAGTGTCAACACAAAAGTCCTGAAACAAAGAGGAAGCCCTGGAAGGTCTGGGTGTTATTTAGTCAGTGAAAAAAACATGCTGGTGTTTCTTGTATTTAAAAGTTGGATGGGGAAATACTCCTAAATCATATATAGTACATGTAGGAAGCACACAGGAATACCATTAACTCATTTGAACGGCACTGATTTTCTGTCTTATGTACCGTTTCCAATCTGTGCAACCTCTGAACTATATATATTTGCCTTCTTTTTTGAGTGAAATTAAATATGAAAATAATTCCACCCCAAAAATCTGAGAAACGAATGCAAGAGAGAAAAACACAGAGACAAAGAGAAAAACACAGATGACAGGAGAAAAAAAGGCAACAAAACATCTGCAAAATAATCAGGTAGAAACTATGTAAATCCAAATTAATAACCAGGCCAACCTAGAAAGCATCATCTAACTGCTAGAAACAAATAAATGTACCTGGGATGTAAGTCAGGCTGTATCATGTAGGCACTTATCTCTTATTATTTGATTTGTAGTAGCAAGTAATGAAGCCAAGCGTGCATTTAGACAGTTTGAAGCAGATGGACAGCATACTCCGGAAAACAAGTTAATGGCAGAGGCAGGTATTTCTGCATAACGCAAGAGTCAAAATGGCCTCAACAATTAGAGACAGTTACAGATGCAGCATTTTCATATTTGGATCCTGCACATCTCTAAACATGCAGCAGTACTTACATGTCAATCCTATGCATAACTTCTTTCTGAGAAAATTGCTTTTTCCAGGAAACAGATTAATAAGGCAGAAGCTGCATGATTGTTAAAGGAAAACTGCCTCTTTTTTTCCTTTTTTTGTTTTTGTTTCTTTTTTAAAGTTGAACATCCGTAGGGCAAATCCACCTATTCCTACTGCCAGTGCAAAGGCCATTGCCCACAGCAAAGCTAACACAGTTCTAACAACACACATGAGACTCTGGTAACTTTGCTACATAACCCAACAACGCTCCTCCACAGAACAGTAGGTCAGGGGAGGGTGATGAGGGAAGGCCAGCTTGTTTGCTTTGATCTTTCCTGTGGAATAAGGTAAGTGTTCTCACACCACAGCTTAGCAAAGCCAGTGTCCAAAATCGCACAAAACCATCATTGCACTTGAGCCTGGTGGAAGAGTCTCAGAAGTAAAGCAAGAGACTGACTATTCCTGCCTTTTACTCTTTTTTACAAAAGTATTGTTTCATATTCAAGCACTTACACAAGCTGTTGATTGCCACATCAGCTCTGGTGCATGAACACACACCGAGCAAGCTGAGATAGAGGAAAACCTACAGGCTCGTATTCACTCTGTGGATACAGACAGGAGTTGATAACCAGCAGTTGTCCTACATCAAAGTTTATACCCAAGTGTAAACCACTGAAGTGGTAAAAAAATTGTAGCTACAAATGAAACCAGAAATTTTATACCACTTAGAAGAAGAAATATCAGCAGTAATTGGAAGTTCAAATTCTTGCTGGCATAAAATGAACTAGATCATAAACTCAAGGCATGAAATCACTAAACATCAATGAATCCAGTTAAGCAGTACTTCTTTTGGGGGCTGACCTGCTGGAGAGCAGCTCTGAGGAGAAAGACCTGGGAGTCCTGGTGGACAACAGGATGCCCATGAGCCAGCAATGTGCCCCTGTGGCCAAGAAAGCAAATGGCATCCTGGGGTGCATCAAGAAGAGTGCGACCAGCAAGTCGAGGGAGGTTATCCTGCTCCTCTACGCTGCCCTGGTGAGACCCCATCTGGAATACTGGGTCCAGTTCTGGACCCCCCAGTTCAAGAAGGACAGGGAACTGCTGAAGAAGGTACAGCAAAGGCCACAGAGATGATTCAGGGCCTGGAGCATCTCTCCTACGAGAAGAGGCTGAGGGACTTGGGTCTTTTTAGTCTTGAGAAGAGAAGACTTAGCAGGGATCTAATCAATGCTTACAAATGCTTAAAGGGAGGGTGTCAGGAGGACGGGGCTGGTCTTTTTTCAGTGGTGCCCAGTGACAGGACAAGAGGAAATGGGCACAAACTTGAGTATAAGAAGTTCCACCTAAACATGAGGAGGAACTTCTTTACTGTGAGAGTGGCAGAGCACTGGAACAGACTCCCCAGAGAGGTGGTGGAGTCTCCTTCTTTGGAAACATTCAAAACCCACCTGGACAAGTTCCTGTGCAACCTGCTGTAGGTAGATCCACTTTGGCGGGGAGGTTGGAATAGATGATCTTCAGAGGTCCCTTCCAAGCCCATATGATTCTATGATTCTTAGATATATTACCATAAACAACTAATGTAATATTAGAGTCACATACTAATCTCCATGGCTCACAGCTTTAATTAACCCTATTAATAAATAATAACAATCAAAATGCCTAAATCTAGATTTTCTAAAACTGCTCACAGAAGCCAAGGACACACATTATCACACCAACAACTTCATATGTCCTGAAGCAAATTCATAAAAGATGTTTAATCATCTCTCTCAGAGTCAAGTTTGGAGGCAGGAAGAAAAAAGAAATGGTGTTCTGAACATCTCTTCTACAAATGGTTCTATGAAATTTAAGCAAAAACAAATTTCACAGAAGCATTTCTTTCTCTCTGCACTAATAGCGCTTTGGTGGTATCTCCATGAGGCTTGCAATTACCAAATTCCTTGTTCCAGATACAGAGGTGGCCTCAGGACAGTAAGATTTTGGTGGCAGCTTCTTCCTGCATTACAAACAGCATTTATGCACTATCCCCTGCTGGGCCTGCTCCCCTCCTTCGTGTTTGTGCTCACTGCCTTGCAGCATTGCTGCAGGCATGCTGCTTTCAAAGCCAGACAATGTGCTCCACTCAGGGACTATGTAGATGCAATTTTTCTTGGTTTCAGGTTCTGAAAAGTGCTTCTCTGGCTCTGGAGTGCATGTGGATCCCAGAAGTAGCACCCCACCTAACCCATCCAGAAAAGCACGGCAGAAAATAAACATGTTCCTTCCCTGTGTCGCTTCCATCATAGCTACTACTGAAATTGTGCCTATACTCAAATTCCTCATAACCTACTTTCAAGCGCATATCCCCTGGTATCTCTTGGACTTTCCAAGATTGTGTTATCACAGAAGGTGCCAAGTGACTGCACTGCCTTTTTACCAGAGGGATGTCTCACTAGTTTCTATTAATAATATATTAAACAAGCTAGTGCTGAATGTTTTTGAAAAGCCAAGAGCTCTATTTGTTTGTGTCAGTTTATTATTTCAGAAACAGGAGTTGCTACACAAACAATTTCATATGCCTCAAAAGGAAGACAATAAGGTGCACAAGCTACAAAAAGAGAGGGGTAAAAAAAGTTCTTTTAGTTGCTAGTTGTGCCATGGACCTGCTATCTGTCTATATATGGAGGACCATGATTTAAATGCTGGGTTTGCTTTTGGATTCGTCACAACATTTACAGCTTTAAGGCCAGTTCTTCAAAAAATACAAATGTTCTCAACTTCACCTGAAGTTACTAGGAGCATTAAATTCTCACCTTTCTGGAAAAATCAACCCAAACCAAAAGTAAAAGGAAGAGTGCTCCCAAAACCAAAAGCCACAGGTTAGAAAAAAATCTCAGCCACAGGTTATTGCTTTATTCTGAAGCGGAGATCACATCTGCTCAGTTTTTCAAGGTTACTGAGGCTCCTGGCTGAGATATTCCCTAGCAAGATAGAATATAAACATGGACCATCAAAATGGACTGTGTTCTGTTTACTTCTCCTTCTGTGAGTCAGTGCTAGAGATGATGCAGGGAACTGTTCAGCTCCCAGCATCGTGTGAGCAGCAGCTGGGAAACAGCAAAGCAACTCCATATTCACTGTCTTAATGTGATCATATCAAAATGTGTTGAGTGATTTCTTCCACCCCTATCCCCAGCGTCATTTCTCAGTGTCCCAAGGAATCACAGATGGCAGACCAGAAAGTACAGTCTGGTCATGTAGCCTGTCCTGTTGCGGCAATGCAGCATTTTCCTTTACAGTAAACTCTTGATGGCATTTGCAGTCAAGTCTGCTTTTAAATACCTTTACTTATTCCTCTGTGAAAGTGAAAAGTAAAATCAGTTCTGTTACTTTCATGTAGAAATATTCCTGCTATATTTATTTATGACATGCCCTTGTAGTAGACATCAGAAAAATAAAGAAGAGGAAATGGGTTCTGAAAACGTTTGGGACAGTTTTATAGAATATTATTGCAATTAATTCTCATAAAATCCATCTGCCACACCAAGGGCTTGTGTTACCAGGAAACCATTTGTAAAGGGTTCAGAGGGAGAAAGAAATTATAATATCCCTTTCCTCTCTTTCTCACACTTCTCAACCTGCCTTTCACAAAAAATAGAAAGAGTTATGTGAGCTTTTCCATGCAGCCAGCTTACCACGGGTTTTATGTGAAGTATTGTGCAGATTTAGAGGAAATGCTAGATACTGCTAAAGCAAAATTAGTTTTTTCCATCTGAATGATGCAATACTCAGTTCTATGCATCCTATAGCTTGCCACAACAGATGAAAAACTTTCTATTTCATGCTCGAAACCTAAATCATGGAAATGCAGAACAACAATTTCTCTGTGTCTCAGCCTCCTGTAATTTGGAAGGAGAGCAGAATGCAGAGAGACCCCTCTCCCTGAGGCCTAAAAAACAGCTGACGGACAACTATGTTAGTGAGAGTGTCAAGGAAATGGATGAGTGGAAATAGAATGCATAATACAGGATAAATCACACATATCTATGATAATACATTGCATGCTTCTGTTTTTTAATTTGCATGTATTGCTTCTTTTCACATCTCCGCCTATTGTAGATGGCAGTTGTCTGACATATGCTGGAAACCTACGCTTTCCTCGGTAGTCACCTACCTCAGAGTGGGATCATTTTCTATAGATGCCTATATAGATACCATTACCTATTTAATATCAAGTGGACCTATTTAGCTCACTGAAATTCAACTTCTGCTACTAATACCAGAACACTGTTATCAGGCAAGATATATTCCATCCTAAAGTGTTCCACAAAAATCACACAAAAAAATTTAACAGCAATTGTACAGACCAACCTTAAAGGTCCTCTTTAAGTCTTTGTTGTTTGGATGCCCACAGTTTTGATGACAAACATCATGCAAGGCAGCTTCTCGCTGCACCTAGCTGCGGTTTTTTTTGTAAAAGTACCATTGATGTGGAATTGAGAAGAGGCAGGACTCGCCATGTATTATTGTCATGAAGAAGATGGGCTAGCAAAGGTGAAAACATGATGATAAGATACTCAAGTAGCATGTATCACCTCTGAAATGTGCCGAGGTGTCAGAAATAAACAGTGAGGAAGTCATAATTAGACCTGCAAATTAATTATTGTTTAGATATTAAAAAAAAAAATCTAGTAAAGGCAGAATTAAGGCAATTCTAGTAAATTTAAATAAGGATTATTTAAATTTCTAAGGATTAAGTAAAGACATCTGAGAAATATGAGAAACACTTCTTTCAGTTTATTATCTAAAAATATTTCTCATATTTCCTAAGGGTTTTCTCTAGTTTATTATCTAAAAGTTCTACCAGAAACGAAAAACTAACCTCACTGAAGTCTCATCACAGCAGAAACTTCACTGTGAGCCAAAAGGAAATATTTTTAATTTAGATAATTATATAAAATTCAGGTTTCTAAACATTTTCTTTAAAACTCAAATTAGCCAGAGCTTCTGGAATGCCAATGACCTTACATATGCTCCTAAACTTACGTGCAAAAATCAGAACAATCAGATCCAATTACGGCAGAAAGAAATTATGCAAGAAAATCAGAGCTACTTTATCACACCCCCTTCCAATTGAAACCTGGCCAAAACCAACAATACCAG
Source organism: Calidris pugnax (assembly GCF_001431845.1). Taxonomy (NCBI): domain Eukaryota; kingdom Metazoa; phylum Chordata; class Aves; order Charadriiformes; family Scolopacidae; genus Calidris; species Calidris pugnax. Next base: position 16,513,468 of record NW_015094509.1, read on the forward strand.
TAACATTCCTAACTGGTCAGTCCAGGCAGGTTTCCATCATCCATTTATTAGCATGCAACTTTACATTAAACAGCACGAAGCAGAGAATGAAATCATTGTTCAGCAGAACCATGAGTGCTCCAAAAAGGGCAGAGCAAAATCAAGCCACTTGTTAGCAGTTTATATCGCAGCAATCAAACCCCACCACCATTTCTGACGGCTTTAGCTGAACATTTGTGACCAACCCCAGCCAGCAGAAAGAGCTTCACTTCCTGCTATTTTGCAACATCTGAAGTCCTTGTGAGAATTAAGTGGACATCAAGATAAACAAAGTATAGCCTGATTTGACAAAAAAGATCATAGAAATGATGAAATACTGACCAAAATGTCAGCAAAGAACATAGGTACTTGCCAGCGTGACTAACAGGAAAGTTAGAGATTAGGAAGAACATGCAGCGGATTTTTTTCTAGGTTTGGGGTTTTTGTTGTTTCTTTTATTACCTCTCCAAATCTAAAAAGAAGAACTTTTGTGCACGTTCCTTGCATTTCAGACCCTGTAGGGCCATTTTGGGATGTACCATTGCAGACAGTATGTCTGGCAGGAACACATCTGTGACCAGGTGCCCATTAAATCATTTCCTGAGCTGTTTTAGACCTCTTCTGAGGGCAGTTTGGTAGCATGCCAGTTCTGGTCTAAAATCTGCAAAGAACCACTGATTAATTGGGCTTTTGCTATTTCACTGCTACAAGGAATTGCACTCCTTTCACATTCTTATGGGACTCCTTGTGTGGTTTCGCTGGCAATTGCAGTAAATTTACCCCTATGTCTATATATTTTTTAAATTAAACAAAGTAACTAATGAACTGGAAAAATACTGCTTCAGCAGTGAAACTATGCACTGATTCACACTGACGACCATATTTTGGATTCACTATCTTATCTGATGTACGACCCAACATCCTTTTAAGCACAGGAGTCTCACAAATTCAGTGCTAAATTTCATTAACATTTGTGATTTCTTCTTCCCTTTTCCTCGAGTAAGATCTTGCTATTTTTATTCCACTGTACCTTAATCACATTTTTAATATAGGCAGGTGCCTAAGTAATGGGATACTGAATCCTCAGTAGGCTCCACTGGAGTAAAACAATCAGACATACACTCAGAAGTCTATTTTAGGCCTACCCTACAACCCAACGTGTGGGTGGTGTCAGTATGGCCCATGCTGACATATCTGGGTAAGCTTTAAATCTGCAAGCTGGAGCATCAAGACCCAAGAAAGGCGGCTGCAGCACAATAGCCTTCACTGAGGAGGAGTGAGCGTGCCCGCAGCTCGGGGCACTAACCTGGCACAGCCCAGGCTTCAGTGAATATGAGCAACATTGCCAACAGGGGCACAGCTAATTTTGCACAGAGACACCTGAGATGCAATCAGACCCTTATGGTTGCTGAATAAATTCACAATTTAGCAAATGTATTACTTCAGTGGCACAAACCCGCAGTCTTCCTTTGTGCTTTGGAAAATCTAGCCTTTAAATTCCATATTATCTGTCAAAAACTTGGCATTTGCTTTCAATTAAGAAACATGTATTTGATACACTCACTGGCCAGCAATTAGGGAGAAACTGAAGAAACAGCTGTTGGGCGTCCTCGAAAGGGAGACCCTGACTTGTAACCTCAAGGGAGATGGAAGCCAGAAAACTCATAGCAGTCCGAGCATCCACCCTTCTGCAATCAAGGCATTTTTATACATCACCAAAAAGTGACTACAAAGATGTGGCAAATGTCACTGAGACTCCAGAAGTGACTCCACTGTGACTCTAGAAGGCCTTAAGGGGCAAAGGTATACAAGCTGATGACTTTAGCTCCTGTGTGACAAGAACTTACCATGGCAGCATGACAGGAAACCTGTCACTACGATGGTTAGCAAATAACTTGAAGTATTGATCAATGCAAGGCTTGTAACTGGACTTTTTCTGGAGTCCAGCATGAAAGACAAAACAACCTCTCTTAACACAAATGACATCAGAAGCCCTGACCTGCGCTCTTTTAGTGTCTCACTGATTTGAGGCTTAAAAATTCTTCCAGGCTTAGAACAGAGTTCACCATGTCCTCACAGCACAGTTCTACTCTCAAACAAGGGCTGCCAGGAGTTATGTAAGTGTATAGTATGACTTCCAAAGCTGATGGCATTTCACAGGGTATAATAAACTGCTTTTTTGACCACTTATTAGGTGTAGTCTTGGAGAAGCGCAGGTAGAAGGTGGCACCTATAGTGGAGTGGGTACTTTCCTCTCAGCTGGCTGTTAATCTCACTCAGCTGCAGTAAAACCAGCAATAAAAAGCAGAGGGAGAGAAGGAACACTGAGGGTATCCTTGCAAACTGGGCCAGCCTCTGAAATGTGCCAGCTGCCTGAATCCAGGAGCTCACCTCCATCACATCATGAGCACAGTCACACATGCAGGGATGCTCAGCTATTATAGATCAAAAGGATCTATCTTTTTGTCTCACTTTAGCTTGTTCACAAACCAGGTAAGTTAAAGGCAAGGATAGCTCAAAAGATCATATGCAGAATGACCCAGGGAATGTAAAAAGAGGCTTATGGTGGTTTTGCCACTCCTTAACCTTGAAAGTCACTGAGGGGAAAACACTTCTCCTGAAGCCTGTCCAGAAGTCAACGTGCACCCACAAAATGCTTCAATAAAAATGTGCTGAATATTTTTGATTACTTTGACTAACTTTCTATCTGACTGGCTTTGGTGAGCTTCTGTAGCTACAGAATGAATTTAATGTCACACAAATAGAAACCAGCGGTAGCATAACAAACACAGCTTCCATTCACACGAGTAAAGAGGCTCAGATTTGGATCCTATACTTCTGTCTGGTTTTGTCAAGGCAAATGGAGCTCTGCCATTTACACTACTTGGGGACTGGTCTTGATCAAAATTTAATGGTGGGGGGAGGAAGATCAACCTAAACAATTATCTTTATTAGCTTTAGGAAAGGGGGAGAAGCAGGGTGACCAGTCCTTTCTTCCCATAAGGCCTTCCATGGAACATGTCAGAAAGAGTGAAAAACAGAGACAAAAAGAATAAAATGGCAATGTCACAAGAAATAAGAAATAAGAGCTATCAGAAAAACAGATGCTTGTCATGGCAAGAAAAAAAATTTAAACTCTTACATTGGTAAGAGTTGGTTGTTTCTGGCAACTGACAAATGTGACCAACTCCGTGCCTCCAGAGTATGTTTAAAAGTTTAAATCCAAATAATGCTGAAGATACACATATAATACTTTGGATATATAGATAAATATATACAGTTAGATATGCATATAAACCAAACACTGTATGTGTTATTGTTTTAATTTTCAAATGCATTTTGTATTTCCCTACAGGGTCTCATCCAAACTTGCTGCAATCAATGGATTTCAAGGGACTTTGGAAATGACCCTGAGAAGATACTGCAAATCAGAATTCTCAGCTATTTTCCTTGTCCTGTAATTTTTTCTCTTTAAACTCAAAATTCAGTTAATATATTTTTTCACCCATGAATTTGATCTTATCAACACTGTTCTGTCCAGGCACAGGGACTACGTGATCTCCCTTTATCAAACTGTGATGAAAGGAAACTTTTCCACCCTTGGGCATTTTTTCCCTCTTGCAGATATGTCTGTGTTCCTTTATCTGGTCCTTTTTTGCATTCACTGTAAATCAAAAACTCTCCAGAGGAACTTCCTGGATTCTCAGTTATTGAATAAGGCTAATCAAGTTCCCAGAGAACAATCTTGCTTTTTATGTCTATCCGCATCCGCAGTCTCTTCATCAAAACAGTTCTATTCAAGATTCTTAAGGGCTCTTCAACAAAAATATTTTCAGTCTTCAAAACAAAAGTTTCCTAGCGCCAGGTTCACTAGTCTCTTAACTTTGCTTTAACTCACTTCTTATACACAACTACAGTAACACCACTCTGTAAGATACTGTGCTGAATGCTTCAACACACAGCTCTTAGATCCAAACAAAGAGTTCAGTTCTCTTTGATTACATTAACTTTTTTAATCCAAAAGGTTTTTGGTGAAGCATATGTTCTGCATCATTAAAATCAGATATTCTGGCTTTGATCTTTAAGTTCTCTCAGTTGACTGCTTCTCCAAACTACAAACTATTTGAGCTTTTGAAGTTATCTCCTTGCTCTGTACAGAAAACCTGAACCTTCAGCCAGATTTGATAGGGTTACAAGATAATAACCATATACCATTGTATTTACTTTTTACATACCAAGCTTTGCTTTGGGAAAAAAATCTACAGCTTTGCCGGAAAAAGCTTAAATACAGTAACTATAAAACACAGAGATAATGCTCTACATATTCTTAGTTACTTAAGTTTATAAGTAAATCTAGGAACATTTTGTTTCACTGAATGCTACCTTTTATGCGCAGTATTAAAGTAACTTTTTTTTCCCCTTGTCTTCCCCCCTCAACCTCCAAAGTCAACAAGGAGCCTGCAGAGACAGAGATAGGAAGCCTGTGGATTTAAAGTAGTGGAAATGGCACACAGTGAATGCCAGTGGCCAGACTGTCACACAAACAAGCTTCTCTGCAGTGTGGAAAGCCAGAGAACAATTGAAGAAGTTGAGGTGTGACATTACAGCAAGATTAATTAAAGAAACAGGGCTGACTGAAAATAGCCAAGGCGACCATTTGTCAGTGGATTACATCAGGCATTAAGTGGCTTCCAAAAATAGCAGGACTACTGGTCCCATGACATATCTGCACGATTCTGCAACAAAATATCTAGCCCAGCCAGAAAGCCCAGCCTGGAGATGTGGGACATCCCACACGAGGTCTCCAAGCTCCCAGTCCCATTCACAGGATGCTAAAAGCTTTGGCTGAAACTATTTGGTTCCCCAGTTTTACAAATAAGAAAATATTCAACCAGATGTAAGAAACGCTAGTTAAAGTGAGAGTAAAAGAAAAACTCAAGAGGGAATTATTAAGATTGATTGAAAAGGATGGTAATTGTGGTCCCATGGAGGAGGAGGGTGACCCAGTCAGTTCCTTGTTACATTTTAACATGATAGAGGTGCAGGAGGTGAGATTTTATGAAATACACAATCCATATATAGTGAACAAGTATGAACTCATAAAGTGGAATAAAAGCACAAATGTTTTTGATGAAATAAAATAATTCAGCATGAAAGTTTATCAAATATATCTTACAAATGTGACATTTATCAAGAATAGAAGATCAAATAAAATACATTCCCTAGTAAGTACTACTCTGTGTGTGTATGAGTGACTATGTCTCTGTGTGTCTGTAAATAAAAAACTACACATTCTATTTTAATTTGGAAAGTTATTTTCATTTCAAGCATTCTCTGCATGGGGCAAATGACTTCTGAAGATGAAAACATTTCCCACACATGCTTCACATCATGTAACAAGAGAAAGATCACTCCCAAATTCAATCTCTCATTCATGCCTTCCCACCCTCCTTTTTTTTTTCCCTCCCCTTTTTTTTCCCCCCTTTAAAAAAAAAAGAAAGAAAAAAACCAAGAGGGAGATGTGTTTGGCAAATCAACAACAGAAACATTTCAGAAACTGTCCAAGCCATACAATCCCAAACTAATTTGGACCAAATCACATGAAAAGAAAAAGACATCTTGTGAAGAAAAGTCATTTCTACATGCCACCTTTTTCCAATTACTTCCCAGTAACAATTTAATGAGAGCTGTAAAATACAGCACATATCTACCACTACATGTTTGTAGTACTCAACGCTTCTGAAACTCAGGTATCCAAATTTACAATCTTTCTATAATGTCTGTTCATCCAAATACTTTAGCATATGAAAAACTGTATTCAAATGAGTAGTTACTCTGATGTTTATGGCTCTGATTCTAAAATTATATATGATGGTCCTAATCTGGCAGATGTTTAATAACTCAAACCCATTAAAACTGATGAAATTCTAAACTCAAATAATTTCAGTAGAGTTTAATTGCAGAAACATTTAGTACAATAAAAGAAAATTACATAAGTTTAATATCCATTTTTCTTGTCTATAATTATATTTCTATTATATACTTCTTAGATTAAGTTAAATCTATACTATCTAATAAACATGATTATATGAAATGTTCATAAAATAGACTAAAGAAAGTAACAATTAAAAGCCCATAATTTAGTTACTCTACGTAACTCATCATTCTCAGAGAATGAAATATTGGATTAATTCATTTACCTTCAACCAAGCACTGACAAGCCCTCTTCGAGAGACAGATTATATTTTCCTCCTTCAATTCTTTGTTTCTTTTGCTACCTACTTCCATAGAATAAGTATCTTACCTTAAATATCTATCTTCGTGTGGAACCTTGTTTGTTGATCACATTAGAATCCTTTCATAAATAGCTTATAAAGTGCTATTAAATAATTAAAAATATTATTAACATGCTACTTCTTGCACTCTATAGAAATTTATAAAAAAGATGTAATACTTGTGAGAATATCTACTAAATATTTAACTTACATGAACCATGTATACGTGAATCTTCATTACATTTTTGCTCCATTTCCCAGTAAGACAGACGTTAACTGTTTTTTGCAATTTTAAAACCAAACACCTTTGAACAATATTTCTAGTCTGTGTGTGTTGTGACATTGCTGGTCTCACCAAGAAAACGTGTATGTATACTCTGCCCTGGTAGTGCCTTCTCTTGCCTAAACTAATCTTAAAACAGTAGGGAAAAATTATATTTAACTAGGCAATAATGATGCAGCCTTGTAGATACAGGAGAAATTGCTTAGATGATATCTACACATAGATAAGAAGAAACCATAAGAGTGGAAGAGCATGTTTCAGGGGCAGCCTGCCTACAGGTCAGAAGAATAAATTAATTCTTGTCTTTGTAGACTTTCCAGCACAACATCCTACTATTTTACACTTTGGAGGAGGAGCAACTTTTATCCAATTATGAAGTTTCCGTAGTTCTGGAGAATGAATGCTATAAAATTAAAGAAAAACCAGGATCTGAGCCTGAGCCAGCGGCTATTGAAAGCTGGTGGAAAGCAATTCCATCGCCTTCAATGGGCTCCACACCAGAGCCTGCGTGTACCGCGTTACTTAGGAACTGCATACATTAGCTGATCATTTGTTCTCAGCTTATTCTTAATCCTATTTTACAAAGCTAATGTTCATCTTCTAATGACAATCTAATTGCTTGGTGCCATGTTTACTAGTGGGAATGAACCACAAGCCATATCATTGTAAGCTCCGGGGAGCATTCCAGTGATTGGGAGGTTAAAAACTCCCTATCTGTAGAAAGGGAAAACTCATTTCTTAACTCTCTGGTACAAATTATTTCCAGGTGCTGATAATTATCACTCATGGAGTTTGATATTCCGGACTCTACATCTAAATTTATACTTGACAAGTTAAACTTTTCATCATGTGCAGCACTCTCCTAAAGGCTGAGGAGAAGGACAGACTGCCGATGGTTGAAACCAATTCTACTTAAAATAGCAACACTTAATTACAAGCCTTGTTGTTTATTTCTTTTCAAAGTATTTAAAATATATCTTTTCCTAAAAAGAAATAATATTGTACATTATTAAACAGATAAGCATTACTGCATCTGCTCATGAACAAGAATTGTGAATAGGCAAATAATATTTGGGAAGCCTTGGAAGGGACTCAGGAAAAAAAAAATCCATCAAAAGCTAATGTTTTCCATTATGCAGACATCTTGCAGTTATCTCACTGTACACACACACTACATACATGCAAAAGACACCTAAGTGTGCATGTGTTAACAGAGACATGACACATAGAAAAGCAACAGATTCAAGCACTAGATGCTGAAATGCGTGTTTAAATACATACACAGAAGGACTGATGCTTACATATTCAGACATTTTTGTCAGTAACCAGACAGAAACTTAAACAAGGTAAAAATTCGAAGGAATTTACAAAAGAAGCACTCTATAGCCAAAGTAGTATTTCTTGGGTTTACCTTGCTTATATGTCTGTCTGTAATCTTTTAGGAGTTTGCTTTTTGCCCCTCTGGCATGCTGTGACACTGAGCAGTCAATTAATTTTGAAGCAACTCTGACCTAAGTTTACTTAAAAGGTGACCCAAGAGACTCTCTTAAAGTGAACGTTTAGCAAATGCCCTAAACCCAAGTGCATCCCATTACAATATTAGAATTATATAAAAAAACGTTACATTGAGCAGCATCAGCCACTCATTCTTACACCGGCTGCAAAATTACACCTCCCAAAGCCCTAGAAATTATCAGCCTCATGATCTACTGGGACAGGGTTATTTTAAAGGACATGCCTTAAATCAGGCAGGTGTCTTTTTGCATTAAATATTGCATTACAGGAGGGTGAAGGTGCTGCTCGTTTCTCCAACAGCAAACACCTACAGGCTCCAGGCTCTCAGTACCTGCAATGCTACTAATGGATAAATTAATACTGGCAGGACTTGAAATTGAGTCCACTTGATCTTAGGGTCTCACAGATTAAAGTATTAGTCCGCTGAACCATGTTACTAGACTTCACTTTAATCTATTAGATACTTCCTTGTCTTTGTTCAGTAAGCACGGTAGGAAAAAAACAAAACAGTAGAAATCGTGGAAGAGTGACAAGCAAACACGCAGAAATTTCAAGAGACAGCCTAGTCAAAGGAAAATAACTACTAAACATGATTGTCTGCAAACTAAGCTACATTGGGCTGTGCTAGGTTTCTTGGTTTGTCTAAATTAGCAGGCCTCCAAGGCCGTGGCAATTTTCATTTGTGAGGACATGAAAAAATATTTTGTATTTCTTTGATGCTTTCCATACCAGAATGAAAAGTCTGGGAGAACTGCAAGAAAAATGTTCAATTTCTAGCCGGATAAACTGATGCGCAGGCAAGTTAGATGACTCAGAATCACACAAAAGTTTGAAGACAAAGTATAAAATTTATCACCCTTTTGGTTCTTCTGCTCTCACTGTCAGTCTTATTGACCACTGTGCTTGGTGTCTGAAGAAGAAATACCACTTGTTAGATGACAGTTCAGGCATTAAGCATGCAGGCACTTTATGCTTGTATTTTGGTCTACATTCACTCCACCCATTCATGGGTTTTACGTGATATGGCCTTTTCAAGTGCTTTGGCGGTTGGGGAAGGAGAGGCAATTTCAGAGCCTGATGCAGACAGCAGGCAGGTGAACATCCTTCCCAAAAGTACCACCCATCACCCTTCTTTCACTAACCACGAGAGGAGCCCAGACCAACTACACTGATTAAATGTTTTATATTGAATAGAAGGCAGTTTCAGACCTGTCTTTTGCTCTATCAGCTGCCAGACCTCCAACTGCCAGAAGGGATAATAACACTATGCAAAAAAAACGAAAAAAAGCATCTTTGCCTATATGTAAAACTATGGCATGAATTTCATAGCCCACAAATCCCAAACCAGAAGCCTGAGAGAATACATAAGCAAAAGCACAGAACATTGGGGTTGAACAGCTTGCGAAGTGCAAGAGAAATGTAAAAGAAAGCAGAGATACCATTACAAGCACATACAACAAAAGAAATTTAAGCCAGAAATAGCCAGAAGCTTATTTCCTCCGTGATTCACAGAGCATATTGCAAAACTGCAGTGAGTTGGCATAAATTTGTCAATTTAAGCTCTAGTAGGAAATTTCTGATAGTAGGAGATCATTGTTAAGAGGGTAGAAGTAAAATGAAGTAATATGAAAGGCAGGAGGTGAGAGGAGCTGTTGTCAATAATTGGTTTGCTCTCTTTTAATATTCTTCCAAAATTAAATCATTCTTCTCTTTTTCTTTCTCTCTCTCACTTACTGCACCATCACGTACCCTCCGAGTCCCTCCTTAAATTGCATCCTGAGCACCAGTCCCTGTTTGTCTGACCTTTGCACCAGCACAATCAGCCCAGGGGAGGAACACCCCCACCGCTATGCCTGTGTTTGCAGGAAACAAAGATAGGCTGGAGTAACTCGACGTTTCTTTCCCATTGGATAAAACATTAAATCTTAAATTGCAAAGGAGTTAAACAATGCCTCGTAGCACATGACATCACTGCGTTTAATCATCTCCAACATTCTTGCAAGTTCGCTCAGGACTTAAAAAGGAGAATTCACTTCACTTCTGATAACAGCATCTTTAAAATTTACTTGTATACATTTTTTTTTTTAAAGGACCACATTCCAGCACCATTTCTTAAAATATTCTTAACACAATTTAGCAAAAGCTCTGTAATCCAATACTTATGAAATGAGCTGTCAGGCATAAAGTATGTCAGAATCTCTTAAGTCCACACACAGCAGGACACAAAACTAGTAGCAACTGTACTGAATTACAACCAATAGGAGAAGTCACAGGTCACTGAAGCCACACAGAGTCCTGCTATAGCCAACAATGAAACTTAATGTACTTTCCATGTCCAGAACCATCCGCTATAGAGCTTCTGTAAAACAGATTAATGATAATAGCAGCAGAAACTAGAAAAGAAATGCAAGAAATGGAAGCCTGGCCAATATTCCATTTGTAATTTGTCACACTATCACACAATAAGACTTCAGCGTGAATGTGTTGCCAATTTACAATTCAAATAAGCTTCCTTGAATTTTTAAAAGAATGGACTGTACACATCAGTCAGTACGACACAAAAATGCCCTGTCAGGTTAATTTTAAATGCACGTTTTATTTGCTACTGTTAACTAATCACTATCATTATTTCTGATTTTTAAAAGAGGCATCCATTATTAAATAAAATGCAACTCCTGATCCCTAACTGAAACGGGACTGATTTCTGTAACCAAGCAGCATTCCCTAATTTACAATATTTTGACTTTACACTACCTAGTTAATGGTAATTGTTTTTTTATTTTGCACCATTAAAAACCCCAAGGTATTACCAGCAAAAAGAGCATATTTGGTTCGGGCTTTACACAGGGCTTATTAAGGGCAATAGCATTTTTTTTTCATTTACTTCACAGGCCTAGTGATCAAGCCAGCATTAGGGAAAAAAGAAAAGGTTTCTTTTCATAAAACATTGTTTATCTATAGTTGATGAAATTCCTCCTGGCTGTGAAATTCAGCAGATGGACTATCAGGGGGATGCATTTGGCCTATTGCAGACTAGACACTGTTTCTGTCGGAAGGTGCAGTGCTTTGATGATGCAGAAAATAAAGCCCATGCTGTTTCTATGTTCTATTAAAAGGAAAGCCATTAAGACGGTAGTTAAGTGGTCAAGGCCTAAAATTAGACTTGCCACAAATGCCAGGAAATATTCTCAGTATTGAAAATATTGCTTCATAAAACAAAAGTTACACTGAGTTTCTGAAAAAAAGAAAAGAAAAGAAAAGAAAAAAAAAAAGCAAAAGCATCCTTTAAGTACCTAAATGCATACCAGGCTTTACCACAAGAAGTCAGTGGCTCTGGCCACTTGCTTACAGTTAAGCATCTACCACTCCATCACATTAGGGTTTATCTTTGTAGGATTCTGTTACTGGAAAGACTTTACATCCTGAGTTGTGCTGAAATCAGGACTGATATGACCTAAATCTGCAAAGGACAATCTCTGGGATACTGTAAAAATTCAAGTTGAATTTGTAACACTATGAAATATTTCCTGAAGCTCCAGATATAATTCAGATGAAAATACTTCTAAAAGTTCTTCTTTGCTTGCCATATAAAGCTCTGAATGTCCTGTTTTCTTCTGTATTCGATAGTCTGTGGCTCCCCAGTTATCATTAATTGGGTGTTAGGGCTACACTCTACCTGAATAACCAAAACAACCTGCCTTCAAAATAATCAAACATTGCTGCTGGGGGTCCTCTGGGTGGAGACAGAAAGGAAGAGGCAGATTAGGGGGAGGTTTATTTTTTGCCCAGATCATTTCAAGGATCCCATTCACAACAAAGCCTCAAAAACCACTGGGCTGCCGCAGTGGAGGACAGACAGGGATGTGGACTAAGTGGTTGGGATGGGAGTATCTTCAGGTGGCTTCAGTGTCATGGAAAACACTATGAGAACAGGTGGACAGTTCCACCACAAATTAAATAGTCAATACAACATGTAATTAGGTTCACTCACAGCATCTGCTAGGAAAAACAGCAGCACTTTCTGTCTTTTTTAGGGCTACCTCAGGTACAGGGTTACCTTCTATGAGGGTTAACTGCAAAGTTCATGCTGCTTACCTGGGAATCTGCTGGGGATTGTTACACCTATTTGTGGGTGATGAAAACCTAAGTCAGCCTGTCAAACATATTCAAAGATCACAGATAAGGTTTTTTGCACTTTTTTAAGAAAGAAAATGGAAAGCAATTTGAAAATTAATTTTACTGCCAAAAGGTGGAGAGAAGTATTTTGTTTCTGTTTCAAGGACAGGAAGAAAATTTACGACTATATGGAAAAAGGTATGCATATCATTTAAAGAAAGATGTTATTTTTCAGTGTCTTTAGGGGAAGCTACTTACAAAGGAGCATAGTGAGGTATTGAAAACCAGGAGGATCAGCTGGCAGTATGACGAACAACATGTAGTAATGCCTCAGCTTATGTAAACCCAGAGTCGTTTTGCTCCAAAGCAAATTTCCCATGACTTTGATATTTTTTTTGAAAGAAGCTTTTTATATTTTTTTAACCTGCATTTGATCATTGATTTATATTTATATACAGCCTACAGTAGAAAAAACTTCTGTTATATGCACTCCTTGAATAGAAACAGGAGATTTACACACAGGAAAAAAAGTTTTATTGAATCAAAGTGTAGATTACGTACACAATGAATATCCTATATATTTTCCAGAGTAGGATTAGTTACTAGGAACTCTGATGTATTACTGCCAGTTCTGATACTGATTATATTCTGTGTACTTTGGCAGGTCACATAACCTTTCTATCTCTGACTGTAAAATGAGGATATTACTTATCAGCCTCACAGGGATGTTGTGAGGATTAGTTAATGCTAGAAAAAGTACATACAGTGCTTTACTAAGTAAAATCCATCAAAAACACATGCCCAGTAAATGACACCAAGTAATTTGACTTAGAATTTAATTCAGTTATACTCTATGATAGTCAAAAGTCTTTTGGATAAACAAAAGTCAACTTAAATTTCAACCAAAACTGGAACTAAACCCAAAATGAATTTCTAGTTGAGGTTCAAAAAGAAGCAGTTATTTTAAAGGGTTATTCCTATTACCTCTCTGTCTCTCTCTCTAATTTCTGGTTCTAACTTGTGGTCATAAGGAGCAGCTCCGATACCCTGTAGGAAAGCTTGTTCTTGCGGTTATTTCTGGCAGAACCTGCAGGTTCAAGAGAGGTTCGGGTAGCTTAGCTAAACATCTCAACTTTGGGGTACCGAATGCTCATGGCATTTGCCAGTCACTAATTGTAATGCATTTATGCTCTGCAGTGCAAGAGTTTTGCATAGAAGAAAATCTTCTTCACATTATTTGAAAATGTTAAAGGCAGAGCAACTGCAAGAAAATGAGAATTTGAACTCCCTGAGGTGATATTCAAGCAGAGACTGAAAGAGAGTGTTCTTAATCCTAAAATTAGGCTTGTAATAACTTCAGTGCATACCACCTGGAAATGTACAGTTTTTTCAAATAATGTACTGCTACTAATGTAGCAGATGAAGAGCAGTGTTATTATTTCAGGGCTACAGAGTTCATCGCTATCCAGTGAAATAAGCAGGCCAGCTTATTTATTGGTCCAAATTCTGTTTTCCGCAATGCTTTTACTCAAAGGTTTCCTTGAAGCAGTGAGACAGTCAAGACTTGGTATTCAGACTTGTAAATGACAGCAGCTCTGCTACCTGATCTGAAAATCACTTCTTTAATAGATCTGAGTCAGAACTAAGGTTAGATTTGTGCTGTTTCCATAACTGGGGATAGTTCTGATTTTTCAAGCAATCTAATTTAATGCTGTCACTGCAGGAACTTCATTGACTTCAGTGGAGCTACTTTGTCACCTATTGTCATTGTACTCAGGAAACAGTAGTGAATTTTCCTTTTACATTGTTTTCTATTATAACTGATACATCAATATGAAAATAAAAAATCAGTACTTTTTTTTAAGTTATATACTGAGTTCCTCCAGCAACATACCCAAATTTGGGTACTCCCAAAGTTGGTAGCACATCACAGTTTCATTCACAGAAGAGGACTAATTATGCTATTCATAGTTCCCACTTGCCCAACTTGGGGAATGTGTTTTTATGAGCTGTGTTTCCCAAATGATGGCATGCTGAAAAGGTAGCCATGCCCAGTGAAAGGTGTGGCTATTGACTAAAAGACTAATTTGATCATCCAGTGCAAAAAGCAAACAGACAAATTAAAAGAAACCTAAATCCACAGAAAAGGAGAAGAAAATGTAATTTGGCATCTATTCCAAATGTGTTTCCAAAATAAATCTATCACGATTTGCAGTATAAACATGCCTTGCATTTATAACTTATTTTCAAGCTATCTGTTGGTTAAATATAAGCTCATATAGTTTAATGTATTCAATCGCTCACTTTGCTGTTCCATTCTTCTTTCTCTCTTCCTCTCTTGGCAGATCACAATTTGTCCTTTTGGGATTTAGTCTGAATGTGTCATAACTATTCAGTTCCTTCCTGCTAACGCCTCTTAACATTTTACTCTCCTTTCTGACTCTACAATCTTCTTCACCTATGTGCCCTATTCTTGATCCCTCATTTCCCCCATCCTTCCTCAGTACACTTCTCTTCTGCTTCCTTTCTTATCAACTGTATCTATTTACATGCTGGGTTTGAAATTTTCCCGAAGGCTGAATGAACTACTTGCTGTGTTGCTCTGATTATGAAGCACAACAGACAACAATACTAATAAAGCTAAGATAGGGTAATTTAAATCTGTTGAAGAAAAACTAACAACAACAGAACACAATGCAATAATCATTCCCTTAACTCAGTGATTTCCCTGCAGCAGAAAAAGGCTTTCTGGATTACATACAGAATAACCTTGGCACAGCTTCATATAAGTGCTGGGGCCTACTAAGGAAATGTTTGATATAATGCCAACAATGGGCAATAAAACTGAAGTAAATCAGATACTAAATGGGCAGGATGCAGCTTTCCTTTAGGACTGTACAGCACCTAGCACACTCTCCTCACTACCAGAATTTTTATTTTTTTAAAAAAGATTTCTAAAAAAGTGTTATCCATACTTAAAGATTCCTTTTCCACTAACACCTAGTTCGTCTGTTTCTAATACAAAACAACAGGTCCTTCATTACCAGTAATATTAATTATTGTTCTTACCTTACAATTCATTTTATGCCAAACCAAGACAATGCATCTTTTGTTTATAATCTTGGACATTCAATGATGGTTTCGATTAGAGTCTTTTGTTTATACACATATGGACTTCTTAGATTTATTTCCTACAAACAATTGTAATATTGTGTACTGTATGCATAGTAATCTGAACTCCAAGGGCCAGATTCAGCTCTCTTGCAGGTGAGCCTAAATCTGATTTGCTGTGATCCTGACACCCACTCTACCGGCCAGAGGACGGAGTGGGCTTAACTCCATAAAGTTAAAGCCCTGAAACTATCAGATCATTTAGGGTAGATTTCTGTATAAAGTGAGGGATTACATTTCACATAATGACCTCCATAGTGAGTCCAATACCTTGTATTTGTCAGAATTCTTGCAGAAAGGCATTCAGTCTTCATCTCAAGTATCAAAAAATGGACACCCGCCTTCCCATTCCAACGGTACTTTTTTGAATGGGCACCAGTCATCACTCCTGAAACGTATCCCTTACTTCTCATTTGAATGCATTTAATTTTGACTTTCAACACTACTGGCTTTTTTCTTTACTTTCAGAACAAGCAGAGAAGAGTGGTGGCTATTAGTACTCTGTATTTTCTTCCCGTGAAGATTCTTTAATGCCATTAATCAATTCAACTGTCAGTTTCATTGTTATCCTGTTAAGATAAACTGATAACGCTCTAAACTTCTGCTCCTCTCTGTAAGATATTTGCCTCACTGAATGATACTGTGGCTCTTTCCTGCTTGTCCCTTCATTTTTATTTACTTTTAAAATTTATTTAATTAGAAATGTTAGTAGTTCTCTAACTAACAAAACAAGATGTAATAGAGCTGGGGTGGGGGAGGTAGGGAGGCCTGGGTTTGGATTTTAAGCTATTTGTGATCAAACATATGAAGCCATATTGTAGAGAAGGCTAATTGCATTTCAATTTATTTCCATTACAGTCATTTTGTCCTCTGAAAGGGCTGCAGAGAAAGCTGGACGATTTTTACACTGTTAAGTAAGACAAGTGGAAACAGTTTTTAGAGAAAGGCTGAGACCACAGAGCACAAATGGACAATGGATCTTTGTGTTACAAAGGTGTTGTTGAACATTTTACTCCCCATAGACTGTTCATGGAGTTGAGCCCATGGATCAAGCAGAGAGCATGGTCCTAAACGCTATCAGAGGAAGCCAGCAAGATAAATGTCGTTTTCCTTTTTTATTGGTCATGCTGGGCATGGCCTATTATCTTTAAATGGACTGAGCAGTTACTGCAGAGAAAAGAACAAGGATACTATCTCTACCCAGGCTTGTTATAGTCTCCAGGGCAAAGACTGTGAGACACTGCTGATAAACAAAGCAACTGCAAAAGCTAATGTCGCTCTGCAGACAGGACAGAAAAGGCAAATATTTAAAAAGTGGTAGTTCATAAATTATGATCATCCCCACCCCCATCAAAAATCCATTAACAAGGAAATTTTTCAGGCAAGTAAACTCTGCCCTAGGAACACATGTTCAAGACTTTTTTTCAGACTTAACCTAAATTAAGGTCAGTGACCTTAATCCCTTCCATTGTGATTGCCTTGTGCACTAGGAATGCAATAGGACAGAACAGGCTAATGAATGAAAAACTCATTCAGCTGCACCTCATATTCATTCATCCCATCCCATCCTAAGGAGGTAGAAAAATCTACCTACTTAGTTATGAACATCTGCTCCAATTGCATCCCATAACATATTTGTTTTTTCACATTTCCCTCTTTTAGGCCTTTGCTTCAATTCAGTATAACTGATCTAGTTCATTAGCCGATTTAAATCAATTTGACTCATTTGACCTCTGAGGGGCTGCATCAGGCCCCATCTCCCAGCCAATCACGGCTGGCAGTGCCCCTATTTTCCATACCACCCAGTCCTGTGCTGGGAACTAAGCTGGTCAGACTCTCTGCCTATTGCCTGCTACTTTCAGGTCTTCCTCCACCACCTCTCAATTTTTTTAATTCAATCCTTTGTCTTAATTTATATTATTCAAAACCCATTCAGTTACCTGCCGCTGTCTTGCCTTGTAAGAGCAGTATCACACCCACCCACCCCCTGAGCAGCCCTTCTCAAACACCTGAGATACCTGTTACGTTCTCTTTGGCCACATTTCCCAGGTTTCATAGGTACTCCCTCCACGTTACAACAGCACGCTGCCAGCCATGTACTGACCCATGGCAAATTTAGTCACCAGAGTTTTACAATATTCACGCCTAAGGATTACTTACAAACTTTGCATTAGCGTACGCTTCAGTAAACCAATTTGGAAAACGCTACTTAAGGAATGTCTGTATTCTCACATGGACATTCTGGCTTACACGCTTAACATGAAATACAGTTCTGCAAGTAAGCTACCATGAAGTCTTTGGAAACAAATAAATATGTTTTTGTATTGTGTTGACAATGAGAGCAGCTCACTGCACGGAGCTGCCAAATGAGCAACCCAGAAGTACTGATTCATTTCCCAAGACAGCTTATCTTAAGAGCAACAAAATGGTGAATCTGAAAGAAAATGTGGTCCAAAAGTCACAGGCCTCTCTCCAGTCTGGAGATCTGAGTCAGAAATAAGTGTAGAAATTGTGATGATATTTGTATTTAGGAGTCTGATCCTTTTAAGTTACCTTTGAAAGCTGATTACTTGATTGTTCATCTCCATTTTTATTAGAGATCACAACTTTTTTGTTGCTGATGCAAAATTCACTCTGTCAAATTACTGACAAGTGGCACTGAACTATAAAAGCACTATATTAATACAGATCATGCTGATTAATAAGATTATTAAAAATTGATTCGATGGTACTCCAATTTATAACAGAGAGAGATAACAAGGTTTATACAAAAATGCAGGACATAAGCTTTGCTCCCTCCAGCAGATCTGAAGTTTACAAATGGCAAAGCTCAGGATTCTGACATGTTTTACTTTTTATTTAATGGGCATTTCTGAAGAGTATGTCTATCTCAGTTTTAAGAAATTGATGGTTTAAAAGTTAATAAACATTTATTACATAGGATGGCAGCAGACCCTGAATAACTTCAATGCAATTGCTTTTCAGCCCATGACTCAGTTTCTTGGGAGTTTTTCAGTGTCATAGGCCTGGATAACCAAATGAAACCATATCAGCTTTTCCTGGGGGAAAAAAAAAAAAAAAAAAAAAAAAAAGAGCCATTAAACAACTTTTTTGTTGCTGATGCAAAATTCACTCTGTCAAATTACTGACAAGTGGCACTGAACTATAAAAGCACTATATTAATACAGATCATGCTGATTAATAAGATTATTAAAAATTGATTCGATGGTACTCCAATTTATAACAGAGAGAGATAACAAGGTTTATACAAAAATGCAGGACATAAGCTTTGCTCCCTCCAGCAGATCTGAAGTTTACAAATGGCAAAGCTCAGGATTCTGACATGTTTTACTTTTTATTTAATGGGCATTTCTGAAGAGTATGTCTATCTCAGTTTTAAGAAATTGATGGTTTAAAAGTTAATAAACATTTATTACATAGGATGGCAGCAGACCCTGAATAACTTCAATGCAATTGCTTTTCAGCCCATGACTCAGTTTCTTGGGAGTTTTTCAGTGTCATAGGCCTGGATAACCAAATGAAACCATATCAGCTTTTCCTGGGGAAAAAAAAAAAAAAAAAGTAGAAATGAGCCATTATAGGGAAATGGCTCCCAGAGCAAGAAAACTGTACTGGCCACACAGCCTCAAATCAAGGGGATCTCAGAAGAGACCAACTTTGCAGGAGCAAAGTCCTCCTAACTTCAATACCTCTCCAGGATATGTAAGAGAAGAAGCCTTTTGATAACAGCATCTGTCTTTTTCAATGCTTTTCTGTTAGCCCCCAATGTCTGTGATCTGTGACAATCTTCCATGAGGAAGGGTGCTGCTACCAGTCTTTTTCTGAGGCTGTGCTGTAAAGCACTGCATAGGAGATTTGGGAGTCAAGATTAACTAACAGTTTTAATGACTGAAGGTTGTTGCATGGGTATTGCTCGACTCTGTAGGACTCCATCCTGTGTTAACCATCCCTAATGAAATGTCACTGCATGAAGAATTTGGAGATGGCTACAGTGAAGAGGACATTTCCAGAGCAGGGAAATGTTGCCTTGATCCAGTGGGAAAATACAGGGCACAAGTAGAGGGGATCACCCAGCATATGGGTTTCTAGCTGAAACGCTGAATTTATCAAAATAACATGTTAAAATGTATGATAAAAATGATTTACAGATAACCTGAAAGAACAAAAACAAATTATTCATCAAGAAACTTGCCACATCCTCAGTTTTCCGTTATACATTGAGCTTTCATAACCAGTTTCACAGGGTTCGTCATAGTCAAAGTGTTTTTGTCTGCATTTATTTCCAAGTTGTGTGGGTTTATTTTATTACTCTGAGTGTCAGTGAAACATGAGTTTCTCATATTATTCATACTGTGAAAGAAGAAAGTCTGCAAGACTATCCCAGCTCAGGCCCCAAAAAGGTCCCAATTCCATACAAATTTGAGGTTATTAATTCTAGGTAATAACATAGCATCGCTGTGCAAATATTGTTTCCCTGCTCTGATAAGCACTATCATTTCAAGAAAGCCTCATTCAGAGCGTTTTCCTGTTTGGTTTTTCACAGAAATTAATGCATTACAGTCAGTTGCATAGGTGGTGGGAATTATAAAAAAAACAAACCACCACTTTATTTTTTAAAGAGCACGTGCGAAAAATACATGCTAATAAGGGCATTTATCATCAAAAGCACTGTAACTCCTAGAGGTTATTCAAGCAGACCCTTGATAGTTCAAAGAAACAGACAGATTATTAATATTATAATGCTTCCAGCTAAAATGACTGAAATGATTACTCAGGGATTGAGGAGAAAGCCATTCAAATACATACTGCTCTACATCTTATACAATAATGCTAAAAATACTGCAGAGACACTACAGTATAACGCAAACACCTTAAAGGGTAGATGTCAAATACAGTTTTGTAGCTTGATTCAAAGAGCATGTAATTCCACCTCTTAATTTATTTACTCTTTGTTAGAGCTGTACCACTAACCCATCAGATAAACAAGCTTGTCGGTTGGCTTCACCCCACCACGCAGTGTCAGTTTTTAGCAGGTGTGCCTGAAGGACTCTTCCTTTCTGCTCTTTGAATCATTTTGTAGACGCTAATGAGCATCCCTCTTCAGCTTTAATTATTGGTCCCTGACAAGTCAACATAATAGGAATCAGCTTAACCAAGCATACTCCCCAGTGACATGTTCAATTACTCAGGTTGTACTTCTCTGCGAGAGGTCTGAGGGGTTGCTAATTTAACATTGTCAAAAAAATAAACAGAAGTATTGGTTACAGTTTATCTTTTGACCCTTATGTCACCAAATCTAGCAAGATACCTCCTCCTGGAATGGAGCAAAGATTAAATGCTTAAGAATTACTATTCTGGTTTTATTTTTAAAATAAAATTAATTAATACCTGCAAAGTGATTTAAGTCAAGGAACATTTTATAAAGAAAAAGAGAGACACTGACACTTTGATAACAAGTATTTGTTGCTGTATCATTATACTTATAAAGCCACTTGTTTTCCAGTTTTATAAACTACAATTAAGTGGTAGTGTTTATTCGTTGACATTTACTGTGAAAACAAAGTACCAGGATTAGTTAATTTCTATTTTTGGCAAACACAGACAGCTGGTTTTCATAACCACAAATATCAGTGTAAGAAATGTGACTAGGAAGCCTTTTATTTAACAAGCTTGTTAGTAAGAAATTAAATGGCATTTTGGAAAATAAATAAAAAAAAGAGCAAAGAGAGAAACAGGGGCAAGAACAGTCTCTGCAAAAGAGTATTTTTAAAAAATGTTTTGAAAGCCAACTATTCATCTCTCCCTGTAAAACATCATTAGCTCAAGATCTGCCTGTATGACTGAGCACAATGATTTTCAAACCTGTGCCCTTTCCTGAGCATAAGTCTAATTTTCAAATGATGGTGGATACTACTTGTAACAAATAAGAAAAAGTAGGCCTGTGTTAATTGCTAGAGAGACTTCTTTGGATTTAATACAAATTTTGTAGACATAAATGGAAATTATATTCAATTTTTAAAGTCAAATTATCATCTGATCTGGCCTCACAGATTAGCAAAGGACCTAGAACCTTGGCCAATAATGTCAGTGTCAACCACTGCATTTCTAGTGACCTGAATAGGTTTGTTTATCAGCCTTTTGGACAGCAAAGTGGAATTTTGCTGCAAAAGTGACTATATTGTCATTCTGAACATCTCCTAAACTCCTACAGGTATAAATATAAGTGAGCTTTTTTTATTAGTTTTGTTTGAATACGTAATGAAAAAGGTTTAAATTTTAGTATGGCTTTACATAATATTTCCAAAGGATAAAAATATTCAAAACCTCAAATTGCTGCTGAGGTTCAAGAAGAGATATATATGCTCTTCTTAAAAATAATCCTACATGTTTTGTATTTTATTTATTTTTTAATTTCAAAAAGTTAATAAAGCAGAGCATTCTAAGCAAATAGGCAAACAACTTCAGGGAAAAACTGGCAAAGAAGAGAAGTTGAACTCTCACATGAGTTTCAGTGAAAACAGTCAATAAGATTTTGTGTTATTTCTTTTCTCAACACATTTCACAAAAAATAAAATCTGAATTTTGCAGTGCTGAAATGTATCACATTTCCTCACTATATTAATGACCATCCCGCCTGACTGACTGTGCTATTTACCAAACATATATTAAAGCTTAATGTGTATGACGATTAAGCAGGCACTCACTTTACAGTAAATATCTATGTAAACACTTTGGTCTACAACTAAGAATTCACTTAAAACCTGGACAAAGGACTTACAACATGGGAACTTCATGCACAAACCTTGGCTTGGGTGGAAGCAAGACCACACCTTGTATCACTTACTATTTCACAACTATACATTCAACCTCTTCCAACCTTTTGATCATCTTCCATGTTTGTTCCACTGTTCCTTAAGACCAAAATCACATTTGAGTGTGGCTATATTTTTATTTTTAAAAACATCTTTCTCAATAGAACTGAAATTTCATTCACTTGTGATGAATATTATTATCTTCTTTTTTTTAATAGACAATGGCCCATATAATTAAAAAAAAATGAAACTTGATTTTGCTTAGATTGAAACATCATAAGCAGAGTTATTAATTGTATGGCTGTTTTTTGTGAAGAGGCATTGATAGAAAAAGCCACATGTCCAGCTCAGCTTCTAGAGCTCATAGTAAGTTCCTGGTAATAGAGTGGTTCCAGGCAAAAGATGAACATACACTGTGACAAACATATGCAACACCACAGTATAAATATAATCGGTTTTCATCTGTAAAATTTCTTCACAGATAAAAATACAGAACCAGAAGATTATAGGAATCTAGAAATAAAAACTTTACTGCTAGTAATAATTCTTATCAAGCCCAAAGTACCCTTGACAAACAATAAAGATAAAAGCCTCCGCAGGAAGCATGACATGCCCAGCAAAGCCTTAGCACAGTTATATCGGTGTCTAACAACATAGTGTGAGAGTTCTGCAAACAAACACCATATGGAAGAACAGAAATCTGCATTTAACCTAAAGCTCTCTAATTGCCTGGGTTTTAGATGAAAAGATCTTCCCAGCATCACAGAAATGATTCTTCTGTTGCCGAGCTTCAGATATCTAACCCTAGGCTCCCTTCGCTGCCAGTGGGGAGAGGCAATTCATAACCTAAATATTCTCTGTCATCTCCTAGAACCAAGCTCTCTCTCTTGATTATTCATGGTGCCTTGGCACAAGATGGTTGGAAACAAGGATACACTGTCTAACGTGCAGAAAACATGTTGGATGTTTCCATTAGGCAAAGAGATCTCATGTTAAACAATCAGGCACATTCCCAGCTAACTATCATTTTTGGAAACATTTAGGCAAAATTAATTCAATCCTTAGTTACCATTTTTTAACCTTTATATTAGGAACAGAATTTTTTTTTCTTTCTTTTTTCTTTTTTTAAAGTAAGAAAAAAGGTTTTTTTACCAGCCTGGAGATTGCAGAATACACAAGAGCAGAGCAGAAAGCACACAGCATGTGGGTTGCTTAGGTACTGACACATTACAAAGGAGACTCTCAGTAAGTTTTCTTTATCATCATAAAGAAAACTTCTCCAAATAACTGTCAAGAGTGGGAAGCCTAATCCACAATGACTTAGTCATACTTTCAAATTAAAGGTAGGATGCCACACAGAAAGCAATAAAAAGAATCACTCTTCTGGTATGTTTTCAGCCTTGGACAAAAAACAACACATCTTTCCAATTTTCGGGACAGGCTGACATGTCCTTAATGATTAGCAATTTTTCTTAATTCTCCACAGTGAGAACAAGGCTAACTAATTGTGCTAAAAAAAAAATAAAAATAAAAGTGATCTGGGCTAAGATCACTACATTTATAGCAGTGGTGGAAAAACAATCTTTCATAATATAGTCACCCTCTTAATCAACTAAATTAGAGGGAAATATGTCATGGCGTCAGCTTGTCAAAAGCCTTTTGCTACTGAAGATGCTACACCAGGAAGGTTAACTCTCCCAACAAATTAGACAGACTGGATTCCTGTTTCGTTTGGTGACTTTTCTATGACTGAAGCAGGTTCTTTAAAACTGCTGCACTGTGACCTTTTACTTTCAGCAGCTGTCTGCAAAAGGGCCTCAGACAAACAGTTCAGAACCAGGGCATGACATGGAAATAAGACTTCACAGCCTTGGGCTAATGTGGCTCAGCACAGGATAAACATTTTTTTGTCTATCTTTCAGGGTTTATCTCTTTTATGACTCATGTTGAGTAATTGTTTCCACATCCCTTTCTGTCATAAGGGACAGGGAACATGCTTGTTCAAGACAAGAGCTTTACATGGAATTTAGGAGGAACAGGACACAATCTAGAGCTCTTGCTGCTAAGCCTTTGGTTGGATTGGCTTTGCTCTTCTCCCATTCATCCTGCCCCTCTGTATTTTAGCCCACACTCCAAGCTGGTGGTTGATCATAGAAAGAACAGTCTATATGAGGGCTCTGAAATGTACAGTATGGCTGCTGGCAGTGATAAATGAGAGTTATAATTGATATATCTCATTCCAGTGTATATAAGCAAAATCATACACTGATAAGATAACATATCAAGAAAATGGCTGAATGCAATCTCATTCTTCATTCAGCAGATAGCAATCTCATTTCACTTTTATTATTTAACATGAAACGTAACCTTTAGCATGAGAAAAGAGGAATTTAAAATCTTCCCGTCAGAAGTTCTACCAAGAACAAGAGCATTACACTTACATCATATGAAAACACACCATGAAGTGCAGTTCAAAAAGCCAGGGTACCAATAGGATCTTATTTACATGTTTTACTGTTTTATTATGCATCTATATTATGTACCTTGATTAAATCTTATCTCTTGATTCTATTATCATAATATGCCAGTTAAAGAAACAATCTCCACCCCCAAATGATAGAGCAGAGGAAAAAAAAAAAACACAAAGCCACAAGAAAAGCATACCAGCAGCATCAAACCACTTGTACTGGAACTACAAGTTCTTCTGGTTCATTAGCCAATACTAAGCTCAGTGGCAAAGGCAGATTTGATGATATACAACAGTGCTTTTTGTCAGCATGTGAAAGGCAATCACATACCATTTACTGGAGACAGCGGAACCAAAAGGTGGCTCAGGGAAGAGGGGGGTTCCAGAGGCGGTCTGGGAGGCACTGGTGAAGCTGATGCTGCAGGTCACCTGCAAATTTGCTGCAGGTCCAGCTCAGCCTACAGTGAAATCCCGACTGTCATCTCCCTCCTACTGACCTCTCTGAAACTCTTCTGCTTCCCTCCCCAAGCCACAGCATGGCTTTTGTGGCCCTCCCATTCACACACAGTCTGGTAGGAATGGGGATGCTGAATATGAAGATGGTTAGGACTGGGAAGGAGAAGTGTTGGGTTCTTCAGAGAGGAAATGACAGAGGACAGCAACTACCCAGATACAGTTTATACAGATATAACCACTCACATTCTCTACAGAAATAAAAAAAGCCATGACAGATCTGAAAGCTGTGGTAACACTCCTGCTTTTAGTGATTTCTGGAAGAAAAGCAAATCAACCTAGACAGATTCTCACAGGTCACCCCTCCTGTGTCTGATGATTACTACATTCCCCATCACATTAGATGTCCAAACTCAAGATCAGATGTAGCACAATAAAAATTCACTTACCTAGCCTTAACTAGTTTGATTCCCCCAAAATACTATTGAGAAGAGAGCATGAATCTAAAATGATCTGTGAAAGAAATGGGTGAGGGGGGAAGGTAATTGGAATAATTATTTTTACTCAATTTTTAGTAAAAGAACATTCACTATATTTAGAGATGGGAAGATACCCTGATCTTTCAGTGACAAAATTTGAGAAAAGGAAGCTTCCAAAGTGGCCTGACAGCTGTTCTGCAATGCACACTCAAGAACCGTGCCCAAACAGGTAATAGCTGTTTGCATGCTATTACTGATTAACCCATATGATATTCCACACGACATTTGCTCAGCTGAGGTGATTTTGAAGCATGTAATAAAGAGAATGAAAAAAGCTAAAGGAATACAAAAGTAGTAGGTTAAAAGTCTTACTCCACGTAAAAGTGCTTCTCTATATCTACTTTTTTAATCTTTTTTTTTCTGATATTTTAAATTTTTTCAGTCTTTTCTATGTTATAGAATTGGCAGCATATGACATTTAGACAATAATTAATTTTTCAACTAAGTCCAGCAGGTTTTGGTTACCCAGTTATCCATGGCTAAATTGATGCAATGCAGATGTACAAGTCAGTTCCTTTAATACCTACTTCATTAACAATAAGCTCTTCAGTGTGAAAGTAAAGTACTCCTCCCCCACATAACTATCTAATAAACTATCAAGGATTTTCAGAGCTTTCATATGAACGTGGAAATACTATCAGATGTGTTAGGCATGACTTCTTTTCTTGCTACAGTTCTTTTATATATGAGCACAGGGGCACAAGGCATCATCAGTTTAATGAAAGACAGGAAGAAACTATTCTATATCAAAGAGTAGTAAGAGGAAAACAAACAAAGTAAGTACATATGGAAATCAAGAGCAGTCATGGCAAATTTTTCTGCTCAAAATACCCAGAAGTACCCTGCTTTCTCACATTCTTAAAAAAAAAAAAGAACAAAAAACAATCTAGAGAACTGTCTCATTAAAAATACTGTTTCTTTCTCTTGTTTACCAGCTATTCTTTTCTTTGCTTTTTAACAATTTCATAATACAAGACCATCACACTTCCATCCTACAAGATCAATTGCAGTGTAACTATTTAAACCTGCTTAGACTTCCATTCTTTTTATAGCTAATCTAGTCAAATGATATAAAGGAAACTTGATGTAAAAAAGTGAAGAGTTGAATATGTATGGAGTTAAGCAGCCTGCCTATGGAAGGTTCATGGAGAGGATAACACCATCCTTCAGCACATACTGAAAAGTCTTCTCTTCCTTTTGCTAATACACATGAAATGAGAATACAAATAAAAGAAGGTGGGTCTGTTCCTGAAACCTCATGTACCTATTACTGGATGTAGAGTTATCAAACTGAGAAAGGTGAGTTTGGGTAGTCAAAAAGGGAAAAAACAACTAATGGCTTAAGTTCATCAGAACTTTCAGTGACTATGTGAAAGGAAGCACTACAAAGTTTATTGTAATATTTTAGAAATACATCACCTTCAGTAAATCTACATTGTAAAGAGTAATGCATTTATGGAAAAAAAAAAAATAAAAAGATATATTGAAAGTTTCATTCTGGTGGTGCATGTATGCCTTCAGAAGGAGACTTGTTCCTATGTAGAGATGCAGCTGAGTGTCTGTCCCTAAGAGATACAGAGTGACACCCTTTAAAAGATTTTAATCTCTAACAGAAATTAAAAAAAAAAAAAAATGCATTCAAAGGAGAAGGAAACAGAACACATAAGGCTAGGGAAGTGCTTAGAGCGATGATTGTCTGACAGACCGCAACATCTATCTTCACCTTGAGGGACGTGTAAAGAGAAATTAGAATGTGTACACTCAATATGTTTTTGGAGTTGATCCCTCTACAAATGTCATGCTCAATTGCGGTAGGTATTTATATACATTAGTGGTGAGGCACTGCAATGAGCAAGCAGTGCACAAGTTATTATGCCTGTATTGTGCTATCTATTTTCATTACCGTGTGCAGCTTTAGAAATGGCAAAATTGTGACTACCGTCTGTGACAAACCAGCTGGACAGACATGCACAGAGCCCAGTTTAGTGGGAGTCCCACAAACTGCAAATACAAGAAAAGTGTTCCATTCATTAGAAGAAGAGGCTGGAAGTTTCACTAAAAAGTGGCATAGGGTTATCAAAATTAGTAGCTTCCTTTGTTTAAGAATACAGGGGACTGAATCAGCCATCCCTCTATGTCACTATATAGTAACAGTGTTACTATCCCATCTCCTTTTTTCTGCTTGTGAATAATAAAGTTTGACAAAATAACAATAATTATAGAGCATTTCAGTACTCTTATCAAGTTCAATCTCTCATTTTTAATGAGAAGAATGGAAATTGGTGGAAAAGAAAAGCAGCAGTGCAACATACTTGCAAAGTACATAATTGTAACAATTTTGATGGGTGTGATCATGGTGCTGAGACATCCAGATGAAAAGTCCTGTTGGAAATGTGTGATCATTTTCATTTGACTATCCACATATACTAAAATACAATAATACAGCATACCATTAAGGATGTATTTACATACTGGGGAATCCGTTAAACAGAAGCACAAAGACACAGATGGACCCTTGGCATTAAAATACTGCACGGAAACCCTGGTGTCAAATGCTTTAGGATAGTTGGTTAATACGGTTAGTAAATGGAACGAATAAAAAGTAAATCTAAAAACATGGGAGAAGATACATACTTACATGCACACAAATTGTATGAGCACCATTTTTAAGCAGCTAAACTACTAAATGCTAAATGCATTAACCACTCCTGCTAAATCCCAGCTTCTCACCATTACTTCTTAATCCAAATAGTGTTAATAAGTATCAAAATATGTCAATTCTTGAGACCTGTGAATTAAATTTAGGTATATTTGTTTACATTAATAGGTAATTTGTAATTATTTTTTAATCTATATTACATCATTTTATAATCTTTTGACAAATATTTCTCAATCTATAATTGTTGTAGTTACTCAGTGTGGCTTTATGAAAATGGCTATATTAACTTCTTTCCTTCCTTTCCCCACCCTTTAGCTGATGTTGAAGCTCTGAGATATACACCTGATTTCTTCTCATACCAGTGGAATTGGCAAGGGTCTTTGTATTATGAATAACAACCTCCCCAAAAAAAATATCTCTGGAATACCTATATAGTGATAAAAAAGGGATTTGCTACATTAATTTTGCAGACACAATACCTCATTTTGATCCTCAGTGGTATGGAAGCCTTGCAGAGCACATCCTGGCTTTCAGTTTTGTCAGCCCCTGAAGCCCCAGCCACACTATGTAGCAGTTGTTAGGGGGGAAGAAACCTAGTTATTTCTAACTATCAAAAGCACAGATTTAAAAAAATTTGAACGCTGAGGTTATGGTTTGCTCCACCTGGCTCAAAAAATTAATTTAAAATAAGATCATCAAGTCCCTTGATTTCTGTAAAGTGTGATAAAAATCAATAACTGAGCCTTGCAGATTTACTCTTAGGATTGTTCTTTTAATATCAGCAAAGGCAATGCATATTTAGTGGTTGCTCAAAGTCAAGGTCAGCTAATATTGTGCACTCTGAAAACATACTGAAACCTAAGCTTCGGGGAGACAGCCAGGGTAGGGGAGGGAGAAATGTCATCAATTCAGATACTCAGTGGATATGCACAGCCCAGTCATTCTGAAGAGCACCAAGCTCTCCTTCCCTTGCCTACCCATTCAGTATCATTAAACTGAACTTCTTACAGCCAATACCACAGTTGCACAGTTCATACTTTCATTAGCAAGTATTAATACTTGCACCCACTCACGAAAGAGGTGGGACTGGTGTACCAGAAAGAATCTACTGGAGTTGTCTCTCCTCTATTTGTTTTGGTGGTCTGTTTGCTTGTTTTAAAGAAAAGAATGAATGATTTAGGTGGGTGAAATTTTTTGAGTTTAAAAGTTTGGGTGATTTCAGGGTACTTACTGAAAACAGAAAGATCTAAAAAGGTCCACCAAGAAGCTCTAGCTTTCCATTTTCATAAAGCCAGTTTAGACCCTGTCACACCCTGCAGATGAAACAGTGAAAATAAACTGCATTCTGACAAGTATGGAACAAAAAGCCCCAAACAAACAAAAAAATTTTGAAGACAAAAATAACCTTTCCTATTCTTAGGAAAAACCTACCCAAAAGACTTGGCTGACATACTCGTAAGAAGGCAAGAGAGCATTTCCTTCGCAGACAGTGTAAACCACAATGGAACATAAAAGAAACTCAGCTCTAATATATTCCCTAGAGCTCACCACCAGACCCAACATTAAGGTACCAGTAAGTGACCAACCTAATGCTTTTGCACAGTTGCAGCGTAACATCTACAGGATGTTGACAATATTACACTATTTATCTTTAGTCACAGCGCTGAGTTGTTCTTTAGGCTCAGAATAGAAAACATTACAGATACTGAACAAGGTTCGACTGAGGTTTTAAATGCCGTCATGCCACAATGAATTCCATGGTCTGTGGCATTGCTTTAGAGCCCAGCTCTGAGTGGAACAAATCCTTGGTTGGGACATCATAAATATCACAGTTAAAGAAAATGGCTTAAAAATTCTTTACTAACATTAGGCAGCACTGGAACCAACCACACTCCTAATTTTAGACTATATTCTGCAGCCTTCAGTTGAGCTGTGTCTTACGTCAAAGGAATTCCCATCTAATGTACAACAAAGCAACCTCAGGTCAGAGTGGTAAATCTGAGCCTTCCACTCCCACCATCTTGCTTCTCCCTGTGACAATCCTCAGGTGAATCCCAATTCTGCCCCATACTGAAAACTAACAGCAGCAATGTCCTGAGGTGACAGCTGTCAATAGCTAAGCTCTTACCACACCAGGCACTGAGGTTAATTAATAGCTCTTCTTTGGACTGCTCATGTATTGAAGTTCAACAGTCGTGGCTGGCTTGTTAGCAGTTTTGAAATCTCAAACTGGTAACAGAAAAAGATTCACTGCAAGGGTGATGAATAAGTTTAAGTCACAGATGAGCTTGCCTCTTTCTTCTCCTTTTTTTAATAAAGCAGAGCCTTTTGTAAATTGGAATGCCTTACCATATACATTTTATGCACTTTAAATTCATATTTATTGCAAGTGTTTTATAGTAATGGTATTTCTGGATTTATGTATCAGCTTCACTACTACATTAAGTGGAAAAAATGTATTGGTTTTACAATAACATAGTACAGAAAAAAATAAGAAAAACCTGAAATTGTATAAACAATTTGATTGGCTGGTTTTATTCTGTTGAAAAGCCTGATCTGAAAATGTTTCAAGTCACTCCACCTATGAGAGAGGCACTGATGTTTAACACCACAATCTCACAATACGAGATATTGATTAGACAAGTGAACTGATAGTTATGGCAGCGGTGATCTGCTGAAGGACAGGAAAGAACAGGACCCAGAAGATGTACCCAAGAAGCACTTTTCTAGCATGTAACAATACTCTCTCCTAAACAGCCTGGATAATAGCGCTAATAGTCACAACTCCACCAGGGAATAACAGCTCATTCCAAACAGATTTCCAAAGCACATGCTTATGTCCACACTGGCAGTTTGCATTCAGGAAAAAACAGCCTTAGCTTTGGAAAGGTACCCTGGTTGGGCATTGAATACGACAGTAATTATCTGATCAGTGAGTGAATAAGACAACTTTCATCTGCAGTTGTGCTGCTGTGGTCAGCAAAAAGCTTTCAATTATTTGACCTATTGCAAACAACTGGGCAACCTCTATTTATTTTTCCTCAAAACCATGATAGTTTTAATTAAAATTTATGCTATTGTTCCAAGAACTATGTACTCTGACTTGAAGTAGCATCTAATCTCACGGCAGCTGTGACTGCAGGATACAGGGCAAATGAGGAAAAGGGGCAGGGAAGAAAAGAGCGGGCCAGGTGCTAATGCATTTTTGCATTATTAAGAATTAATTAGGCAATATTAAAAGATGGGGAAGTGATAAAGAAGCAACTGGAGGGAGGGGAAGGGAAGAAGCTAAGACATAGGCGACAATGAAAGCCCTCATCCTACACAGAAACATGACAATGAAAACAAACAGGGGTCTTTGGAAGGGAAGTAGAACTAATACAGGCAGTGGTGAAAGACCTATATAAAAGGCAAATATACCAGTGTCAGATAATAGAATGGCAATTAGCCAGTAATTTAAAGACAAAAGTCTCACATCAAAAGGAAGAGGATTTAAAAAACATGTACTATCTTGCTTCCCAGCCCTCTTGCAACCAGGGCATTGACCCTACAACAAGCTCCTGATGGCTGGATCCAGCTCAGTGGGGCTATTTCCATCCTACGGGAAGCGGAGTTGGGGTCCGAGCTAATCAATTATGCAAGCAGAAGAAACTGTGTTATAGGCTGTGGCCAGCTTAAATCCATGAGGAATTCAGAGCAAATATGAACAAGATGACTGTGTACCTCATGGGGGAAGGCTGACAACACAACTCTACAACTGTATTTCACTCACATCCAATTCTATCTCCCATTTTAGAAAGACCAGAGAGTTCATGCCCACCACGTTACTAAGCAAGCAGTCTGAAGGGGCACAGGAAAATTTTAACTTTGTCATTTTCTGGGTTTGACTGCCAAATTGTAATGCTTAAATGCTCTCTCACTATAAGGGTATTTTTTTTTTTTTTTATGATGATGATACTGATAACCATTATGAAAAAATTACATCTCAAAAGCCTGGAGCAACACACTAGATTTCAAGATTATTTCATACTTAGAAGCTGTTTAACAAAATGCAAAGTGGTCTTGAAAGCATTGTAACTAAATTTTTACTGGAATTCACCAAGATAATAACTTTATTTTTTAATCAAAGCACAAAAAGATGAAAACATGCATAAAGCCAATTCTCACAGGCCAACACCAACTCACATTAGGTTTTTCAGAAATGTAAGACAACTGACAGACTGTGCTCTGACTTTTGTATTTTACTCACTGGCTCAAATTCAGATTAAACCTCCCTGTCAAGGCTCTTGCAGGTAATTAGCAGTAAGGAAATAATGGCCTTCAAAGTCTGTGTTTATTATTGTTTTATTCCAACTAAATATAATACTTGGCAAAACCAGAGGTCTCCTCCTCTTCCTTCCAGCACTTTTTCCTCCTTCCTGTTCCCTTCTCTGCCTCCAAAACCTTCAAGCCAGACTCTGAAGTCAGTTGACCCATTAAATAAATCATGGCAAGCCTCTGTGCAACTTTTCCATTCTGAAGAACTTCATTTGCCCTGCCTGCTTAGCTGGAGAAGTGGCTTTTTGTCCCTCACTGCAGATTCTGCATTGCTTCCCGGTTTTGTGAAGCCAAAGTCCCCATTCCCTGTAAGCAATATTGCTGCCACTTACTATCATGCTCTGATAAACCGGGTGACTTGTCAAAATGTATTCCAGCAGCCCCCAGCCTCCAACCCAAAGTGTTCATGCAAACCTCTGTGGATCTACTTCCCATAAATGAAAGAGTTAATCCAAAAAACCTCTACTAATGAGTAACTCCAATTAACGTGAAGGTTGCTAACAGAAACAGAAGAGCACAGATGTTGAATTTGAAATGTATTTGGGAGCAACACACTTTTACACGATATGGAAGAACGGCAAAGAGATTTAAACGGGCTTTTCATGTAGAAGGCCCTGAGGTAATAAGATAATGTATTGTTTCCATTTCCAAAGATGTAACTTTCTTTAAAAAAAAAAAAACAAACCTTAAAGGAGGGAGGAGATGTTCCTTATAAAAAGGGAGGGTTGCATACCTTATCTGCCTTCCTGTGACACCACTGACATCAACAGCGAAGGCATGACTACAGTGCTAGTGTTTTGGCGTGTTTTTTTTTTTTTTTCTTCCCCATTAGTTTTATAAGATTGGCTAGGATTTACATGAAAGGTTGTTGATCACCTAAGGCAAATAGCACGATCAAATAGATTAAATTAAAAGCAACCAGCCTCAACAAGCAAGACACAGAAGGCGGATTCTATGAATGACATACTCGCTGCTCTACCTGCAGACTGTAAATCATCACACGCTCACTTGACAGTGCCAGGCATAGGCAGATCAGCACTAAAACATCGGGAGTCCAAACACTGGGTTTTTTCCGAACAATTAGCCTCTTGGAAGTGGAGAGTGAGGGTGGGTTTCTGCATGATTCCCCCCACCCCCATCCCCCTCTTTCAAATTCAAACACTTGGGGCAAGGCAATTTGACACTGGTTTCTGTAACAAACCTGGTCAGGCAGGATTTCTCACACACCCTGCACAAAAGGCTAACCTCTCACAAAGTACTTATTGGAGATTTACGTCAAGGTTGAGTGAACTGCAGCCAGGGAACTGAGCTCAAAACACTGTGTGAAAGGCTCTGGTGCTAATCACTAAACCAGTGGGTTAGCTGGAGAGGAATTAGGGGGGAGGGCAGGGGGAAGAACAACAAACAAATAAAAAATACTCTTTGTAGTGTATAATTTCCAATATTCAGCTACACTATTACCAGGGGAAACAAGGGAATCACTTGTAATTGAAAATTTCCTCGAATTATCAAAATATTGAAATAGCTATACTTAAAAAAAACCCCACTTTCACTATTCAAAGGAAGGAATGGTAGTCACTGCTAGGATTGGTTTCTTTATGTCCTTTTTTTTCAACTTCTATTCTGTATTTCCAATGGTTTCATAAGGGATGTCTCGGTGTTCTGGAACTAAAACATTGATCTCAGTTGTTGCTGCTGGAGATACCCTTCAGAGAGAACCCAGTGTTGGATTTACTCACAGCTGTCAGAGGTGAGCTCTATGAGATAAACAACTAGAATAAAGTGACTGACAAGTACTGATAGACCTTGTCCAGGCTACGATAGCAGGACCTTGTTAAAACATAATAACTAATTTCTGTCCACCCAGTGTAGACAGGCCATGCTGTTGTGTCTAAGTGTAAACTAATGCATTAAGTGTTCTCAGTACAAATTGCCTTATGATCACTGCATTTGAAAAACTAGCTAACTTTTCCTAGCACTGTGTATTTACGGTCTAGATTAGATGTGTTTTTTATATTTAAAACAGTGTATTACACAATTAGTTCAGCTGAAATGAATTCCAAGGGGAACTCAGATGTTCCCCAGATCTGCTCTTTGGCCACCATTTGTCCAAAAGTGAGCTCACATTCATCTGTAAGTCCTTTTTTTCCCATGTAAATCGTGGAAGACATTTGGATATTCCTTAATAGAATAGGATAAGAAGGAATAATCCAAACACTACGTAGTCTTTTAAACTTAAATGCTGCCAGGTTCTACAGTAAAGCTGTACTGAGATGCACACAATACAGTTTTTGCCAGCCATACACTTTCCTCCTGAAGGGTCACAACAGTCAGACCTTTCTGACCCAGCAGAGTCCTGTTGTTCCGTCTCTAGGTTTACAGTGGATGGGAAAGTAAATTTTCTTTCCTCCACTGTGATACACCATTGCACTAAATTTGTCCTACTATTTGTTTTGCAAATGTTTTAACATGTTGTTAAAATTGCCATTATTTCATAATGTCTGTTTATTTATTACATAGACACTGTATATGCACTTAATTGATTTAGTTGCTCAAGTAATTTTATTCCACTTAATCTATCTTCACACCACAATACAGAGGCAACAAGCAACTGCATAGCTGTTTTCCAGCTTACTGTAAACTTCAGGAGAGAAACTGATAAGCAATATTAGTCATCATTGTTTTTTTTTAAAAAAAAAGCCCACACACAAATTCATGCATTATTTAAGAAATCAAAGTTACCATTTTGTAACTGCTGTTATAAAGATGGAAATGTTAAGAAAGACTTTCTTCATACTGCTGCAAGAAGTGTAGCTGAGCATTTACTGCTGCCCTGTAAAATTGGGGTGGAGAAATTCCCTGCTGTAATAAAAATGTCCATAAACCCATAAACAAGAGACACATCAGTTCCTTTAAAGAAAAAAAAAAAAGATACCACTAGGACAGCCTTTCATCCTTAGTGTGTCTGAATGGCTTAAGACACACTTTGCTGCTGAAATATAATCAGCAACATTACCACACTAGTACCCTCAACAAGTTTTAAAGTGACGTATGACCTTTAAAAAAAGATTTTTTTGTGAAACAGTAAGTGTTAGTTGTGTTGGGAAACACAAAAGAACAAATTGCAAGGGAAAGTATTACAGATTGTTCAGTGGTGAAGAGGTTAAATCAACTTTTTAAAGGCAGTCAATCATGAAATTCAACAATAAAATAATTTTGAAACATCCAAAACTTACCATCTGAACATATCTGATAAATTCAGCATGATGCGATCTTACTGGAGATGGAGATCATTTTCAATGTGACTAGGTCCTTTTCAGTACAATGAGGGTTCCACTTCCTTTTTTTTTTTTTTTTTTTTTTTTTTTTTTTTTTTTTTGT
>NW_015094509.1:16549587-16581015 GCF_001431845.1 Calidris pugnax
TTCAAATAGGGGTTCCCTTTCTTTTTTTTTTTTTTTTTTTTTTTCTTTTTTTTCTTTTATGGACTTCTTATCACCATGAACCAATCCTTAACACCTCTACTTTCCATGCACAGCTCTGCATGTGTAGCACAGTGCAGCACCCAACACAATATCCTTGACAGCTCCCTTTTGCAAAAAAAACCACCTGCCTGTTTGCTCATGGCTGGTGCAGAATGAAGACAAAAGAGTTCTTTTGTAAGCATCTCAAAAAACAGGTGGTTTTGCTTGTTTTAATTTGTCTTTGAATGACTAGTGCTTGGGGGCTGGATAAGCTTAGGAGATCTTTGAACCATAAGCAGTGTAGAAAGGTGTAATACACTTGTAACAGATGGTTTAGAAAAACATCTGTAATGGACATTATCATCTGGCTTCTCTTTTTTCTTGGATCATCTTCAGGCAAGCTTTGGCATTTTGTAGAATTGCCCCACTTAAAACCACTTCTGTGTATTTGCATAACTGAGTGTGAAATGATCTAGAGCAACATGGACATGGAGTATTTGAATTTACTCAGCTGCCTTTTGCCTGTAGGATTCTTCAGACTATAATTCCCCCAAACATAACACACAGAGTGTTACAGAGGGTCATTAATATCAACCAACTTCAGTCACCTAATTTACAGGCCTGGAGTAAGGAAGTATTCTCCCCAGGCTTCCTAAATTGTATCTGAAGGTAAAGAGAAACTATTAGAGAAGGCAGATATGCTTCTCTTTTGATTTGCATTCTGGAGGTACATCTCTCTCTTTGCCCATTGTGGAAGGAGCCTAAGATAACTACTCTTCTTATTTAGGCATCTCTTTTAGGTTCCTATTAGGTGATACAAAGATATCTGTATTCTCAGTGCTTTCAGCTCAAGACTTTTGCCTATTCTTGTCTCCACTCTGTGACAGCTATTGTATATAAGAAAGATTACTGAATCATAACAATCCAGTTATGCAGCTCTTTTTCTTCCTCTTTGAAGAAATCTGTTGTTTTTCAACAGTTATCCACACCCATTGCTTAATCATGAGCAATTAATAAGACTCCACAAACCTGGTTTCAAAACTCCATATTACAGCATATACCATGCACTCAGCTTCCAGAAATTCATCCCGTGTATTCCAGAAACTACAAGGTGTAGGTCATCTAAATGAGGTCACAAAAAAAGCACAGAGGGGCTGAACATGAGTGGGGAAACCCACAGACAACCCTTATCCTATTGACAGTGGCAGGGGAGCAGGAGATCAATCTAAAACATACCTTAGTATATCAGTGGAAGGCCCTCAAAATCCAAATACATTGTTCACTGCCCAATTCAGCTGCTTCCTTTCTTGCCTATTCGAAGCATATATGATTTGCACAGCCCTTGTGTATAACAGAATGACTTTCACATGTACACAAGGGGAAAACCATCTAACAACTGGTAACACTGCACACTTTACTCCCACGAAATATGCTATGCAGTGGCCTTTTATTGCTGCTCTATTCATATAACCTGTTAGATAAATTGAAGTATGAGGCCCTGGAAGGTCATTTGTACCAATGAAAATGAGAAAAAACTTGATGAACTGTTTTTCAGTTTTTGAACTGTGTGATGGTGCTTTGTTTCTTGATTTCTTAGTTGCTGTTTTAAATGAACACACTGAATATTTACCAGGAATCACCAAGAATGTTAGATCAGAGTTTACATTTCTGGATTTAAAGAGCTGACTAATGTATAAAGGGTAGCAAATCACTGTTAATCACTCGAGGCCTCCTGTAACTTAAAATGGACATTAGCAGATTATTTACTGCACTTTGAGGTGGATTTCACAGATTCAGAAGGAACAAAGGCAGGTACACTAAGACTGAGGGGTACAAAGAAATGTAGCACTAAAAGGTTGTTTGAGATGCAAAAAGTCTATATTGTAAAACTATAGACAAAGCTCCTTGGGCCACTTCTATTTAATTCTTTGACTTCTTAGAGACATGCTTTCTCTTCAGATCCCTTTTTCCCTTATCTGTCCTGGCTCTCTATACAAGCTGGGCCTTCCTGACTTTTCAATAGTTACCCCAAGCAAGAGGAAACACTCCTTTCCCATACATACAGACACCTCATGTCTTATCCAAATAAGCTCATTAACTTTTCCTTTCCACCTTACTCCCTTTTTCTGCTTCACAAATATCCTTTAATTCCCTCTGATTTTAGTTTTATCTTATAAAGCCATCAGCTTAGCATGTCTTTAAATATACTGCCAGAGAATGACTATCACTTCGTTCTACACAAAGACTAGTACTGAAAATACAGCTTTCATCTACAATGGCCTTACACTATCCCCTTTTTAAAGGAATGTCACCCTAGAAACTTAGGCATATCTGTTAAACAATAAAAATAAAACTATTAATAAAATATTATTTCACAGAATAATTACAGTTTTATTTAAGTTTTAGGTTGAACCTCCCCCTTGCCTTCTTGATTAAAGCCATATTAGTATTTCCCATTAACTGACAAATTACACTTTGGAGACAGAAGAGTCATTAACTGCAGATAAGCCAAAGTTTTGATTCCTACCGACAGTGATACAGCTGCCATTCAGACAAAGCAGAAGCTGGCACTCCTTTGCTTTTTATCACCTCCTGTAATTGCTGTGTAGTGGTGTATGTGTCTAGCCTTCCTTCAGTTACTGGAGACAAAGCCAATACAATGAATGGCCAAAAAGCATCGAGTTCTCTGACTATATAGACATATTTTTTTGGATGAGGTAACTCACATTTTGTACTTCACAACTGTGTTGTTTGTATTTGCATTGGCTCCAAGAATCCTAGACGGATAATTCAGGCACAGACACCTCCATCACGATTAGATGAGACAAGTCCCGCCCTGAAAGTCCATGGGATGGGGTAACTGCAGGGAGGTTGTTTTTTTCCCTAAGATCTGGGGATCATTTGCTAGAGCCGGAGTCCCAGTCAAAGCCAAAACCCTCATTTATTTCACTGAAATCAGGTCTATGTCAAATGAGGTAATAAAATAATATGGGGTAACAGACCCAGAGAGAAACCACTGCTTTTTGACCTGGTGACTCTGGAATGACACCAGCTGGGCACATGGGAAGAAAGAGAAGGCTCTTCTGTCATATTTCAGTGTACGAGTGATTGAAAATGACATTCAAAATTAATGCCTTACCTCAGTTTTAGGGCCACAAATTTATTCTGCCTTTTGTATTTAGTTAAAATTTTCTACGCCTGAAAGCAAGTTGCTAGATTTCTGAAAACTACAACATATTTAATGTTCTGAACTTTTGAATTCATATTCCAGCTTAAACTTCGAAGTATGTCAAACACAAGATGTCAGACACATTCAGTGCAGTTCTCTGCACGCACATAGCCCTGTTCTGGCTTTCACCTTCTAACTGGGAACCTGTCATCTGCAGTGAAAGCCCTATCTTCTAAATGCAATTTATAGTTCCCAGGCCATGTTCAGACAGCTTCCTTAGAGAACTCCATCTGTTTTGAAGCTGTGATATGCTTTTTTTCCTGCTGCTATCATTATATTCTTTTTTCCCACCAACTTCATAAACTCCCTTAATGTGTCCTTCCTTTCCTTTTTGTAGTCAGAATGTCACATAGCCATTCAAGTTTCAAACAATGGTAATGTTGGTTTTAAAAAAGTCAAATTTCACACAGACAAATAATAAAAAGCTCATCCATTTTCCTTGCCATCTACAAAGCTAAATCAAACACTGGTCCTAAAAAAATCTAATTAATTATTTCAAAAAAATGGGTTAAAATTTTCTTTTTTTTTTTTTGGACAGCTTTGCATTGGCACAACTGTCAGAGTATTTTGGCCATTTTTGCTTCCAGTATTATTAATAGAGGGCAACCCAAATCTTTCAACAGTTTCTCCTAGAAATGGATGTGAGGCAGATTATTCATTCCATGCACACTAACAAGAGAGTTAGTGTGTTAGTTAGTTAGTCATGTTAGTTAACATGACTAGCTATGCTAGTCATGGTAGAGATCTCCAGAAAATTCTAACAGAGGAGAAAAGGCACACCTCTTAACTTCCCCTTTGGAAATATCATTTACTTTAATACATTTCCAGCATACTTTCATAGCTAAAAATTTCTATAAAAAATAATGGTATCAGGTGGTTAAATAGATGCTGTTCTTCAGGTCATCAAGTTTGCATATGACTTAGCATTTTGATGATATAGATTTATAAAGTGTATTTATAAGTTTTGTCGATTATTTAAATGGTTCAGAAAGAAGAAATGGTAGGCCAAAATGTTTGACAGCTCCTTGCCAGCTATTGAAAACTACCCTCACTTCACAACTGTGACATGACCAGAAATCAGGACCAGCTGAAGCACTTTTGACAACAGCAACTTTTGACAACAGCAAGATAATCAATATCGTTCCATTTCAAAAAATCCTAAGGAAAATCCATACTTTTTGATAATTCTTTCCTGACTACAGACACTATTAGTACTTTGAAAACTTGGCTAATCTCCAGCCAGAGTCTTCCTGGTTTAACAGGAGAATAGAGCAATAGCAGTGGCACTAGTATGGTTCAGTGAAGGTACTGGTTGGCATATCCAAAAACAAATGACAAATGTAGTTTCTACTGAAACACTTGAATAACTTGTGTGGGGAGGATATAAGCGCTAAAGGCTACCTGAATACATTGAGGGCACTCTACAGTCTTCAGAAAGGTGAGAAAAACAGTAACATTTTCCTCATTGTAAAAATGGCTTTTACATCTACAGAAGGATCACAACAACTTCACCTGAGAGCTCTGATTGCTTCACCCTTTAAAAACACCAAAAATAAACAGCATTTTCTCTTCAGGATTTATTTAAGCAATGCTCAACAGGATAATCAATGATACGGTTATAGGGGAGAAAGCACAAACTTCTTAGATTTCCTTCCCATTTGTGCTGTGTTTCCATTAGCTGCATCAGTGTCTCTACAGCCTCTTAACTGAACTACCTAAGTTTGCTCATATAAATATGGTATTTGTTATATATATAGCCAAGGGTTTTTTATATAACATATGGGTATATTCTGGGATTATATAGAGCTGGGAATACCACATTCTTACGCTTTTGCACGGTACAAAGAGAAACCTCAAGACGAACAGGAATTGGTCAGGCTGAAATAACCTTTCTGACATTTCTCAAAGGGCAAATACAACTGTGGAGTTTTTCTTTCTCCGTCTAGAGAGATACTATAAATATATCTGAGAAGGCAGGGACTAGTCTTTTACATACACCGTCAATTCAGTTCATCCCCTCCCTCCTTTGACACTGACTATAGACTTCTTAGTCATTTCAGTAAGTTTACATTTTTTCTCAGTTATTTCTAACAAACCACAGTTACATGGCAGGGAGATGAAAGGTTGAGCAAGACTCTCAGGGCTCATGACTAAAGTCCCTAACAAGGCACAGCTGATCTACAGACAGACAGACAGACAGACTGACAAAGATATCAACCATGTGTTGAAAATAAACAGTTGCAGTCAATTCTCTCGTACAGGCGAAGAGGGGGGGGATAGCAAACTGGCAATGTCTGAGCAGCAAGAACGACACTGCCACTTCTCTGGACCTGTGATAGTCCGGTGATGGGAGCATGTTGTTTATACAGTCCCAGTTCTCATGTCTATCTGCTGTTCTCACCATCTTGACCTGACATGAACAGTTTTGAAACCATTTGTTCAATGTCAGCAGTGCGATAGTATCACAGTAAGGCAATTTAGTCTGCAAAAGAACAGCTCTGATGATAGACAAAGGATAAGCGTATACTAGACATACAAAATTTTAGCTATTTTTTATAAACCTTTCTGCTTCTGAACTACCTCATGTCCAATGTTGCTAAAGTAATTTGCTAATATTCATAAATTCAATGTTCTTGGGGGGTTGGACTAGATGAGCTCCAGAGGTCCCTTCCAACCCCATATGATTCTATGATTCTTTGGAAGCTACTGCATAATAAAAATATGCATCAATAGAAATTTGCATTTGTCGCAAAGCCTGTCTAAGTGAAGGGATCCTGGCTCCTCCTCCCCTATCAATCACACCCTCATCTGCTTCCCGGGCAGTGCACCAAGCTACATTATGGACTTACAAACACTCACCTGTGAAGTGACATTTAATACCCTGAGGTGAATATGCCCATCAACAGCAAGCTTACCTGCTTCTGGTAAGCAACATCAGACTAAATATCTGATATCCTCCCAATTACTGTGAAGTAATATATTCTTAGTGGTAATTTGACTCTGCTACTGCAGTCAACATACTCTAACAGAATGCTGTAAACACCTATATTTTATCAATTGCAATACGTTGCAAAGCATTATAAACATGGGAATTGTCAGGTACTGTACAGCATGATAAATTCTTTAAAAAAAAAAAAAAGAAAACAACTTTAAAAGGATAAAATTACTCTGGACGTATACTTCCCAGTGTATGCTGTAAATATTAACATTTACCATGAGGAAAACATAGAGTCCTGATGTTTTCAATGAAATAAAACCAGAACAAAAACCAATAGGCTCATCAGATGCAAAATAGATCTAGACTTACTGTGCTGGAACGTGGTGTAGAAACACAACACAAGGACAGACTGGGCATATCAGATGCAGCTTAAGCCATAAAAAGCAGAGGGAAAGCATGTGGCAAACCATATAGCAATGGTACTACCAATGGTACTACTTGTTGTAGCTTAATTCCTTCCAGAAGCCATCACAGGAGCACTGCATTTACTTCACCAATACTATCTGAATTTTCCTCTTACTTTTGCAGACTTTTGCTGTCACTGATATCAGTTCCTATGAGTACATCTGCAACAAATGTCCATCTGTTAAAATGTTGTTACTGTTGCAATTGCTTTGTGCATAGAGTAAATTCCAAATGCAAAATGGTAATTAACTCAATATTGTGGAAAACTTGTTATTTATGTAACTGTTTAGATTTTTCAAATGAAACCGTGCATAACCATACTCAGAAAAAGAGAAGGTG
This sequence comes from Calidris pugnax, assembly GCF_001431845.1. Classification (NCBI taxonomy): domain Eukaryota; kingdom Metazoa; phylum Chordata; class Aves; order Charadriiformes; family Scolopacidae; genus Calidris; species Calidris pugnax. The sequence goes on from NW_015094509.1 coordinate 16,556,598, forward strand.
GCATGTGTTAATAGGTATCTGCATTGTTCATAGATTTTGCAGGTCATTACAAGGAACGTCAATATTCAGAAAAACAAAGATATTTACAAAAGAGAAAAAAGTATACTGCAGTGATTTTCCATATTACTTTCACTTCAGGAAGATAAAGAAATTCTTTGGTCCATTCTTTACATCCTGAACTTCTAGCGAGTCAATAACCCAATTGCTGCAGGAAAAAAATGGGTTTGTCTTATTTAAAAGAAAATCAACTATTCGGTTGCAACTTTTACGAAACCTCAACTCATGTTTATGAACATAGCTCATCAGTATTTTAAGTATTATCTGTCCAAAATGGATCATCAAAATCAATGAAAAATAAAATATTGTCAATATGAATAAAAAATTGAGAACCAGAGCTGAAATGAGTATTTATTATTATTTAACTAACCAGAGTTCTATGTATTCAGGCACTGATTGAGAATGTATTTTATTACCTATGAAAGCAATATTCCTATGGGGAAGTTATTGCATTTTCTATTTGCTATTCACTTTTAAAAAGAGAAACTCTAAATGTTTTGTGAAAATGGACAAACATGTAAGAATCATTAACTAAAAGAACAAACAACTGAACCTTCATTATGGACTAATTATTATTTTCACAGATGACCAGGGCCGTATGCTAAAATGAGAAGTCTATACAGTTTCAGGAAGCAAATCTTCCAACTCTTACACCTTGCAGCTTCCTGAAAGCAAATTCTCCTGGGTGGAGAAATTGCCCCCACACTACTGCCCCTGAACTGTGCTGCCCCTCGGCTGGTCCTGCTCTGGAGAGGCAGAGAAACATCTCTGCCCCTCTAGCTCAGCCATCCCCAGGCGAAACAGCTCTTGCCAGCACAGCTCAGATTTGGCAAAGCCATGGGGGACAAGCTCTGGACCTGCACAAACCATCAGTGCTGGTGAGAGAAGACTCTTACAGAGAAAAACCCAGAAAGCTCAAGTACCTATTTCTCCCTAAGCAGAAAAGGTTTGGCAGGTTTGTTTATTTACGTGTTTTTATGTTGGGAATTGTTTTTCCTGGCCTCTAGCCTATATTTCAGGAGGGAAAGGGAAATTTTGACTAAAAAAAAAAAAATTAATTTTAATTAACTGTTAGTAACATTTCAGGTTTTTCTCTTTTCCAAGCAAAAGAATATGCTATTCCTGTTTCAAAGAATAAGAACTGAAGTTATCAATTTATTTTTTCAGGTTTAAAGCGGGTTCTTTTCTAACTTTGTTATTTATAGGCCCAAATGATTATGGATATTTGGTAAATGAAAAAAAAGGATTGAAAGCAGATGCAGGTCAATGCAAAGTAACACTTTACATAACAATCAATAAAAATGTCAATACAAACAACTACTAAAGACACCATATGACATTCCAATGGGGGAAAAAAAAATATTCTTCATTTTCTACTTAGACGCCTTGCTTCCTTTATCAGCAGATGGCAAGCAAATTACTAGTTCAATCCATATGTCTGTATCTGATAGACAGTGTTTTACAAGTCTTAAATTAGTTTGAAACATTTTGATGTTGGCCAGACTACAGAGGAAAACAGGATAACTTTGTCTATTAATGAAAAGTTGGTTTTGTCATAACAAATACTTCCACAAGCTACTACCCATCCAGACTTATTCAGTCGCTAATGGAATTTGTACCCAAAGACATAATCTGTGTTTAACAGACTAACAATTTGTAGTTTCATCCATTCTGTTCTTCTGCTGTGCTCCAACATGTCTCCTTCCACTAGCTGAGGTTTACTCAGTGGCGCTGATGAAAGCAAGGCAGGCCATGAGAATATTTTTGGTAGGAAGGATATCAGATCGCCAGGGCCATTTATGCGCGTGCTATTAGGCATTCGAGAGAGAACCTGTCAGAGCAAAGCCCATGCAGACCAGCACCCTGGCTCCAACCGTGGCAAAGTGCAAGTGCTGAAGAGAGAAGGAGATTTAGACAATTTTGCTTAACCTATCAGGAAGCCTCCGTTTGCAATGCAGACGATGTACATTTTAGAAAAGGTGGATCAGAAAGCCTAGACAGTTCTTGTAACTGAATGGTTTGCTATTTTTTCTTTCAAAAGAAAGATCCAAATTTGGAGCTTTTTACTACAGAAAATTGCGAGCTCCACAAAAGATTGATGGGGGAGAGAGCCAAACCAAGCTAAAGAAGGCAAGAAAAGAGAAGTTAAAGTGAAGTTTCCTTGCAACCTGGCCAAGCAAAGAGGGAACCAGATCTATTACTGCTAAAACCAGCTGACAGTGGGGGTCCAGAGGCATTCACAGCCAGGCAGAGCACCAGGCACACTCGGTGGCTCTCAAGGCACTGGCAGCCCTTTGGTGTGGACAGCTGGATGCAGATCCTGTGAACTTCCTAGTGCTTACAAAATATAACTTTTTTTGCCAAGGACCTACAGAACCAAGACAGATGAAATATTTCTCAAGTCAGTGTTCTTTCCTCACAACAGTGATGTACTTGAGGGACTGCAGTCCAAAATGGTTTATGCTTCACTTCTTAAACAGGATATCACTAAGAAAGCCTCCAAATACCTTTAGCATTGATTAAGGCTTCACCCCAGACTGTCTGTTCACTCACTGAAATTATACTTTTCAAAAAAACTTCAGCCTGCAGGTCTAAACCAACTCCAACTCAGGGCACTGAAGTCAAATGGAAAACCTCTCCTGAGACATAAGCAACTGGTCATGAGGTTTGATTAAAACTGAGTCTCACGTGAGGAGTCGCTTGGCTGATCATCATACCAAGAAAAGTCCAGACTGAGAGACCAATTTGACAGACATCAACTATCCTTTTAATTTTTGTAGCAGTCCCTACATCAAATCTGCTCTCGCAGTTGCTATGTATAACCATTGCAAAGACCTCTACCATTTTGTTGGTCTTTAGAAGGCAAAGAAAAACTGATTAAGTGATGATTCAGGCTACATTCTTAAAGGCATGAAAAGATCTATTTAAAAATCAACCCTGATTTAAAACTTCTTCTAAGCAGAACATAATTTTCTGTAATGGAAAAATCAGTAAAGTAACACACCTTCTGCTTTTAAAATGACTAATATTAGTCCTACAAACCATTTGGCTAAATAACTACAGAAATTCTGCGTTCAATGTAAAAAAATTTTCATTTTTAATTTAAAAATAAAACTAGCTTTTAAAATTTCATTCTAATTTTTAAACCTAATTTAGAATTAGTAAACAAACCAGTAAAACACAAGTATACACACAAACATATGTAGGTGCCAAGCTGTTTACAAGCCTTGAAGCCTAGAAGATTTTAATCATGTTTTCCATTAATTCTCCCCACCCCTCAAACATTGCATAAGGTAGAGTTGATGAGAATTTTAAACAAAAGAAAATATTTAAGTTTCTAGCATACCTTAGTCAAATATAAATGAATTTCAGTAATATACTAACAGGTACTGTGCTACTGTCAATGGAGAACTTCACAGATGTTTGCCTTCTTTATCAGCTACAGGGAGAAATGCCAAAATTATCACCATAGCCGAGTCCATTAACTGAATTGTGAAGAAAATGCTTTTCTCAAGAAACGGGCTGACTAAGCTTATTCTGCACAATACAAACTTTTAAACAGATCTGGAATACATCCACTTTGGGTTGGGAGAGGAGCTGCCATGAAATGTCGAAAAAATATGGAGTACAACTCAATATTTTCTCTTCTAACTCAAACGCATAACCCCATGAACATTAAAGCAGTTACTATCAGAAAAAAACTCATAAATATGTAAAGATATTATTCTCCATATGCCTTATAAAGGGGATAATAGTGGTATATTAAGTTTTGCTTTGATTTGAAAGCTTTCACCTTGCGGTGTCTGCCTTACAGCCTTTTAGTCATGTACAGACTGGAGTAGCAAGAGCTTTGAAGTGCCCAACTTCCAGTGAAGTTTCTAACTTTTTTTAATAAGTCTGAAGAGGTCTCTGTGTGATTTACTGTAATTTCAGAACAAGCTGAGAAATTCACCCTAACACAAAAAGGTATGGTTTCTTCAGGGAAAAATGGGAGAGTCATTTGATCACACTATCACTGCCGGGGCACGAGGAGAGAGTGGCATGAAAACACTCTGGCAACACGATCGAGTCAAATTCAAAATACCGGGTATAGAAATGATGATACTTGGTACTTTAAGGGAAACAAGACAACAGTTTTGTATAGATGAGATTTATTTTTTTTCAACCAGTAAATATAGTTTAAGTGATTCACAGCCGATTTTTATAATTGCAATGAAGCAGCTGTGATCAAACTCTATTTGCAGCATCATAATAAATTTGCCCCCCACCTACTAAAATTAGTTCTAAGCATCCAAAATTCCCATTTGAACATCTGACTGAACAAAACAGGCATTGCTTCATGCCAAAAACTGGAGGAAATAGACCTAAAATATGCCATTTTCTCACCAGAAATTGTAGGCTCCCAGAATAACATGTGAATTAAAACTCATTCCAAGCTTGTTTGCATTGCTCCTCTTTCCCATTCATAACAAATTCCTTGACAAATGTTCTGATTATTTCTCTTTTTTCCTCGCTTTTTTAAATTTAAACACAATTTTCAAATCACAGACAGTCTTGCAAGGAGAAACAGCCGATAGTATAACCCATCTGAAAATGGAGAGGGTGGAATTTTACTCTCAGCAAGTGCTGGAGGCAACTCACATGATTAAAGACTGCACTGTAAGCCATCGTTTAAAGACTTCTTCCCATAAGTGAAAACGTGTAGTTTGCCACTATACACATCAGAGGCACAAAAACCAAAATGAGGTCAAAGTCAAACAAGAGACACAAATGCCTCACTCCAAAATTCCTGATTTCTCCTTTTTTTTTTTTTTTTTAATTTCAGGCTGAAGGAAAGAATAGAAATTTTAACAAAGTTAAAATTAAAATTGTAATCTGTTTCTTAAATTGTTCTCTTTTGCTGGTAATCTTGCAAAAAGTTACATCATTACGCCCAGAGAAGTTAACTGGGAATATTGGTTCAGGATGCCTATGGATCAGGGTCTTCTTGCTACAAGTACAGCACAATACAGAGGAGTTGAACACATCTCTTTTCACTCTCACCTTTCAGGAAACTGCCCTTATTCCCATTTTACAGACAGGAGCAGGAGATTACGGGCTACAGCAGCCAAGAAACCATAGGAAATTAACCATCTAACTAGGTAAAAAATGATTCACCAACCTGAGATTTGCATATCTCAGCACAGGAATACACAAACTCAGCAAAGATTTCAAAGTCCATTTGCAAGCTGCCTGCAAAGCACTGCATAGCCAGGGCTGCCCCCATGCAATTTGTTTCAGAAACCCAATACTGTGCACAGCGCAAAAGAGAAAACATCCTTATTCCTCCTCCCCTCTTTATGTACAAATTATATCTTACCTGAACTCTAAATACTGTAACGTACAATATGGAACATATATACTTCTCGATTTATATTACATACACATACATATTATTATATGACTACAACAAAGATTATAAGATTTTCCAAAATATACATAATGCTGCTTAGAAAAATGCTTAGAAAAACATCAACAGAACCATTTAGCCATTATAAAGCTTCATTTTAAAAACAGGACTTTGTACAAGAAGAAAATGAATTATATTAGGCAGGAAATTGTTCACTAAATCAATTGTGCTACATTAGCAATCTTAAAATTAAGACTACTTCCAAGGTGGCCACATACATATTCTGAGGAGTGCTAAGGTAAAAAAGATGTTCCAGAAAGCCTTTTGCATATCTGACACACACAGATATAGATATATTTATGTTTCAGCACAATTCTGTTCATAGGATAACTATTTTCCATAGTTGTGATTTTTAACTGGGTGTATTAACCTCTAGATACTTCCACGGAAAAATCACAGAACATGTGTGTGCAGTGTTTATTCATAAATCTGTTTTTAAATCTTTACCATTTTAAATTTGTTCAGATGTGGATAGCATCTGGATTCCTTCAAATCAATTATAATTACAATGCTCCTTTCTTAGTCCAATAAATTAAACATTTATTTGCTGTCTATCATAATATCCCTCCTCCAAAAGAGTATATTTATTGTGTCTTTTAATTACTAAATACATGTAGAGAGTTGTCTTAAATTCAACACAGAAAGCAACTCCGTACTTCCAGATGTTAGAGGTATCTTCACATAGATTTTCACTGTTCAGCACCATAGTACTTCAGGCAAAAATAAAATGACGTACAATCCTTGCCTGCATTCATCTATGAAATTTAATTTTCCATTGAAAATCTACAAGTTAGCAGCAAGTTCTGCCCTTGGACATGAATGTGTGTTTCCTATTGGATCCAGTTTGGCAAAGATTATCCTTAGTTTCTAAACACAATTGAAGCTTCCATTTCACTTCAGGTACCTAACCTAATGCTAAGTACTACTAGCAATACAGAACAATAATAGGGCTGTATAATACAGGGCTTTAGTTGCACTTGACTTTTTGAAACTTTGGAGGAGTTCAGCTAATTATTGAAATTAGTCGTCGTGCGAGAAGCCGCATTTACTTACTTCCCAGTTTAAACAAGGCTTCCCATTGACAGTTCTCGGAATTGTTTAGACTGGAGGGAGCTGCTGGTACACTGTTTGCCTTTGCAGTGCCCACAGCTGTGCTCCATACCCTGACACTGCTTTAACCGACCTGCATCCACTGTGAGCACAATTTAAAAAAAAAGAATAAAAATTCAGGAAATGTATCTCAAGACAGAAAAAAAAAAAAAAAGCTGCTTGCCAGGACTGGTTACTGGTCATACCTAAACGAACAACATTTTCTCATTCAGTGTGCCCAGTTTGGAGCAAAAGGGTATGAATGAGGGCTGGAGCACCTCTCCTATGAAGACAGGCTGAGAGAGTTGGGATTGTTCAGCCTAGAAAGAGAAAGCTCTGGGGAGACCTTATAGCGGCCATCCAGTATCTGAAGGGGACCTACAAGAAAGCTCGAGAGCTTTTTACAGTGATAGGATGAGGGGTAATGGCTTCAAAGTGTAAGAAAAGAAATTTTTCACTAAAGGGTGGTAAGGCACTGGAACAGGTTGCCCAGAGAAGTTGTGGATGCCCCATCCCTGGAGGCTGGATGGGGCTTTGAGCAACCTGGTCTAACGGGTGGTGTCCCTGCCCACAGCAGGGTGGCTGGAACTAGATGATCTTTAAGATCCTTCCAACCCAAGCCATTCTATGATTCTATGAATAAGGACTGCAGGACTGGGATGTTTTCAGTGTCAACAAGGGCGACTCAGCAGCACAGTGGGGCTGAGCTGGGAGGGAGCCCTCTAAGCCTTACCCCAGAGTGAGAGAGCCCCATGCTGGGGGCTCCTGGTCAGGCTGGGGGACAGCCTGACCAGGAGCCCCACTCTGCCCAGACCCACACCCAGCCCCAGCATTGGGGGGCTGCCAGGCAGAGCTGGACCCACACACCAAGGATACTCCCACTCAGGCAGTGAGCTCAGTAACCACCATTCCCCACGGCTGCGATGGCACGGCGTGGCAGCAATGGCACAGCGTGGCTGCCTCAAGCATCCTGGTGACGTTCATCCAGCAAGGCCAAGACCTGGCACACGTGTGCAGCACCCAAGTGACAATGGTGCGCTGCGCTTCTCACTCCCACCAACTCCAGGAGACCAAATACCAGACCAGACAGAGCAAAAGCGAGGTTCCCCTGCCCAAACTAGTTAAGGGTAATATAAAATTCAGTTAATTGCATCTGACACTGATTGTCAATCTGTTTTGGCCACTCGGTTCAATACAAGAAAGCAGTCTTTTGTTCTCATCTTCATTACCATCTCTCCCATCCGAATGAAGCAGCTTGTTTTAAATCAAGAATTATCTCAGTTCTCCCTGCTTGAATCATTGTTATTGATCATAGCAACTTCAATAAATCCTGCTGCTTACGCAGCGGCCCGGGGGCCCGTACCGATCTCCCCGGCCCTTTGTTCCACATACTGATTCACCTTTTCATCAAGGATTTTGACGTAGCTGCTGCCCTTTCGCATTATTATCGTGCCCCACCCAAATAATGATTTTATCACTTAATTCTCTTCGAAACCACATTTCGTAAAAGGGAGAAGAAAAAAAAATAATAAAAAATATGCACTGTCGGGTGGGTAAACATGCAGGAGGTGGGGTTGTCTCTCCACATGACAGACACACCCCACACAGAAACCAGAAACATGCCTTTAATTGGGCAGGTTAACATTTTTCTAAAAGTTACTTTCTAGTCCTATCTGATCACTCTGTCAGGATGAGTAATGCAAAACATTCAATTTCTTGTGGGTTTGGTTCCAGTAGTTACTAAAAGCAGCCAAGTACATGTTTGTTTCTAAACTACTTGAAACCTTCAGAAAGTTATTTTAGCTCAGTTCGCGAGCCTTTCACCAGCACAGGGATTTTAGCCGCCTCACATTTGTGCAGGAAATCCAACACTTCAAAACCATTTCTCTTCAAGACCCATCTTTATTTTCTCACTTTCCTTGTTGAAGGATTCTTGCCGTTTTCCAGGATGTAGCTATATTTTAAAAAGTAGCCCACCGCCTCCTCAGGCAGAGACTTGTGGAAACAGGTGGCTCTAAAAAACCCGAAAGACTTTGGCAGCTCTCTGACCTGACAGAGCTCTGTGCATTAGTATGACACAGTGCCTGCCGAGCTCCCTTCAGCTAATTAGAGGACCCGTATGGCAATGAATGGCCTCGACTATAAATACTTCCTGAAATATCTCTAACAGAGTCAGAGGAAATGGGAAAAAAATGAGATGCAGCTACAGAGAAACTATTTCAGATGTTTCCTCTTTAAAGAGCTGCTTTTTCTTTCCCAAAGTGGCTGAGGAGATGTAGCATCTAAGACCTTCACCAACTTAAATATAAGATGTATGATACAATTATATGTATTAAATTTAATTCTGTAGATATACTGTTAAGATGTTGCTACCAAAAGATGGTTGGAAGTGGGACACCATGCCAAAGTGCACAAAAACTTCCATCCATCACCCTGTAGCGACCACCGAAAAATCCCGTGTAAACCAAGATACCACTCTGTGGGCTTGAATCTTTCAGTGGCTAAAGGCAGTAGCAGTAAATTCTACCAAAATCAGAGGCATGTTTTACCTTAAAGGTATGTTATCCTTACAGCCAAAGATTGAAAATCACAAAGGCCAGTTCAGCATTTCCATTGCTTTGCAGGGATCTGGCACCTAACTCTGTGGATAACAGAAGTCACTACTTTTTAACAGGAGAAATAATGTTTAACCACTAGGGGTTGTGTCTGATATTTACCACATTGATATAAAATCAATTATATGTATATTTACTGATACATACATTTCTATTCCTTATTTTAAAATTAGCTCAACCACATAGGAGAATGCAAAACAGGGAGAGGGGAAATAACTTTTTCTGATTTCCTCTCTCCTCCAAATTTAAAGCCTTATAACCAGCTCTAGACAGAACACTATATGAAACATTGAAAGTGTAAATATCACAGACAAAAAGAAAGTAACTCTTCTTAAAGTAAATGGAAACTTTCTCGAAACGCTGTGATTTCCTATTGTGTGTAAAGAGTCCAATCACTATAGAGCAAAATAATCTTGATTTAATAGAAGAGCTGATTTTATCCTTTCCCCCTGTATAATAGCAAAGCTCATAGCAAAGGTTAATATAACTTCAGTTAGAAATTTAATGTTACAACCTGCAGTCTCCCTTTACGAAAAATCACCAGTACCTTTGCAATAATTTGACAATCTCTCTCCCTCTGACAGTACACAAATCCCCCCGCTACATCAAGTATGATTAACACACAGGCATCTCCCTGTTGTCTTCAGGTCTATGCGGTGCCACAGGACACACTGATCTGTGCTGTTCTGCATCGGGTAAACCACGACACAAGGCAGCAGCATCTACCCATACCTTTAGGTGAGCTAACTAAGGTTCTGTGTATAGGTCTGAAGGCTCAGGCTGCGATTCCCAATTTTGTGGAAAACTTTGTTCTGCAGTGTCCACACACACCAAAACAGGACACTTCATTTAAAATCAGTTTAGCTAAAAGTTCCTGCTGTCCAAGATCTGCGTTGTCAAAGCATTAAACAATCTGCCTGGCCTGGAGTCCGCTGGCTGCCAATGTGCTACCCAAAAAAAGGAACATTTTTGCATCTCAATAGACCTTCCAGTATCAACAAATCTTTAAACTATAAAATCAGCTACTCTAAAGGAAGAACAGAAATAATGTCTACATTGTACCCTGCTGAGGTACATTTTTTGTAATTCCCATTTGCAAAACACCGATTCGCTGTACGTACAGCTGCTGGAAACATTTTAATAAGAAAAATAAATTAAAGCTACTCACAGAAGTGTACCAAGCCCCTGAGAAAGATTCTGTTACATACACACAGCTTGGAAGCGCTCTCGGGGAAAAAGGTGCATCCACTGCACATGTGTGTTTCCACACACGCAGAGTACAAGCTATCACTACTGCACCATCCCCAGCTCCCGAAAGGTCACGAGCCATTTGGTCTTTTAGCTGCTAAAAAGGAAAGAAATCCTACCCTAATGACTCCCATGAATAATCTACTGTAGCACAGAGACTGGGGAGGGAACACATCCATCGCACATGGAAGGAATGCAAGAAAGCAGCACATAAACGGCTTACACAACACAAAAAGCTGAAAAACACTCCAAGTAATTTCAAAAAGTTTACAGTTATCCTGTAGCCATTAGGGATTTCTGTGGGCAACTGTAGATTTTCACCCCTTCCCCAGTTGATCTCTATCGGCTTTGGTATTTTATTAAAATGCTAATCACTCTTAAACTCAGTATCTAGAAAACCCACTTGCAATATTAACCTCTATCTATAGGAAAAAAAATGTGAAAAACATGATCTCCCCTTTCCCTTCCCCCCGAGTCATGAGAGAACTAAAAAATGAAAAGCACATGGTATTACTGCCACTGTCGAATGATTACACATCATTTGTAATAAGCAAAACCACTTTATAAATAGTAAATAGCCAGTACAACCAAAGGGATGTGTTAGACTTTTTTTCAGCCCATTTCTCACAGTGTTTATTCACTGAGTAATCCCAAATTTTTGGCTTCCTCTGTGTCAATCTTTTGGGGGAAAAAATGAAGGTGTCCACAGTGATTTTATTACAGGTTTTGTTTCCTAGTCACCAGTCGTCCTGGGATACAGTATTTTGCATGAGCATTCATTATATGATATCAGAAGTATGTACTGATTTAACGCTTTGCTTTTAGAAAGGCCTAACTTTTAGCACAACATTAGCTATTTCAACTTGCTATTGCACATTAGAAAAATATTTATTTTTAAAAGTGGATAATCATGAGACAATATGTATGCTTAACAATATGTAGCTTTTTTTTTAATATTTCAGAGGATTACAAAAATTAGCTTTTTCTAGAATGGAAGTTCTTTTCTGAATAATTTCTTACTCTGTCTCGGCCAAATGAGCTTCCACGCACACATATAACATACGTATGTGAACTGATTCCCAACACAGAGATCCCACTGGTCAAGCTGACTATCGCTTTGCCATCTTATTTCCTGGCTCCAGTATTGCATCCCAAAACTAAACGAAGAGCAAAATAAAGGAGTTCAGTTTATATGATCTTTTTCAAAGATCTGGGGGGAACAGGGAATATTCGCCTTATTGGAAGAATTAATCATGGAATCCCACTCCTTCATATTCCACGATCTCCTGTCCTTCAGATCACTCCTTACCTTAAGAAGTTTGAATTCTCACTATTTTCCTCTATCCATCAGGAGTGATGAAATATATATGGTTAGGGGCTCTGTTCAGCAGATGTAGAAAGTTAACCTCCTTCCTTTTTTAAAAAAAATATTTCAAACTGACAAAGGCAACGTGCCCAATTTTCAAAGAAGAAAATTGAAAATTAAAATATATTTACTTAGGAAAAGACCCAGACAAACAAGTCCTTGGCACAATGGATTTCAAAGAGCGAGGCAGCTAAAAGTATACACAAAAGTAATTCCTCCTTGAAGGGTGTCATATGGTTTCACCAATCAGTATAGACCCAGTCCACTAATAAATCCTTTTATAAACCTTATAAAAGAAAAGTTGGGTTGTACACAACATTTTAAAATGCAAGGAACTAATTTATATACCCTACTAATACACAAAAATAAGACCTTTTTTTTTTTCAGAAAACCATGAGAATTCGTATTTCAGATCATCCAGAAGTGATCAAAATATTTCCAAAATTATAAAGATACTGATTTGAAAAAAAAAAAAAATTAGTGCTTTTGATAAAGGCTTTAAAGATTGTACTAATTTATTTTAAAGAAGGGCATAAGAAGCAGCCAGTGTACAGTTTCCCCTCTTCATTCACCAGTGGCTAAAACTGGCAGTATAATGGTATTATTTTACCACTTACTAAGATTTTAGGCTCCAGCTACCAACCAAATTTAGACCTTTATAGAGCTGATTCTGCATATTACCAGGTGCCTTTGGAGATTTTTGTTTAGTTGGCTTTTTTCATTTGTTAGGAGTCAAAAAATAAATTAACAATATTTGTATTCTGATAACCCACAATGTAAATGGCTCCTCTGGCCAATATGTCTGTGCACTGCTAAGAATCACTACAAAAATTCAAGTGGGATGCAACCAACATCACATGTACAGCATGAATTCCGCTGCTAGCCAGATATAAGTATACATTTTTATATATGTATTTCCAAATGGAGGAGAGAAATATAACCCGGCCATTCACAATGATTGCACACCCACGTCTGCAAGAGGGAACCTGTCGTACTGCAACTGCTTCTCATACACTTAAAATTTGACATCAGTAACTACTCATGACCTGTAAGGCGCAATAGACCCAAAATTGCATGCAGTCTTTAAGTGACAGGCATATTCTTTAGTAATTAGAATAACAGTAATATTTTTAAGATGACTGACAAATTAAAAAGAGCTTGTAAGACTTATATATGTAAACAGAGACAGGTATACCTATGTATAATCTTAGCAGACCATAGAGTAAAACATTTATCTTGTCTTTTGTCTTCTTCTGTTATGTTGTTCTTTTTTACACTACTGGATGTTATCGTTACAAATGTTCTTATAAAAGACAATAAAGAAAAATAGCTGATCATCACTTTCATTGCACTGAGGTTTGTCTGCAGACTGACCGCTCCAGTAGCAAGTTTCTAGAAGTTCAGATAGGGAGCAGCCCCTGAAAACACAGCGATGACTCCAGGAAAAAGGCACTTACTTGTCTCCCTGCTTAGATCCTCAGAATTTCAGAGCTTTTCTAACCTCAGATTTCCCTACAGTGGGAAAAGCATACCTTGATGGAAAGGGATGTTCCTTATACATAGGTTCTTTTGTTTAAAAAAAAGACAGAATATTAATTATTTGGTGTGACAAGTATTCTCCTTATCACCCAAGCTCCTTCCCTTTCTTTTCTTTTTTCCTTTTTCTTTTGCTTCCAAGGCAACCAGGCAAGTGTCAAAATTAATATATAATTATATTGCTTTATTAAAAATAAAGTTACTTTTTATTAATGTTTCACTCAGGTTTCATATTCTTAGATATTTAATAATATGAAATCTCGCTTAAGTGTGAACTGTCACACCACCACAAAATTTAAGAGGTGATTAGTTGTTTTAGTGTAACAGATGTGCAGCCTTCTGGGGTTCTAAACCTTCCTTCTTCAAATGCATCACCGACCTGAACAGCTAGCAGGAATGATTAAACAAAATTCAATCAGAGCTAAATAGCAAAAGCAGAAGCACTTACTTACTAATACTACATCACTATATACATTGTTTTATGCAAACACTCTGGAACGTTTACGTGCTGGTTTAGCTCTACAAGTTTGAGCCTTTCAGTCTTTCCTTGATTATTATTTTTTTTCCATGCAAGAAAAAAAAAACCAACCACATTACTCTGGAGCTGAAGAAATCATTTGCATGCTTAATTATACATAACATACATGTAAGCATAAAAAAGCAAGAAAAAATAAAAAAGAGATCTTCCTACCCGTAATAAGGACTGGGATTCGTCCTTTGTCTTGCTGTCCCCAGATGCAGGGTAGGGCTGGGTGAGCTGCCCGGCTTTCTCCGCTGCTCCGGCTGGAACGCCCTGCAGGAAGCCCTTGCTCTCCACCGCCAAGCCGTAAATGGGCCGTGCAAGATGGGCAGCTTCTACGTTTGGACTATCCCTTAAAGGCTTTGACTGCTCTTGGCCAACAGACACTGGGGTCAATAAGCCTAGACTGGTCTGCGTGTATGACGGGCTCCCCCTCAAAATGTCTGTTCCTCTCCAGGTCACATTGCGAAGATCATCACTGGGACTGTCAGTCCAACCTTTCTCCTTGAGCACTTCCTTGTCTTCTATCTTTTCCCTCTTCACTATGCTGTCAGATATGGGCTCCCCCATTTTGGGGTCCGGATTAATCAGACTGTAGACCTTGAGGTCAATTTTTGGCTCTTCCTTGATAGACGAAACACCATGACTGTCCTCTCCATTGGCTGTAGTGACGTCCATCTCCTGACAGTGCACAGTGTTGAAGTGCTCTAGTAGTGACTGAGTGTCAACAGCTGTGAAGCTGCACTGACGGCATTTGTAGCAGTTGTGTACTCTCCTGGAAAAAAACGAGAAGTGTACTAACATGAGAGCCTCCCCTCGACCTTCCCTCTCGCAGTGGTTCTACCTACCAAGATGAAGAAAATAAATCAAACCTACAGTACGACTCCCTCTAAATAAAGCAAGCAGGTTCACTTTGGTGTCTTAGACAATATGGGAAAATTCCTGCTGTTTTTTTTCCCTTATGCCCCTAAATGGCCTCCTATTAGTCATTCACACTCAACTGCATTATTCTAAAATTCATATAATTTTCACAGGGACTTTGTGGGGTTTTTTTCTCTTCAGTTTGCTGCCATACACTTTTCACTTTCTGTTGTAGAAACACTGAAGCAATACGTTTTTTCAAACAAAATCAAATACTTGGAAAAGATAATTTTCTTTGTATAAAAAACATTTTGCATAACATAAACCTATGCTAGAAAGTTCAAATGCTTAAAAAATTGCTTTACACCAATTTAATATACTATATATATTATGACAGGAGCTCTGGTTAACTTATGCATAAGAATATATCAAAGGACAGAAGGTTGTACACAACAGACAGTACTTATTTGTTCTCTATGGACATTTCAACACAACTTTAAAAGATTTTCTCTAAAGAAAAAGCAAAATAGTTGGCTGTGTTTTCTTGTCAAATACAGAAATGCTTGGGTATGAGCCGTGGAGCAGTGTGGAATAACACGCCTTCCTGTTTTTATTCTAAAAGCCTATCTGAAGTACTGTATTACTAAATTATGTAAAGCATATGTTGCTACATGAGAACAACATGTTACCCCTTTACTGTATCCATCATAGGAACAGAACACTGTTTATGAGCTCTATAACGCCATGATGAATAATTGTTTATAGCACAGGAGCGGTCAGAGCCCTCCGTCAGGCTCCAGGCCCCGCTGCGCCCGGCGTCGTACCAACGCAGAGTGAAATCCCGTCCCTGCCCTTCATCAAAATGTACATAAATCTGCAAAAGCTTCTCCCTACAGACACACTCACACATCCACACCCCAGGCATTCAGAGTCACAACAGCATCTTTAGCCAAGCAAAAAAAACGAGCGTTTCGCTATCCACACAGGACAAAACTTGTATGAGAAATCTGTTACTGCCCTGACAACTCCAGTTGTTAGAATTAATTCTTTCGAGGCCAAATCTTAGTCTCAGTGAAGTCAATGGCAAAACTCCCATTGACTTCAGAAAGAGCAAGATTTGGCTCTCGGTACATCTGTAGAACTGGAATGATACACAAAATGTCCCTTTTAGAGTATGATAGTTTAGAAGGGACAACTTGCCAAACTTATTAAACCCCCTTGTCTTCCATCTTTCCTTTTGTTGGAAAAACAAACCATATGTTATTTACATTGTCTGATTTTCTTGCAGTTGTGTCAGCACGCAGACATGAGTAGACATTCAGATTCAAGCTTTTTAGCCCTTGTGCAATATCAGTTTTCTTTTTGTTATTTTCCGTATTTATATTCATTTTAAGGGACTAGATGGGCTCGTTCAGTTATGCAAAAAATAAGGTCAGCTATTCTCCATATAGCCTTATGGCAACAAAATCTACTTGTGGGAGAGCAAGCTGTGGGTTAAAATCCTGTTCTGGCTGTGTTCCTTTTTCTTCATTCTACAATTGTGTTTTATTAAAATCAGCTTGTCTCTCAATGCAACACTAATATATTCTCTCTTGCAACTTTATTCTTTTCTAAACCGAGCTTAATTCTCTTCTGGAAAAAAAAAAAAAAGAGAGAGAGAGAGAGGTGCTATCTGATCAAAACCATTTTATAAAGAAAAAAAAGCCAAGTTATAAGGAGGGTCAGCCCTGTAAAGGTGGGATACCATCAGGGAAGTCCAAGTTAGACAGGGGTTAGTTATCTTAAAAGCCAAGTTAAACAAGACACCATTTGGGGATAATGGCTCAACCACATACGCTCCCCATGTGAAAGTTTATCAATCCTTTGGGAGGCTACTTAGCCCTAAGTGTCTCGTGTTTAACTTGGCTATTTCAATAGCTAACCCCTTTTCCTAACTTGGCTCTCATCTACAGATATCACACCTCCAAACAGCTGATCTTTTTCTGCCTAACTTGTCTTTCCCCCCACTCCCCCCCCCATTGCATGCTGGCTAAATGTTTTTGATCAGGAGCGATACACACCACGGGAGTGGTACCACACTTTTAAGGCTACAAATAAATGCTGAATATTAGACACAGTTGTAAATACATGGCTGAGGCCCAGCTACCATCACCTTTATTACATTAAAGGTTTGTTCATTTAAATTAGTTATAATTTATTCAAAGAGAGTAATACAAACATTCCTTCGTTTTTCTGTGAAACTGTGATAGTTACTGTGATGTGGAAAATCTAAGGACTGACTTAGGTGGGCAGTAACCCGACAGACTTTTTTTAGGACATACACTTTTCTAGTATGTATGAAAAAGTCACCTCTGCCATTGACTTTATAAATCTTTTTACTTCGCAAGAGTTTTTCCTATATACTATTCTAAAGCTCTAAAAGGTAAGTTAAAGTTTGGAACTCTCCAGTATAAGTCACAATCTCAAATAATAAAATAATAACTATCATCAGCTATTGGAGAACTTTTGAAAGCTGGAAACTTTCAGCCTCTTTCCCAGAACAAGGCATACAAAGAAAATGTTTTCACCTCTGCCTGATTTCACCCCACCCTGATAGCATCACGGAAACAAGTTGGCAATGTTTGATTTCTTTTTATACTAGAATTAAAACTACCCCATGTTTCTAAAGGCCCAAGTTACACCTAGATTTGTGCACAAAGCTCCTCAAAGCTAAGCAAGAAAATTTTTAAAAATTCCAATTTGCAAAGTACACAATAAGCACTCTTGTGCATTACCTAAACTTGTACTTTACAGCTAAACCACGGTTACACCTTCTGAAACTTTGAACTCATCAGGTGCAATACCGTGTGCTGGTGCACAGCTGATCAAAGGCAATGTCTGAGGAAAATCTCAGTATGGAAGACAGTGATGTAAATGAAGAAGGAAACAGCAGTCTCCCTTTTGTCATCTTGCTCATACACCACTCAAGCAAGCTAAAAGCAGGTTCAAGACATAAACTGGCATTATCTTCAACGTGGCATTGGAATGCCAATGTCATCCCATCCATTGATGTCACTTAGCATTATTATTTTCACTACAAAATAAATCAAAGACCTGATTATTCATGGACATTAAAATATTTATGCCCCAATCCTGAGATTAAATGTCAAGGAATTCAGGCCAAACCTTTGCTGCAGTGTTATATTCTGACAACTTAATAAAATCCTACCATTATTTTTTTGTACAGAAATATACTTGAATTGGGTGCTATAAGATATAAGGATTTTTCCTTGCAAAAGCCTGAAGTTGGAGAGATTAGATGGGGTTTTTTTGACAGATTTAATGTTCTTTACTTCAGCTTTCTAATAGGCTGTGATACTCTTCAAGCTAGCCAGTTGCTAATTAAGCCTTGTTGACATACTTCAGACTAGTTAGAAGTATTACAAAACACCGTCCTCTACAAAACAAGTAAATTTTTTTTTAAACTACCTGAAGACATTCCTGTGCTCTAGGGCATAGAAAATATGCTGGATGAAGGCACGGCTGTCGTATCACTTCCATTTTTTTGCATGTTTTGAATTTCATTATGAATATAATGATTACTAGTATTTCTCATGAAGAAACAGGCTTATAAGAAAGTTTACTTTTGGGATGAGTGCTGCACTCAGGCTTGTGGGGAGCAGAAAATATTCAGAAGGAAAGAGAGCAAGTAAAGCAAGGAAGAAAATTCAGTGGAGGGGCAGAAAGGGGAGGAAACGGGCAGAGCAGAGAGCAAGGCTGAGATGAAAGGAGAGCAAAAGCCATTGGCAAGAGCAAACAAGTTCAGAGCAGTGAATTAAGGTGTCAGGAGGATGGAAAAGGTCCTCGCAGCTGCTGCTATTGTTCAATGAGTGAAGGCTCCTGCTCTGCCGAAAAAAACGGGAGCTGGTGGGCCTCAATTTACACTTTTGCCCTCGGTTGGTTTCTCTGGGGAGTTGTCCCAAAGGCTCTGCATTTCCATTCTCTGCACCCTGCTCCAGCCTGACAGCGCGAGGGCAGAGGCAGCTCCACCGCCCCATCCCTGACGCGCAAAACCCGAGTCCCCCCTCTACTCCATTTACCTTTAAGAGGTTAAATTTAATTTAATTCAAGATTAACTTCAAAAGAGAACCCTACATAACTGTTGTCCTCCACGTTTTCAAAGTAATTTCTGTTTATTAGAGAAATTATTCTACCTCATTGCCAAGGCTTATATTTAATTTGTGAGTCTTTCTGTTTTCTTTTTATATTTTGCAGTTGTTTAATGAAGTGCTACCCTATCTTTTTTTTTTTTTTTTTAAAGTTGTTTAGAGCATTTTTCAGCATAGGATTTTTAACTACTATTAGCACCAATCAAATGCTTTCTAGCAAAGTCTTTTTTGACAATTAAAGATTTATATGAAAAGAATCATTTTTGCAAAAACGAGCAAATGCATTGTTTTCCCACATCTTTTAGCAAAATTAAAAATCAAACCACTTTGCAAGGAGCCTCTTTCATTTTTAAGAAAAAAATGAAAATTTAAAAATTAATTCTTTTGGATGAGGCGGGAAAATAATGTCTAGACTAAGTAATCTGACATGCAAAATTTCCCCAAATACTTACTATGATTTTTATCTAAATTACAAGTGTTGGCATCTTTTAGCTCACCAGAATACCAGACAGTTTTGAGGAAAAATTAAGCTTCACAATGAACATGAAGAGTACCTGATTCCTCAGAGGTATAATGGAAAATGTGTAGTAGCAGAATTACTAGAAAATGGAGGCCAATAAACCTTCTGGGGATTTATTTGAGTAAGCACATTTTAGTGAGGTTTAAATACAAGTAAACTCAAGTGCAATGTGATTCATTAACTTCAAATTTAACTGAACAGCTCTCAAATAATCATGTCAAGAAATTCTGAATGAGCATTAAGTGTCAGTATACATTTCTGCAGACAGAAAACTTGGAAAGAACTACTTTTGCAAATTCTAATACTTTTGCAAATACACGGCTGCAAAGGAATAGTATTGGGACACAGAAAATGTTTTAGCTAGCAGAGTAGTGAAATTGTAAATGTAGAGCCAAAAGGAAAAAAAATTAAAAAGAAAATAAATTAAGCATGCTGTTCATGCGTATGACTCAAAAACAAAAATAATCAAAAACGCAGGCAAAAAATACACGAACCAAAACATGTAAGTAGCGTCTAAAGCCAGCTCTAATACTCACAAATTATCAAGGGTAAACCTAAATATGTGAACAGCAAAATACTTGGTCACCACATTAATGCTTAGTATAATGTTTACCACTAGAATCCATTCAGCTCCCTATTATACAAATGGACAGGTTTTAGACAGAGGTGCATGTACAGCATTTTAAATACATCAGAAATACATAATATGTGGCATAACGGCTTTACTGAGATAAACTCTGATGAAGCCACAGAGAAGGCCAGCGAGGATGTGAGCTGACTCCACATCAGCATGTTTCTACTAAACACTACTATTTTATGGATGTTCCACTCTTTAAAATCTGAACTATTCCATACCTTTAGTTCATAAAATACAAAAAGGGAAAGAAAATACATATCCAATACATGCAAAAATTCTATATAAAAAAGAAAAGGCCTGATAATAATAAAAATAGAAGCTATAATGCCCCAAAAGTCCTTCTTTCCATTTTAGCTTGATAGAGTGAAAACTAGGTTATGCATAGAAAAGCAATAAAACCTGCTGGTGTTTGCTATTACAGAGCACCTACCACAAACTGAACTAACTTCTGTGATTTCAAAGAAGATGCACAGTGGGGGAAACCAGCAGCAGCACACGTAGAAAAGAAACAAAACTCAAATTAAAAAGAGGGGAAGGCAGGGGAAAGGGAAAGAAGTTGGCAGTTATGGGGATGTTGTAGTTTGCCTTAATTACACAACATCCTCAGAGTACTCAATAATGCCATAGACGGAAGGCTTGACAAAATATATTGTTTGAGTGTCTTAAACAGAATAGGCTAATTTTAGACAAACAAGTTGAGATTTGAATGCTTAAGTGTATCTCTTGATTTTCCAAAGTGCAGTTCCCTCTGACAACTGCCAGAGCCGCAGGGTGCTGAGCCCTCCAAAGGAGAAGCTACTGGTACCCCACCTCAGACTTAGCACTTACTTTTGAAAGTCATGGCTTCTCCTTTCCTTGGGAAAAAGGCTTTTAACTAGGCATGCTTGTTAAAACTTAAATTACCAGCTGCAGCAAAATAAAAGTATTTTTTTCAGTCAAGGAGCCATTTCAATCTTCCAGTCATTTAACCACTAAAAAAAGATCTTGCCATGCCCCAGCGGCGGACAAAGTGCTGCCTATGGAGTTCTACAGCATGGCTCAAAGCTGCTATAATAATGCTTGGAACTTAGATACCACTTTTCATCTTCAAAGCAGTTTACAAACATTAACTAATTAATCCGCACAACATCCCTCAGGCCCACTTGGATCAAAAATGGGGCACTGCATGCTGGGACCTGAATCCTCCGTGGGCCCTAGCTCCAAATTAAAGATGAGCAATCTGCTCCTTCTTTTTTTTTTTTTTAAATAGACTCCTGATACATTGCCAATGCAGCCCTCTGTTGGGCAACATTTGGATGCCCCCAGCTTTAATCTCTATTAAAGTATCATGCCCCAGTCTGCCTTTGTTAATTTTGGATGTCTTGGAATCTATTAAACGTGGCACAGTTTCTTGAGCTTTTAACAAAGCTTTAGCTTTGAAAATGCATCTTCTTTTGTCTTCATTCTAGCTGGCTTCCATGCAAAGATCTTTTAGATGAGATAGATACTGAGTTTTCCGTCGTTGTTGACGCATTAGCCTTAACTATTAACATATTCAGCATGATTTTCTAATATTTAACATCGCTTTTGCAGCAGCACATAACTGTTGCTCTTTACAAAGCCTAAGAGCCAGCTCCTCCTCTGATGTCAACTGGACTGCCAGTTTACAACAGCCCAGGAACTGACCCAAGAAGTTTAGCAGGGAGTTGGCTGCCACTATGACATTGTGTCAGACTGAGTCAGGAGACTGGCTGCATCCACCTCCAAATAGGAACATTAGCATTTAAACTAAATAGAACGACACTGTAAACCAGCAACACAAAAATAAGCATCTGCAAAAGGATCTTGGGGGATGACATCAACAGACAAAAGAGTGTCTGCTCCCAGTGTGAAACCAACACCAAAACAGCAGTGGAATGCTCTTAAAGTAATTATTGCGTTGCTGGACTTGGGAATGGAAAATACTACAAAAAGGTAGTACATTGAAGCACTGTTACGGAGCATGAAAGGATTCATAGTCTATCTTGGAAAGTAAAGGCATTTGTGTTCCCCTACTGAATGAAGATGCCAGCTTTTTGGTAAAAAGCCTAAACTAAAATAGTACCTAAAAGATTCTCAGTGGAAAATAGCTGACCAAACCTCAAATATGCTGGAACTCCAGCGTGTGCACACAAATCCAAATCTGCCTCTTCTTTGCACAGGTTTAAATGTATAATTAAATCCACCAACTTAGCTGGTGATTTTCCAAAACAAAGTGGATGTTGGATTAGACCCTGGCTGTAAAGATTTATATCTATACGCATTCCTATTTTGATTTCCAGTTTCCTCAAATGTTTGGGGAACAGTGACATTTAATTAAGGAACTAAGGGAGGGCTGTTTGTTTGGGTTCCTATCACTAATCATTCCAAACTTCACTGTACCTGTAGTGTCGGGAAATCTCTTCTTCCACCTGGGTGGTAAAGTCACATTTGGTGCATGAGTGTTCTTTGTTCTCCTTGAGCGTCAGCGGCCCCTCTGCCCCTGGTAGGGCGTTTGTTTCTGGTTTGACATCAGACGCTTGGGCTTCATGTGCATTCTCATAGTGGAGCAGGAGAACATCCACGTCGGGAGTGGAGAATGAGCACTGATGGCACTGGTGTTTGACTCTAGAGCTTCCTGTCACCCCTGGAGACAGGTGCAAAAGCAAGAGAGCACAGTGGGAACAATTACTTTTTCTGCAAGCAAATGGATAAGTAATTTCTCCAAGGTGCTTTTCTGGGCTGCAGAGGCCTCGGGGACAGAACTGACAGTGCTTAATGGTACATTTATGAATGTTGTGTAGCTGCTGATAGTGACGGAGAAGTGGGCCCACCACTATTACATCTGGGCCATGGCTCTTTGAGTACCTAAAGTCACAGAACTGACAGTTGTAGCTTGTCACCATGCTGTCCTCTGCTCCTTTGCTAGTCAAGTCTTTCTTTTTTGCCACACTCGCACCCTTTTCTGTCTTTGTCACTAACTCCCCATCTGCATTTTTGGCTAGATCATTCTGGTTAATGACAGATCCCCTAGAAAGCTTATCATTCAGATCTGGGTGAAGGCTTCCTGCCTGGCTTCCCCCATGCTGTTTGCTGTAATGTTCTAATAGTTTCAGTGAGCTGGACGATTCACAGCTGAAACTGCAAAATTTACACCAGTAGTAACTGGTTGTATCGGTACCATTTTGTCTAGAGGAATCTATTGGCTTGATGGGCACCGAATATCCAACTGGTGTATCATCTCCTGCTTTTACAGTGATTCTGTCTTGCCACTTCCCCAAGTCTCCAGAATCACATGGTCGAAGAGTAGGACTGGATTTATTGGAGTTTTTCTCTGAAGTTTTACCAGAATCAGAGGAGGGAAGGGCTGCTTTCATTTTGTTTGGGTGAGTCTGTAAGAAGTGTTGCTCTAGTTCAGTGGAGGAGTTGCCCATGTAGGTGAAATTGCAGAATTTGCAGCGGAAGTACTTGGTGTTGCCTTGGCAATCTGGAGTTTTCCGCCCAATTCCAATAAAGGTTCCACCTAAAGTAACCTGTAAATAAAGAATGAAGTCATTTTAGCTGCAGATTTAGTCAAATAGCAAGGAAGAAAACAAAAAAAAAAGGACAACTGGAGAGCAATTCATAAGACTCCTTCATCAACCATCACCACCATTTTAATTTCTACTAATGTAGAAAGATATCATACCTATACTGTCACATATTTAGCATTTGTGCTGGAGATTTTGAAATGTTTCACATAGCTGAATATATATTCCATATGAATACTAAATATTTTTATTTGGGGAAACTGAGGCACATGTATGCAATGTGATCAGAACTCAGAGTTCCTTGATAGGACTATTCCTTCCTTCACTAAATCATGTCATTGACAGAAGAAGCAATCATCAGATCCCGTATCCCTGAACTCTTTGACAGGAAACTTTGCTGGGAGTCTATACCAGATGTGGAACAAAAGAACAGCCCTCTGTCTTTCTCTTTCTATATATTTACATGTTTTAATCATATTCATGCTTAACAGTACAAGATAATTGCTTTCTAAACATGAGCAAACCAAAATTAAATTTGAAATAACAAATTCCATTTGCTGGGTCAGAGTATGACCATTTCTTACAAAGACCATTCCTACAGGAGTATCCAGTATCCACCAGGATGCCTTTTAACACAGCCATAGTGGCTGATGTCTGAAACGAAAGGATTACTCAATGCACACATTCTCCAAGGAAATCTTCTGTTCCTCTCACGCACAGAGCTCAATTTAGTAAAACAAGGATGGAAAAACTACAGGAGAAAAATGGCATGTGGCAAAGAAACCAACCACACCCAAATCCATGACATCACTAATTAAAAAAAAAAAAAAAAAAAAAGAGGGTCT
>NW_015094509.1:16581217-16598716 GCF_001431845.1 Calidris pugnax
TGGAAAGCTTGCTCCAAGTTCTTGCAAAACATACGTCTAGGCTGGAAACCTACTCCAGGGGCTGTGAGGGAACAGAAACCAACATGTCAGACAAAGAAGCCATACGCCCTTCCCTGTGAAAATCCTCATGTCAGAAATTGTGCCTAGAAATAGAATTCAACTGATTTGACAGTATCTTTGCCCCACACCCAAAAAAAAAAAAAAAAAAAAAAAAAAGGTAGGTCTATTTAACTGTCCTCATGATCTGTGAACAAAACGGTCTGCAGGAAGGAAACAAGGCTTCCAGGGCTTACGCTGTTAAAGCCTGTGTTCTCACAGCAGGCAGGCCTGCCCTTCCCAGGAGTGCACCACACCTGCCCGTGACATCAGGGGGAGATTTGCTGCTCCCGTACAACTGGTTTGAAGGCCAAAGAAAGAATCTCCTGACAAAACTGTCATCACTGCTCTACTTCTTTTCCTGAATAGTAAAGAGTGTACAGCATCCATAAGATAATTCCTCTTTACGCCCAAAATCCAGACATCTACTCCTTTGCCACCAGCCAGTCTACACCACTACATCAAGGACATGGGTGGAAGCTTCCTTGTGCCATGTTCTCAATTTTTACACCCAAGAGATGCCTTACAGGGAATATAAAATTTCCACACAGGATTAGATTTCCATTCTCCTAACCAGTAAGCATATTACTACATCTCTACAGGATTCAGTTGTAATGCATTAGGCAAATGGTGTAATTATTTTTCTTCTTCTCCTCCTCAACAGCTGTGCCACAAAGCAAGCATGTGATCACTGCTCATTCAGTATCACACCATACGGAAAGACTCAGACATACAGAGAGCAAGAAATGTAAACATTTTTAAATGCATATAATGTAAATATGTAAATGCCTTTTAGCCATTTAGCTCGGAGAATGAGATGCTATCCTTTGTATCCCATCAGAATTGAATATGTATAGTGAGTCAATGAGTTGCTAAACCATGATTTAATGAGCTGCTGCCATTCAGCCTTCAATTTTTTTTTTCTTTTTTTTTTAAAGAAAGCACAGTTTCCGTACTCTGGTTAAAACATTTTCTTAAATAAACTGAAAAGTGCTTTCTCTGTGTTTAGGAAACTTATCTCATTAGGCAACGGTGAGTCAGGAAGCCAAATAACTAGGCCTTAACTGTAATAACGTTGTCACTTAAACTGGGGCTCCAAGTTCTGGTATCAAGTTATGAGCTTGGTTTTGAAGAGGTTCTTTGGAAAAGGGATGTTTTAACAGGTCTTCTGTACTGCTGGAGATAACTCATTTTATTCATTGATGAGCAATCACTGGAGACAAAGCCATGCTGAGCCTGATCCACTGACAACAGTGGGATTTGGGCCTGCTCCACAGTATCTGGCACTTCAGGTCTCCATCCACTCCATTATTTCACAGTTCAAAGTCTCAGTGGTATTGAAAGATAACTTAAGGAAGGCACTGATGGAATTATGGTAAACAGAAAATAACAGCAGCTCACTCTGTGATTACCTAAGTTGCAAGGTGATCTGGTTTTGCTCATTTAATTAGCTACTTATGTTTGTTCTATGCATGCACAGAAAACTGGCCAAAATGCTTTACCTTAAGTGACTCTAATGAGTAAATACCTCCATTACTCTCACCTGTCCATTCACAGAGCCTACAGATAACAAACCTATTTTGCAGACATTCTGTAGACACTACTTAGAAATTGTGAGTGACAATAATACCAGCTGCTGTCCATTGCTAATTACTTTTACTTCTGAACTGGAAAAACATATTATTTGTACTAGCATTTTATACAATGGACTGTAAATCACAACATCGCAAGAAGATAAAATAGAACTACGTATTCTCGCACTATTTGTGTTAACTTGTTGCAAAAGGGGAACACGGACACACAATCTTTACAGCACTGGAATGTAATTGATTACCAATTATAGGGCTGGCATTTCCATGACTACTTTGCCACAATTCAAAATAATGTGTCCTATTAGGAGAGCATGTACGTGAAAGGTAACACAGGATCATCTTAATGTTGTTACACTCAAAAGACATTTTTCATACACAACAAAATCTACTGAAAGCCTCCTTGGGGGTCACCAGCTAAACAGAACTGCAGAAACTGGTTTCCAAAGAGCCAAAGAGGCTGGGAGAAGCACTTGAAGTGACAGTATAAACTCAAGCTGTTTCAGCTTTCAGCCGGCCAAATTTGGGAGAGGCCTACACATTTGCAGAACTGTTTGGATTCATAGAATCATAGAATTATTTAGGTTGGATTGGTGCACTCTGCTCAGGTCTTGGCTTGAGTTTCAGATATTTCAGTTACATATAGTATCTCTAAGTACAGGCACCAAACTCCTTCACTGGGCATATAATTGTCCTTAACCTCCTGCTCTCTCTGACCTGCCCCAGAAAGATGAAAGATAAAGGAGAAAGAGAAGAAGGAAAAAAGAAATATATATCTACCCTACAAATCAATATCCACATTTCTGTGTGTTATCAGAAGTGAAAGCTTCTAGTATTCATTCCCGTATTTCATTCTGATCCCAGCAAAACCTAGTCCCCTGTTTTAACTGACAAGAGTTATATTTTCTTATGTCGATGCTCCTCCCCAACATAAAGCAGAACTAAACAAAAGCAATGCTAAAATTCTGCAATTCTATTACAGCAGTGGAGTCCAAAATGCCAGTTGACATAACTAGTGGCTGTCACAAGTACAAGTACAGCTTGCACCAAAAATGTATGAGCACCTATAGATCAACAGTTCCTTCAATAATCACAGAAGAAAGTTCCTCTTCATAATTCTCTTTTTAAAGCGAATCTAACATACAAGGCTGTTTGGACTGGGGAAACCTGATTTAGTTCTTTCCTTCACTGTCATTTGCTTGTGAGACCTTGAGATTATCACTTACTCCTGCAGCACCTCAATTATGGCAATATAGTGGGCATTATTATGCTCTATAGAGTATAGAGGAAGACAGCTATTGGAATGAGTTCTCCACTACTGCACTCCAGATGGTTGCACTGATATTCTTCAAAAATTGCTCTTCAAAGCCATGTTTCAGTTTGGGATTAAACTGAAATATATCTCACAGTAAGACTCCTTGAAACTCAAAACTTTAATCATTACATTCATTCATTAATGGGGAAAATTACCAAAATCTTGAAAACCGGTAAAGATTTTATCAGAAGGATTGAAGTTCATGTGTTAATACAACTAAGCTATCTCCTCACACACCACGCACATTTCCAAAAATAGCCAGAAAGAAGAGAAAAGATAACACAATAACTGACAATGTTTCAAGATGTACTTTCTAAAGCATGTTGGCAAGTACTTCAACAAAGCTGTGTAATTGCACTATATGTTTCCAACAGATATGTCTATATTACCTTAATTAGTCAGACCAAAACCAATGATTTCATGGAATACACAGACTTGGGCAAGGAGAGGTACTTTCCGTTTTTTTTTATGTTGGTTTTTATTTTAAATGTCTTTAACCTGCCGTTGATCCAAATACTACCCTACTCTGCTTTCCCACCTCCTTTTCAAAGTTCAATTCTAGACCTTATTATGCCAAAGCAGTTTAAAAATACTGCTTAGAGAAAATAAGTACAAAAATTACCAAGGAAGACAAAGTCTGCCAGCTCCTGTAATCATATGTTTCATGAAGAAAATTCCACCAGCAGAAACTAGTGGCCTATATCCACGTAAGAGATTGAACCGCAAGGCTTACATGCACAGGGTAAAGCTGTCTGACTCCTGGCTTCTTCTGCAACGACTGATTAGAAACTAGACTAACCATCTGCACTGGAACATCAAACGTTAATAAATCCTCTTTTTTTGATTACCTGGTTTACATCTTTGGCTAATCAGGAGGTGAAAGGCTTCGGATCCCTTACCAATCTCCCGAGCCATCCAGTCTGCCTTTGCCAATTACTCTTAATCTTCTAATCCTAAAATATTTTCTAATGCTCTTGTTTATTCATTTGCTTTGTGCAATACAGCATCCAGAACATTTTAACCATCCCACATTTATGAAGTTCTTCATGTTGTGCAGGCCAGAACAGATTCCTGGCTTTTATGCAAGTTTGTGTAACACCACCCAGTTCTCTAACCTCCACTATGGAGAACTCACTCCCTCTCACTCCCTCTCTCTCCACATGTAAAACTAGGATAATCTGCAGAGTATATTCTTAAAACTACTTAGCATACTGTGATGCAGAAGTGAGGCAAAGACTATGGGCAAACTCCTGGCTTTGTGGGCTATTTGCATTTACCAAAACAAGAAAGCAAAATACTGAGTCGCATCCATTCAAGATGAGTGTATTCTTCTCAAGATTTATTCTGTTGCCATTGCAGCCGGTATGCTTTTTGACATTAGGATTTAAAAGGTATTTTTAAGACAAAGACTGTAACAGAACAATAACAAGATTTAAATTAAGGTCAGCACATCAGATGTGCAAAAAAAACAGAAGTAAGGAACACAGAATCAAGACTTTGCTAGCTAATGCTAGTTGACTAATATCTACCACCAAAAAGGAGCACCATCCCTTCTATTCTCTCTCTGTATAGAAAAAATTTCCAGACAGTTCCTTGGCTACTGTAAACTCAAACAGTCTCACAGACTTCGAGGCAAACTTGCGCTGATTTACACCAGAAGAAAACCTAGGTACTTTCCTTTTCTCCCAGCAACTTTAGTTTTTGAGCTCTTATCATTTCTGTGGGCTAGCTTAGCAGTTTATGTCTTTACATATACCCATGACTATTACTAGTCTCATCAACTTCTTTCATTAACCTCTCTCAAACATTACCAGGTATCCCTGGCATAAAGACGAGGAATATTAACACATTAACAACTTTGCCTTGAAGGCTGTGAATATACATCACGTCAGCTGTTCCACAGAAACTGCCCATCTGAAAAAGAAAAGATACAAAGAACTTCTACTACATATAGTAATAATATAAATTATTACTTATGAGCTACAGTCAGTATAGAATTTAGATGCCTACAAGACCATATGTGCTTTTTCACATAATATTTTTATATATGTGTCTATGCCCATATAGATAAGAAAAAGAAGCACATATATGTTTACACATACACACAAGCTCATGCACATGAATGTATGTATATGTGTGTTTTATCACCATCCATTTCTCCACCTGCCACCATTTCTTTTTCATGTCTGTGGTTTAAAAGAAATGACTGACCCCTGTGTTCGGTGTGACTCTCTCAGTGTGTAAGATAGTCTCCAAGCCTGATCATGATCCAGAAATAAGACTCAAAATAAACAGGTTTGCACACATGCAGGTGCAACACCTAAGATAGCTCGACAGCCTTCAGTTCAAGCATGGAAGTGTCCAGGGAGAGTCCGCAACACAGCTGACATGAAACAGGCCTTCTGGGACATCACACTTTCATGCAAGTTCTGATCTAGCACAAGCTTCAAAATCTAGCACGGCACAAGCTAGTCCAAGAGATCAGGATATATCATATCCAGCAATAGTTTGTGATTTTATTTAGATCTAATTCCTGTTTTAGGGACAATAGAGCTGAAGTCAGTAAGACCAAAAATATAAAATTTGGATGCATTTGTCTAAGAACATGAGGAAAATGAAATTCATTCACATACATATTTTCATCTACTTACGTCAACTAGTTATGTATCCATGCCACCTTACAGGAAGCCCACTTGATGACAAAGGGGAACTTTAAGAAGGTTTAATTTGTCAATACAAAAGTAAATGCTATACTTGTCTATACCTCCAGTCTAGATTCTCACTGTAAGAGTCCCTTTGCCAAAACCACCAAAAATGTAGATGAAACCTTAAACATGAGAAAGGACGCTGATTACATCTGTACCTCTACAGACACCTTACAGCTTTTCTAGTCTTACCTTCACAGCTTCATATTCAATCAAACTGCTAATATAAAAGTGGAGGATAAAATGCAGAAGCTACTAATAATAAAACCACTGGTTCTCATTCAACCGAATCCTAGTTAGACCAGACTTTAATTGTAAGTTATACTACTAGTCACACACTTCTAACGTGAGAACAGTAAAAGCTGCCAAATTTGATATACTAAAATCTAGAATGCTAAACACCACATATATGTAAGTTTGTGTAGGCACATGGAGCTCACCACCAAATTATAAAAGAGACAAAAGGAAGAACTTTACAGACTCTGCATGCGTGGTCACTTCTGACACTTTCTAGGACAGTCTGGTAGCTGGACATCCAGAAGGGCTCTCAGTCACTGTGAAAATCCTAGAAAAGTTTTTACTCATAGGCATATATGACAAAGGATTAAGCTGAGTGGCATTGGACAACTCATAAAATTGGATGTCTAGAATCATGAAAGAAAAAGTCTGCCACCAATCTCTCATTAGTCTGTGTGATAGATAATGTAATACTTTTTTTTTTTTCTTGGGTTCATTGAAATAAATTCAAGAAACTTCTGGATGGCTTTTATCAGTCCATGGCTTTTCAGAAGTTTGACATCTTATATGTCAGTCTAGTATCTAAAACCATGAAACAATCAAAATGAGAGGGCTGGATTAAAAAAAAATATCACTTTTTAGTACTTTTAGCCAGGAGTCTGAATTTCTTTAAGAGAAGGTAAGTCTGTGACAATAAGTTCCAGAACCAGGGCCATGCTGAGCAGGAAGCTCCTCAAAGGTAGCACACACAATGTGAAGTTGCCTGGAGTCAACCTTAGGAACTGCTGAGCACTGCAGTATGTCTTTATTCACGGCTGCGTGAATACTCTTCTCCCTTGGGACATGCCATCTGAAACCCTCACCTGAATGCAGACATTTCTGTCCTTTCTTTGAGGGACACTGTTTTCTTTTAAAATGTATCAGGAAATGGGGTCATGCTCCCTTTTATACAATAGCCTAATGGCTTGAACACTTGTTCAGGAAACAGGAAAAGTAGGCTCCTTTCCTTGCTCTGTCAGAGGGGATCCAAGCTCACTACTTCTCCCTCACTGGGCAATGTCCTACCCCTTAACTATAAGCTGATTTGTGGAAGAGAGCATTCTCCAGTCTTTCTGTTGAAGCTGTCCCACTCATGACTCACCAAAAAAAGTGGGAACAGAAAATGGACTCCTGCCTACTTGCCAGTCTCTAGACCTTTCCGTACTTTACATTAAAGAGTCTTTAGACCAAACACAGAAGGAGACATAATCATAGAGCACCAAAGCAATGGTTTTCAGCATCATAGTTGTTAACTTAGTCACCTGAATTCAAGTGAAGTCTCTAGATCCAGTCTAAAGTATACTGCTTTAGACAAGTCCACAAAGCCATACATAGGCTAAAACATCCAGCAAGACAAAGCTGCTTATAGAGATTGATCAATTAACTAAATTTGAAGAAAAAGTAATGAGAGGCATCAGCAAAAGTTGATCCATTGAACTCACTTCAAATACTATTCTGATAAAAGCAATAAAGCTGATTAACACATTATCTGGGAACTCAGAGATGTGCTGGCAAATGTTTTCTGAAATCTATACTGACAAGAAAGTTAATCTCCCAGAAACAGCTCAGTGATCATACCCAATCCTATGGAATTTATTATAATTTAATGAACCAAAAACCTCTGAGGGAAAAAATGGGAACAAAGAGTACAGATGATTTCAAAACAAAATCACATTTTCAAAGAAGACAAAGGAATCTTGCTGGATTAAATATTCAAATCAAGTAAAAATCTACACAGTGGTAAGGCCAGAAAGCTTGGATTATTTACACAGTTCCCAGCCAAATCCTCCTTAGGTACTACAGAACACAGTCCCAACATTTGCGTACCTGCATGTGAAGCCAAGTGTGTATCCCCACTGCTTTGCTGACTGCAATACAAAAAAAACCTAAAAGATGGCTTTAGGGTTGAGGGGTGGTGGTTTTTGGTTGGGGGAGGGAGTTAAGTTTTTTAGGACAGACTTCACTTCTGTGGTATAAGCCCAAAAATGCTTTCTTCCCAGCCCTTGGCAAAGTGACCACATCCCTACCTGTCTGCAGATAGGATAGCAGATACTCTTTCTTT
The DNA here is from genome assembly GCF_001431845.1 of Calidris pugnax. Lineage (NCBI taxonomy): Eukaryota > Metazoa > Chordata > Aves > Charadriiformes > Scolopacidae > Calidris > Calidris pugnax. Next base: position 16,589,261 of record NW_015094509.1, read on the forward strand.
CTGCACTCAGAAAGTTTTCCATTGCTTTTCCTTTGCTTTTGTTATGAATGCAAACTATGGGGCTCAATAGCATCCCTCACTACTACAAATCTTTATATACCATAGTCTCCAACTGACCACTGTGAGCCAGATCAAAGTCAGTCATCTTCATCCTCTGGCTTCTGCACCCAGCTCCCTGGCCTGAGATCATAAATCCATTGATAACTTCCACCCCAGCTACAACAGAACAGTTTGTTAAGTGCAAGGGGATCAATAAATCAGACCTTAAGCCCAGTCCACTACTATTTCAAGTTAATTACAAAGGGATTGTTTTCCTTTAGCCCAGTACCTATACAAAATAATATTGTTTAGATGAACCAATTATTCAGGTTCAGTTCCCTCTTCACGTTACACAGGAGTTTGGCTGAACCAATTTTAACCAGAGCTCAAATTGATATGATCCCTCGATGTGGCAGGAGATGCCAGCCGTTCAGACGCCTGAGAAAAATCCCCTCCAAAATGGACGTAGTAGCAATATAAACATGTGTGGGTGCAAAGGGGATTTTCAAACGTTCTTCTACTGTGTTTATGAATCTCACAAAGCTGCTCTGTATCGGGAGTGGGGGAGAAGAAAGCATAAAAATATTAATCAGTTACTTATCTTCTGACATGTTCTGGATCAACATCTGGTGCATGTGCAAGTGATGAAGTATGGCATTTGGCACAAAAGCTTATTTAATCTTCTCTTCCCAAATTGGGCAGGGAAAATTAGCACTCTTAAAAATTAAGTTTCCAGATCCAATTTTTTTTCTTTAAAATAAATTGCCAACATTGTATAGGCTGTCTGTTCTATTTTGGAAAATGTTTTTCGTCTGAGAAAAGACTGATCTTAAGTAGATTATCTATGGGCTGTTTCCTACCGCTTTTTGTCTCCCCTGCAGTATCTTACTGCCAGGGTTTAGTAGACAAGTATAGTCTAGGTTCAGCTGTTTTATTTCTACTTCTATCAGTTCAAACTGAGATAGCTCACACATCTGTTTTATTTCTGAACACACTGCATAGGAAAAGTGTCCAGCTCATTCTAATCAAGCATAAACTTTCCTATAAATAACTAAGGACCTAACGAAACAATTGTTTGGAGGAAATGAAAGTGTGTTTAGAAACTCAAATTCCTCTATACTGTATGCCTGAGCTGTTCCAGTTTGAATGTCTTCCTGACAGCATGGATCAGTTGCTCTAAGATGCTGTCCCTGGAGTCAGCAAACTGAAACTATAGCAGGAAATCCAGGTATTAACATCATACTATGTGCTAATTATAAACCATCATTTCACATTCTGACATTATTCACTTCTAACCTCTTTTAACTAAATCACGTATTTGCTTTCTAATCACAGTTTGACAGGAGAGAGTGTCTGACACAAGACAGTGAAGTGATCTTTTAATAAGACAGCAGTTCAAAGATTGCAGCTTTTACGCATAGTAACGACCTTAGTTTGATTTGCTGCTCCACAAAGAAGTTGTACAGTTTCTGAAAAAAGAGGAAAAGTTTAAATCACTTTAAAAGCTTCAAGTTCCTGACTTGTGTTTCGGTTCCAGCTTCTTACTTGAAGTTAGATGTTAGCCATCTTAACCTGTTTTGAAAAATTTCTTTCCTATAGCTAAAGTCTCTGCAGGCATTATTAAATATTTTCCACCTTCTACCTTTTTATTTTAACTTCCCCTGAGTTTTGTCTGGTGATTAATACCAGGTGGAAGATCACGGCCTGTGCAAACATACACTTGAAATTGGACAGACATTTGAACTCATTTTGCAAACTTTGTTACTTTTTTTTCTCCTTAAAATCTGAATTGTTATATCACAGAATATGAAGGTATCCTACCATATCTCTCAGCTCATTCATGAGAGGAATTTTTTTAAAGCATTGTTATTTTTTTTAAACTAATTAAATATTAGCTGATAAGAAACTAACAGAGACTCCTTGAAAAAGCTCTCAACTCCACTCTTTCATGGTAAAAAGACTATTTTTATTTCTTTTTACAGTATCTGTAGTTTTTTCCCTGCTCCAACTAGATGAGAAAATGATTGAGGCAATACTCTTTCCCTTGCATGCTCACTAACATGAAGGACAGCATGAGTTACTGTTACTTCTTGAAATGTTTTAAATACCCATTGTGTATCCTGTTTTTCTGGCACCAGACAACTTTAGAGTTGCCAAGACTTGCCATTTATTTTATCTTAATAAAGAATCAATAAGCCAAATCTTGACTCCCGGCAGCTGATAATTTAGGATTACATTTTTAATTTCCAGCTGCTGTCTTTTGTCTGTCTGGTTGTTATTTTTCATTATTATTTGCTCTTTTCTTTCCGTGACAGCGAATCCTTCAGATATGATTACCAATTCAGCAATTTGCCTGTATGCTGAATAAGATCTTTTGCTGTTGATTACCACAACGACTAAATCGTACACAAAAATATCACTGGTCAAAAAGCCAAGTACTCCTCTACTGTACAAGATGCTCAGCAGACCTGCAGAAAGCCTGGCTAAAATAGACCAAAATGGTTCTTAAGGCTTAAGCAGGTTATATGAAATACTTTGATCACATAGGTAGGAGAGGCTTTGCGAATAACCGACTTTGCAGCCGAGAAGGCAGTTAGCAGAAGCGGGGAGGCTGGGAAAATACAAACCTGCACATCGTAAGTCCCATTTAATAGGACAGGCCTCTGGGAATTGATGTCCTGCAGCACTCCTGAAAGCACAGTGCGGTTGACTTTCTGGAAGTCTTTGGAGTGGCTGAATTGCACCATGTTGTGGAGAGCCAAAATTTTAGTGTCGAGCTCAGCATCCTGCCTGGTGCGGTTGTGCAGTCCTAGGTGGTACTTGCGGAAGTGTTTGATGAGATCTGTGGGGTCGTTCCCATAGTAACCGTATCCACAGATGTTGCATTTGAAGTCCTGAAGCTCTGGAGACAGAGGCGCCGTATCTGGGTTATCATTTACCAACAAATCTGCTTTAGATTTGTTCAGCCTTAAACCCCCATCTGAAGGCACTTGTGGGTTTTTTGAGGCCATGGGGACCGGGCTTGAGCCTTGGCCATCAGTTTGACCACTTTGCACTTGCGCTGTTTCATCTGAAGCTTTTGGCGACATCTGATGCTCCTCATTTGTCTCCGCTGCATCTCCTGACGGGGTACAGACCACATCTTGGGTGCCATCTGCATCTGATTTTTGAGGAGACTTCAAGGGCTCACAGATTCCCCCAACAGCTGGAGATGAGAAAGCCAGCATATTTCTGTCTGTCACCTCATCATGAGGGAAGGATGGAACATTTCCTCCCTTATTGTGGCTTTCATAATTGAAGCCAGCCTTTTCACTCAGCACTGAGCTTTTCAAGTCCTTTTTAATGCTGGAAGATGGCTCTTGGACATGCGTGCAAAGCTCCTCCTTGTTATTTAACTCTGCCGCATCACTCTGGTCAGTGTTTTCTTGCATCTGCTCTGAGGAAAATTCTTTTTTCCTTCCAGACTCTTCACTTTCAGTACCTGTAGACTCAAGGGTCTGTACCTCACCTTCACTAGCAACGTTTCTTAGAGGGGGGTTCTTTTTCCGGACCATATCTACCACAGAAAAAGAAAGAAAGAAAAAAAAAAAAGAAAGAAAAAAAAAAAAAGAAAGAAAAAAAAAAAAAGAAAGAAAAAAAAAAAAAGAAAGAAAAAAAAAAAAAGAAAGAAAAAAAAAAAAAGAAAGAAAAAAAAAAAAAGAAAGAAAAAAAAAAAAAGAAAGAAAAAAAAAAAAAGAAAGAAAAAAAAAAAAAGAAAGAAAAAAAAAAAAAGAAAGAAAAAAAAAAAAAGAAAGAAAAAAAAAAAAAGAAAGAAAAAAAAAAAAAGAAAGAAAAAAAAAAAAAGAAAGAAAAAAAAAAAAAGAAAGAAAAAAAAAAAAAGAAAGAAAAAAAAAAAAAGAAAGAAAAAAAAAAAAAGAAAGAAAAAAAAAAAAAGAAAGAAAAAAAAAAAAAGAAAGAAAAAAAAAAAAAGAAAGAAAAAAAAAAAAAGAAAGAAAAAAAAAAAAAGAAAGAAAAAAAAAAAAAGAAAGAAAAAAAAAAAAAGAAAGAAAAAAGCAAAAAACCCTATAGAATTATTCAAGATATAAAACAGATTATAAACCTGGCACTTTTTAAAGCATTCTGAACTATATGAATACATCAACTTTTCAGAAAGTTTTTCTCAAACAGGTTTTTAAACTGCAGTAAACTGGAATTTTACATTTTTAAAAAAGGATCACACTGAAACTGAACTTAAAGCCTACAAAAGCATTGCCATCAGAGTGAGTGAATCTGAAGGTTCACTGTCTTTTTGGAAGATAACAGTCTGGCAGAAATAATTTTAAATTAATGCTTCTTTTAAAATAATTTGAAAAACTAGGGGGAAAAATAAAGTTTTTTAAGTCTAACGTTCAAACACTGTACAACTACATATAATGTAGCTTTGCAAAAGTACACCTAAAAGACAATCAGGAGCACTTGAAAAAGTTATTAGGAAGGAAAGAGATTTAGAAAAGTAAGTAACTTTGAGGTTTCAGAGAAAGTATTTTTCCTAAGCAAGTATCAGTTTCTCTGTGGCAAAAGCTTCTCTTCCTACTGCCTATAAACTTCAAACAGGATTATATGGATATTCTAGAGTCTGGCCCCACAGTTCACTATTCATGTAATTAGTTCTATTTGCCAAACAAAGAGAAACTAACTTTATTAGGAAACCTATTGTCAATAAAATCTTACAGGCCAGGATCCAGCCATTTGACATTGCTGTGTGGCTGAGTAGGGATCTACCCTGAAAACACCTGGAATCCACATGGATCTAAACATCCGAGCCTTCCTGTGCTCACTCCTCCTTGCAGACACAGCCACTATTGTTAAATCTGCAAGTACACTTTCAGGATCCGTTTAAGAAAGCTCAGAGAGGGCAGCAATAAGGATCAGAGAGAAAGGAGGAGTCTGCCCCTGGTGAGTTAGCTGCTAGCTGAACAGGGGAAATTATGGAAGAACAAATAATCAGACCATGCAGGTAGAAAGCCAAAATCCTTATCCACTACGTATCTTCACCTTCCCCAGCCTACTTAGGGAAAAAATCTGTATGTGAAACTTCCCTGTACTTTCCACTGCGTGGTTCTGGATTTGATATTCATCACCAGCTGGTTTGATCCATTTGTGTTCACATGCTAGCTATGGGCAGAAGACAGATGTGCTACAACTTTTTCTATGCTCTTATCTTTGCCAACGCTGTATACAATGATGAATGTTTCTCTTTGCCAAATTGCGTGTGGTCCGGTGGCAGCAGCCGGCAGTACCACACACGAGATGCGAGCTCCAGACTCAACCCTAAGCCCCCATTCCCAGGCCAGCCATAGCCTACGGAGGCACAGGAGATATATATTGCTCTGCAAAGGGAGGACCACCTGGCGATTCTGGGAGCAGCACTGATGCACTCCAAATGGTGCTGCATCCAGACCTTTAAAAGCCGCGGATGACCTTCTCAAAACAGTACTTTGAGAAGTACGGCTGGGACGGAGGTTAAAAATAAAAGAACAGGCGTCTGTACATCCTCTTATTTACATCTGCTCCACATGAAAGGGCACTGTATGCTATGTTGATAAAAACAGACAACTTCTTAGGGGAAGTGTTCAACTTGTGTCTTGGGCTGGCTCTGTTGTCTTTGTGGTCGAGTTGATCCACAGGCAGCATGGACTACAGTGAGACAGCTTTCACACAGGATACCAGCTCGTGTTACAGAAATTTTGACACTCCGTGTGGTCTTAATAGGTTTCTTAAATGCCTACTGTGATTCCTTACTGTAGAAGACACACATGCTTGGGAACCAAGTGTCTTCTCTTTAATGTCAACCACACCTACCAGGATATGCATGCACTGAATTCTACTGCGTTTTTTTTTTTCACCCTGATAACTTCTGAACCATGAAGTCACTCAGAACCAAGAGAAAAGAAAGATTTCCTGTTGTGGTAAGAGAACTATTACAGTACAGACTCAGTCTACTAAAACAACATGCGCACGTATATAATTCAAGGTATAAACATAGCCCTTAGCCTTCTAGCATTACTGCTTCTCTGTGGGACTTCATGAATGCTCTTGGTTAACACATACTAAAAATATTTGTGAGCATCCCTGGTAGGTGTTCAGCTAAGTCTATACTCTCCTGGTTACACATTCCAACCCATTTTTAAAATAACTTCTGTTTAAAAGCAATTCATGGCAGTTAGAGGACAGAGAAAGGAGCCCTGACTACGCAGTGAAGAAAAATCAGAAATTGAGAAAGTAAACATCATGACTGTTACCTCAGTCAAAATTAAACAAGACTAAATGCAATGTTTTAAAATGTTTTTGTTACAGATATTTTTGGCAGATACGGCAAGTTTAGAGAGTTTTGCTATCTTCATGGCAACTGACAGAAGAAAGTCAGAGAAAAGGACAGAAAAAAAAATCCCTATAAAGCAAAGAAAAGAAAAACTTGGACTGTACACAGGCTAACTAGACACTATTCCAGATCTAGATACTTGGGTTCAAATTTTCCTACATATCTGTGAGCCCATGTGTTAATGGGGGGGGAAGAGGGGGGGAAACAAATGTATCTGCCTAATGGATCTTTTTATGCAGTATTCTACACTTAGAGAAAGAAAGGAAAGACAATAACATTGATTTAAATATAAAAACTTTCTAAAGTTGAATTTAAAAGTATTTTCTCCTCTTTTTTCTTTTAGCTTTTGAAAAATCATCTGTCATTTATTTGCTTGCTATCCACTCAAGGGGACGGTAAGAAAAGACACAGTATTTTTTTGTCACTGAAATTCCACCGCTATCATTTTTCAGAGACATATTATGTAAATAAAACTACATTTGCAATACTCCTAAATCGAAGAAACCATCCCCTAGCAAGTCATAAGTTAGATATAGAAAGAATATAGCCACTCTGAAATTATTATCTCTAAGACAAATAACAGATTGCACAATGTTTTATTGTGTGCCAAGAACGTTTTCAGTTAACAATTTCACTTGAAAAAATGGATCACATACTTGTAAAATCATACCCAGCATTGACTTCATAAGGCATGTGGCTTTAGAGTGCTTTTTACAATTATTAATTCTATTAGTCAACTAGCAGGCGGGCTAATGCAATTGTCTTAGAAGATGCACGGAAGACACAGAAGACATTTTGAGAGCTGATCTGTATATCTGCAAAACAAAACAAAAAAAGGTTTTCCTTCCTAAATTATGCATTCAAAATACGGTTTTTACTTAAAAACATTTTCATGCCTATTGTACATTCACATGCATATATTAGTGAGCACTATACAAATAGTGGATGCTGTTCTCTACTTCCATCAAGCATGAAAAATCCCAAAGCTGCCTTCTCCTTGGACAGACACAGACGCTCCTGCACACACACGCGCACAAACACACACACAGAAAGAGAGACAAAAATTATCTCAGAGGTGATGTTCATCAAAAAACAAGGTTAAACTAAGTGTTGAAAATGAGCTGGATAAATGCTGTAAAAAATAGAAGTGCCCTAAAAATCACATATATAAACAGATATTGTGCATCATCATGGGACTGGCCTAATAGGATGGATTAAGAAATACAAATAACTGGTTCGTATCCAGGCTCTGCCATCAGCAATTGAAAGTTATCATCTCCTGGCTGCCTCGTGTCCCACTTGAAACAAATTTAGTGGTGTTACCTTAAGTGGGCAACTATCCACATCTCAAAAATGCCATCACAATAATAAGCACATTTGCTCGCTATTAGTGAAGAGGGCAAGTGATGAACAGCCATTGGGACTGAACTACCTTTTCATCACTGGAAATGGTGATCTTCCTAAAATAAAAGAATTACTAAATCTGATGAGAATGAAGATGCTTCTCGAGCTGAGGGATCCCCGGATAAGGTCCAGGAGGCAGAATTCATCTTTGGGCTCCCATAATCCAGGGTTCAGTGTCTTATTTTCATTACGCTGAAATTACCTTTAAACCATGTAGGGTTTTTTTCACCTGATATGATCACCCTCATCTATTTTAAAGAGGAAATAATAGTAATAGCTATATACAGTTTCCCTCGACGCCAGCCAAGGCTACTGTACACAATTCATGCATCTGTAAGATACTGACTTTTCTGTTCAACAATCCCTCACATCAGTTTATCCCTGGAAGCAAAAAGTAGAAACTTCTGCTAAAATCAGTTTGTAATTGAGGATAATGAATTACCCTCATGACTACTGTACCTCTTTTAAAGAAAGAAAAAGCAAAAGCAACTTCTGATAATCAATAGTTTCTTATGCGTGGTGAAGGTAATGGCTAATTACCTGCTGATCATCAGCTCCCTAAATGGGTCATTGTTGCTGCTCATTACTTTTATTGAACGTGATGACTTGTCATCAAAGCCTATTGCAACAGTATGGTTGCTGCCTTGTGCTTGCACTGCAGGTTTAGGTCAGGTCTTAGTCATATGCTCTTTTTAACAGAATAATACATTTAGAAAGATGTCTGAATTTTGTGAGATGCCACTGACTAATCTTTGTACAAGCAGACGAAGAGCAAACTGAGTCAAGGGTCTATGAAGTCTGTGATGTTATCAGTCAATATGCTGCAGCAACAAAAAGTTAAATGAAAATACGCATTTATATTCAACAGGCTCGAGTAGGACCTCTTTGTTAAGGGATAGTAAAATTAATACTTTTACACTCATATATATTACACACCCACACACAGACATATAATGCACATACGGCGCTTAAACATCAATCATTTTGCCAGAATAATGCAGCAAAAAATCATTAACTCTCAGTGTCTCAGCTTAATATATGTCTAATACTTACCTATCTCACAGGAGCGTTGTGAGGCTTAATTAATTAGTGACTGTAAAGCACTTTGTGATCCTCTAATGAAAGGTGCTACATAGCACAAAGTATTATTAAAATCATTAGGACCACATAAAAGCCCTGTGGAATTCCAGCCTACACTGTCTGTTGGGGTTGGGAGTGATCTTATTATTAAAAGGAGACCGTCAGACTAATTTTCATAATTTTTTCAAGATCTTTTTTCCCCCTTTGCTGTTGTGATAGCACGTTAGTAGCAAGAAATTTAATCTTATCATCTTAATAACATACACTCATGTAGTTTGTTACTGCAGGGCTAGAGAAGAGAACAGGGCTTTTGGCACTCATCTGGCTTTCCCTTTTAAGAAAAAAAAAAAAATAAAATTGAGAGACATATTTTGACACCTTCCCACACCCCACCCCACCAGGACAGCCGATCATGTGAGATCGCAGGATACTCACTACAGCCGCATGGGAAAATACTGCTGTGGTTTTAATTTCTCTCTCTCTTTTTTTTTTTTTTCCCCAGAGAATGAACCTTTTTCTTTTAGATCTTTTGTCCCTTTGCGTTTTTTTTCTCACTGTTTTTTTTCTTCTTC